>NC_044315.2:47698845-48298845 GCF_007474595.2 Lynx canadensis
GGGACAGGTAACTTACGTCCTGTAGAGAGGCCAAGAGAACCCTGGAGCAGAGTTGCATATGGACAATTCTGTTTTCAAACACACCACTCAGGTAAGCCACTCCACCTTATGTGGGAAAGAAATTGAAAGTGCGTTTTTTTTTTTGGGGGGGGGGAGTCTTTCTGCCTGGAAAGGAAACACGACAACAGAAAAATAATAAGTCTTTTAACAGATTCACACGTTGCTGTGAAGAAACTCAGATTTAGCCTCCCTCTGCCAAACTCCCATTCTTATTTACGGCTATTTTGGAAATGGCTATATCATATATTAAAATATCTTTGTATTTCCTTCAAAGCTGGTTAAAACTCTTTTACCAGATTATGATATGTTCAATGAAAAATGCAGATTAGAAAATTCTACCATATTACAGTGTATAATATATTCTGTACATATAATGTATATTGTATGTATGTTGTGTGTGTGTGTGTGTGTGTGTGTGTGTGTTGTATACTAAAAGAATGTATATTTATAGAGGAAATGGAGAGTGAAATTACATTAAAGTGCTTAATGTGACCATTTCAGGTGTTATGGATGATGATGTTTATTTTTACTTTTCAGAATTTGTGAATCATGTGTTTTTAAAAAGTTGACAGACCCCTTCCCCCTCCAAAAAACCAACTGAAAAAAAAAAAAGCACAAATAAAAACCCAAACCACCCCTATTGTTTCTTCTTCCCTGATTTTTGCAAAGTTTTATAATTTTTCCTTTGTGGTTTTTTTCAATACAAACTCACTCTGTACACTTAACAGGGATGGAAGAAAAATTCACCGTGGGACTAATCAAATATTATTAAATTGCAAATTTCAAATGTTATAGGTGACATTGTCATTCCTAAATACCTACCTTCTAATTATTTGTGAATAATGATAGGTCCTGAAGGTAAGGTCAATAATTCTAATTCCTTTTCTTGATCAGCATGTGAGAGAGCCATCTGTATTTACAGTTCTGTGAAATATATGTTCATATTCTTTGCCTATATTTTCTATTGTTTTTTGAAATTATTCTGCTCAGTATGCAGATACTCTTTGTATACCAGAGAAGTATTAGAAAAATATTTGTATATTCAAGAAATATTAGCCCATTGTCTGTAATTTGAATTATAATTATTTTCTCACTTTGTTATTTTGCTGGTAATCTTTGACATAAATTTTGGTGAGTTTCTTTTTTGTCATATAGGTTATATTTTTAAAAATTAGGTTTAATTTAACCATCTTTTCTTTTATAGCTTCTCTGTTTCCATACTTAAAAACACTTCTACTTCAGGGTTATGGAAGTGGTTTTTTCCCGTATTTTCTTCTGAACTGCTATGTTTTCATTTTTACATTAAATATTGATATATTGGAGTGTTTGTTAGAATAAGATATGGGGTATGGATGCAATTATATTTTCCCCCAGATGGCTATCCAGATTTACAGCATCATTTATGGAATAATCAGTCATTGCCTTATCTTTATTTTATACTAAATTTTTGTATGCATGTGTATTTATTTCCTGACTTCTATTTTGTATTCAAGGTTCCAATTTTTAAAAAGTTATCATACTTTAAAAGTTACATTGTTATGTTTTGTATTTTAAAATATGGTTAGTTAAATCCCACCTCTTTGTTCCCAGAATATAGCTAAAAGTGAACTCAAGAGTTGGTGTTTGCTGGAAAAATCACACATATATCTATCATCTTTAATTCCAACAACTTCAGCAGTTTCTTTGTTTTGGTCAATATTATAGCTTTTGCTACCTTGGAAATGTGCCACTTGAAATGACATTTAGTCAAGCGCCTATGATGCAATTGATCTTTCAATTATTAGCAATCTGGAATGCAGCTGGGTTTCAAGTAGAAGGAAAAGTCAAGGATGGGCAACTTCCTTATGTAAAATTGGTTATTATCATAGGAAGGCAGGGACAGAACAAGGAGCTTTGGAGAAATATACATCCTTTTTCTTTATCTTTTGCTGAGACAACTTTTCAGGATCTATCTGGATTGAGAAATATTGCCTATTTCTCAATTAGAAAAGCCTAGTGGGTTGTGCCATCATAGATGGCAAATTTGTGTGTGTATAGGTATGTGACATGATGGGTACTTAAAATACATCATTCTAAATAGTACAGGAGCTCAAAAATTCATTCCACTGGTAAATATACATCTTCTCATCCAATTCAAGAAATAATTCCAATCTACTTGAACATGTCATTAATTTGCAATATGTCAATACTGTCAGCGCATTGCAAATTTTAGCAGTATTTATGTAGATTAAAAAAAATGTTTATCTTATTTTTGAGAGAGGGAGAGAGAACACAAATGGGGGAAGGGCAGAGAGAGAGAGGGGGACACAGAATCTGAAGCAGGCTCCAGGCTCCGAGCTGTCAGCACAGAGCCTGATGCGGGGGTTGAACTCAACATCCGCAAGATCCTGAGCTGAGCCAAAGTCAGATGCTTAACTGAGCCACCCAGGCACTCCTATGTAGCTTTTCCTGTGTGTTATAATTACTAGAAGGAAGCATCTCCAAAAAATAACTAGAATTCTTTAATTCAGCATATGTTTTCTGCCTTCAGTTTATATGGTTCACTGTGACTGACTTAAGAATTCATCTTCTAGAAATTTATCCTCAGGAAATAATGAAAATCTTAGCATATATACAGAATATATATATATATATATATATATATATATATATACACAGATATATATAAAAAATAGTACTCCTCCTCCTCCTTCTCCTCAATCTTTATATTTACGTCTTTGTAAATGTTATTTTAAACTGAATATGCCATACCTGTAAATACTCTAAGTTACATAACCATTCTCCTAAATGGGAGCATTTCAGTTCTAATTTGGTTAGCTTAAGTAATGCTAAGTTGTACACCTTAAACTAATGTAACATTGTGTGTCAACTATACTCAAATGATAATAATAAAAAAGTAGTCACTGAAGAGAAAAAAATAGGGATACCACAGGTAATACCAGCTATTAAGCTTACACTATAACTGTGAAATGGTGTTAGTGGTCCTCTGTGTGTTGGGATTATGGATTGTCAATATTCTTAGCTCCCGATTTTTGTGGGTTTTTTTTCCTAAAATTTTTTACAGTCAATGAAAAATGTAGTACTCTGCATATTTTGTGGTGGGGGGGGTTGGGATGAGAACATTTAAGTTCTACTTTCTTAGCAAATTTCAATGATAGCATGCAGTGTTATTAACTATAATCACCATGTAACATAGTGGATTCTCAGACCTAATTCATCTTATAACTGAAAGTTTGTACCCTTTAACCAAACTCTATTTTCCCCAATCCCAGTTCCTGGCAACTACTTTTCTATTCTCTATTTCTATGAATACAGAAATGAATGCTGCAATGAACACGGGAGTATAAATATTTTTTCAAGATAATGGTTTTGTTTCCTTTGGATATATACCCAGAAATGGGATTGCTGGATCGCATGGTAGTTCTATTTTTAATTTTTTTGAGGAACCTCTGTAGTGTTTTCCATAGTGGATGCACCAGTTTACATTTCCACCAACAATGCACTGTTTCCCTTTTCTCCACATCTTTGTCAGCATTGTTCTCTCACCTTTTTGATGACTGCCATTCTAATAGGTATCAGGTGTTTTGCTCTGCATTTCCCGGTGATTAGTGATGTGCATATTTAAAATTTTTTTTAATGCTTATTTATTTTTGAGAGAGAGAGGACACAGAATCCGAATCAGGCTCCAGGCTCTGAGCTGTCAGCACAGAGCGCAAATTGGGACTCAAACCCACAGACGACGAGATCATGACCTGAGCTGAAGTTGGACGCTTAACCGACTGAGCCACCCAGGCGCCCCAGTGCATATTTTTATGTACCTGTTGGCCATTTGTATGCCTTCTTTGAAAAAAAAATGTCTATTCAGGCCCTCTGCCTGTTTTCTAGTTGTATTATTTACCTTTTTTGGTATGAATGAGTTCGTTATATATTTTGACATTAACCTCTGATCAGATATATGGTTTGGAAATATTTTCTCCCATTCCAAAGGTTGCTTTTTCATTTGTTGTTGATTTCCTTTGCTGAGCAGATCTTTTTGGTTTAATGTGGTTCCACCTGCTTATTTTTGCTTTTGTTGCCTTTGCTTTTTGTATATCCAAGAATCGTTGCTCAGACTAATGTCAAGGAGATTTTTCCCCATGTTGTCTTCTAGGAGTTTTACAATTTCGGGTTTTAAATGTAATCCTTTAATCCACTTTGCGTTAACTTTTGTGAGTTGTGCAAGATAGGGGCTCAATTTTATTCTTTTGTGAATATCCAGTTTTCTCAACACCATGACATTAATTTATTTTTGAACATTAAACCAGTCTTGAATACCTTAAATAAAACCCCAGTTCATCACACTGTATAACTCTTTTTATGCATTGATTCAATTTGCTCATATTTTGTTGAGGGTTTTTGCATATGTGTTCATGAGAGTTATTGATCAATAGTTTATTTGTTGGTAATGTCTTTATCTGGTTTTGGTTCTAGGGTAAAGCTGTCCTTACAGAATAAGTAAGAAAGCTGCTATTACTAAATTCTTAATCTCTACTCTTTAATTCACCTGCTGTGCACAATGCTCCATTTCTCCCTTGTATTACCCTGATAGACACCACCCTGATTAGATCATTTCACTATCAAGGTCATATTTTTTTTTAAGTCTTTGCGTTTAGCATATTATACTGAAGATTTGCCATCCAAGAGGGGAATTAGCATGCAACACAGCACAGTATACAATTCTAATTTATATTAGACAGGCTTTCTTTTTAATACCCTTGTGCTATTTCATATAATGTGAACTTTTTTTTTCAGTAATTATTCTGCCTCATCTATCTGTGGACTTTAGTTGTATGGCAGGGCCTTTTTTTTTTTGGTCTTTCCTTAGCTCTCTTTTCAAAAATCATCTGGTTTTATAACATAATTCAATTTTCTTCAGTTAGTTCTGGGCCTATGTTAGTGTATAAGTTGGGGGAGGCTGATATTGTTTGTGTAATAAAATGAACATTTAACGTTTATGTCATGGTTTGCTGTGGGTCCGTAGAGAGGCTCTCTGCTCCTTGTAGTCACTCAGGGCACCAGGCACCTTTTATGTAGTGGCTCTACCATCTCCTTGGACAAATGAAATAAAGAACTTGAAGGAGGTCCAAGAGATTTTTGGGTCAGGCCTGGAAGTATCATTTGTCACTCGTTCCTGCATTCTACTATTCAGAACTTATTCACTAACTCCAAGAGAGGGTGCAAAATACTGTCTGGCTGTGTGCTCCAGAGAAAATTTAATGTTCTCTGATGAATATATAGGACTCTTTCTGTCAACCCTCAGAAAAATATTAGGTTGGTCTGCTAACTAGAAGCCTAATCTGGGTCTCCACCCCTTTACTAACATTTTAGCAAAAAATTCCTTTCTTATCCATGACCTCACCATCTTAAGCAGGACTTCTTGTTTGGTATGATAATCCCAAATCCCTTAGAAAGAAAGGTTTTCATCAATTTTGTTCCTTTGTTTTATTGTTTGTTTATGTAAGTGTCTTAAACGGTCCTTTTTATTGTTTCTGTACTTAGCCTAGTTTATGCAGTATGCATGTATACTTTAGTACCTTTAAATTTTTCACTAATAACACTCAAGGGATCTTTTCTTATGGATTGATGCTATCTACCGGAATCTGAAATGATACTGGCTGCATTTAGTTCTGATTTTAACTAATAGGCTCAATGTTAATGTCTCTTGAGCTTTTTGATTATAGTTGGAAATCTGTCCGTACATTTTGTAAAAAAGCCTGCTTTCTTTTATTGTCCTGTAAGGATTCCCCAGTCACCTTTTTCAGTTTGTCAGCTGCTTTCTTTATTTTTATTTCTTATCTGTTTCCAAGTTATTCACTGTAGCTACCTTGATTTCTTTGTCTTTTTTTTTTTTTAAACTTTGATTGCTCCCCATGTTCTCATAATCAACTGGGAGGTTGTTTATCACTCCTTACACATTCAGTCCCCCAAAGTGAAAGGAGTTAATGAGTACTTCAATTACTTCTGTTTGCTCCCCATTCCCTGACCTTCCCACTAATTTTAGTCTCCCAGTGTGTTTTATACATTTTGGTTACATTTTGTACAATTTTGTTTTTCAGAATTTTAATATGTGAATCAATTTGACTTTGAATTCACTTTTTATGGACTATTTTGTGACAGTCTTTATCAAGCATTTCTGAGATCAACCAATGCTATACAAATAAGGATTGTTTAAATGGAACTCAGGAGAGGATTTCTATGGACATGGTATGAGTTGAAGAGATTATAATCCCAATAAACTAGGAGAAGCAATAAAATGTTTTGTTGGAATTTAGATTTTTTTAATATAAAATAGCTCTCAAATGAAGCCCTTTCAATGCATACATCAGTTTAGAATCTGACTACTAGGCTGCTGCTTTTGCTAGTGAGATTATCTCTCTTTTTTTAAAGATAATGGGTTAAATATAATGGTTGACCTTAGTAGAGTAACCAGTGCAACAAAATAATTGAAACTAAGGTTTAAAAAAAATCTTTTTTGGTGGTGGTGATCATTTTATGGAGGGTAATTTCTTAGAAGGATGTGGATAGAGAACTGTTTCTTGCCCTGTGAGTTTCTGGAATAGCTAACACTTTTGTTTCACTGACAGTAATAGGTATATGGTTTATTGGCAAGCTTCTGCGTCCCCAGTGTTCCAGAAGCCACTGCTTACTATAGGGATGAACTATGAGCACGTTATCAGGGCCTGGCCAGTTTGATTGATTTGGAGATGGATGTGTGACTCAAATATGGCCAATAAGAGCCCCACCAAAAATATTTGCTGGAACTTTCAGCAAAAAGTACGTCCTCCATACCTGAGTTGCTAGATTTTAAGTTGGAGCTGCTGGGAGCTCTTGTTGTTGCCATTAAGTGGAAAGAGCTCTGCCTAAGGACAAAGCAGAATGAGGAAAGCGGAATCAAGAGTGAGAAAGAGAGGGGCACCTGGGTGGCTCAGTCGGTCAAGTGTTCGACCTCAGCTCAGGTCATGAGCTTACAGTTCATGAGGTCGAGCTCTGTGTTGACAGCTCGGACAGAGCCTGGAGCCTGCTTTGGTTTCTGTGTCTCCTTCTCTCTTTGCTCCTCCCCCATTCATGCTCTGTCTGTCTCCCTCTCAAAAATAAACATTAAAAAATTAAAAATAAAAGAATGAGAAAGAGAGGATTTACTGATGGTAGTTTTGTAGCCCTAGACCTATTTAATGGAGTCTCAAGTCAGGACCTCTTAGACTTCTCAGGAATGTAAGACATTAAGTTGCCTTTTCATGTAAACTAGTGTTGGTTGAATTTCTTTCACTGACACTAAAAGTATGCCAACTGAATCACTGATTACCTAGAATTTTTTTTTTTAAATAATGTCACCGAGGTAGAATATTCATTTCTGTGGGGCAAAAAGGCCCTTTTCTATATTATTCAATGTTTTATCTCTAATATATATTACAGTAACTGGCACAGAGCTATGTTTAATACATATTTATGGAATGGATACATGATTAATTAGTCCAATTTAATTTAATAATTTAGTTCAATCTGTTGGACACAACTATTTTGTGCAATGTCTTATCTTAGGAGATGGTGAAATGATAAAAGGAATAAGAGAGATAGAGTCTGTGTCTCTAGTTTCTGATTTTGTGTAGGCAATGAAGTATAACAATAATTTAAGGCGGAATAAAAGAAGGGCTAAAGGGAGTTAAAGTTGTATGTTGAGGTGTAGCCAAATCATCAAAGGGTTTTAGAGTCAGATTACCTGGATTTGAGTCCATGCTCTACACTTGTTAAATGAGTAACTTTGGCTACGTAACTTACACTCAGTTTTCTTATCTGTAAAATGGGGGTAATATTTGTAAGTTCTTTATGGATTTGTCACGAGGATAAATCAACATATCCTACTTAAAATGGTTGAAATGTCTAGGATATTTGAAATACTAAGTAACTTTTAGTTTTTTTTATTTCAGCAAGCAGCCCATGGCTATCACATGATTTAAATATTGAAAGGAGAGAGAATTGGATATAATGTAACCCTTGGAAGCTGAATACTGACATCTCAAGTCACTATCAACTATTAACAAAATCACACATTCATGTGAAATACAAAATGATCCAGCAAAATCTTGCTTTAGTGTTAAGCAAGTTCGATTTATGCAGTGGTGTTTACTTTTGAGGAGACGGGTTAAGACCTGCATCCTTGGTAACTGGGCACAAGAAAGTAAAGACCTCTATGTTATATTTTTAACATTTTATTTTAACATTTTATTTATTTTTGAGACAGAGAGAGACAGAGCATGAACGGGGGAGGGGCAGAGAGAGAGGGAGACGCAGAATCGGAAGCAGGCTCCAGGCTCTGAGCCATCAGCCCAGAGCCCGACGCGGGGCTCGAACTCACGGACCGCGAGATCGTGACCTGAGCTGAAGTTGGACGCTTAACCGACTGAGCCACCCAGGCGCCCCTATTTTTAACATTTTAATAAGAAACAACTTAACGTTTTAAATCCAGAGTGGTAATGGCAATGTTGGTTTTGTGAAAATTAAAAAAAAAATTGTACGAGATATTATACAGGAGGAAAGGGGAAAAAAGGATTTTCCAGGATATATCTGTTTACTTGTCTGCTATGAGGTAGAGATGCAGAGGATGGAATAATATATAGAGTTAGAGATGGGCTTCTAGTTCGTGAATATACAATGCTTAAACTTCATAAAATCTGAAAGTTTTCAAAGTCTCATTCCGGAATAAATATCCTTCTATGTCACAAAATGCTTTTTATAACTACTTACATTCTTTTTTAGTTTAATCTGCACTTCAAAGTAGTAATTTCCTGAGGGTCTCTGGGCATAAAGGAAATTGGGGGTTGGGGGGAGCACCTGGATGGCTCAATCTGTTAAGCATCCACTCTTGATCTCAGCTCAGGTGTTAATGTCAGAGTCATGAGTTCTAGCCCCATGTTGGGCTCTGTACTGGGCATGAAGCCCACTTAAAAAAATGAAAATGGAGGTCTGTTAGTGGGAAAAAAAGTAACTTTAAATATCCTTAATACTGCTGGCCTACACATTTGAGAAACATGGGGGTATTTCCACTTGATTCAGGGGTCTTACAGAGAGAACAGAATAGCACGGTATAGTAAACAACACAGGCTTTGGAAATAGTAATAAGAATAGCGTAAAGTTGTGTGACCTTGTATTGCCTATATAGCCTTTCTGAGCCCATGATTCCCCCTGAGTAGAAAGTAGATAACATTAACTTCATAGTCTTTTTGTGAGGATTAGAGATAATATTCACAGGGTAACACTCTCAGTTTTTGGCATGTGGGAGGTGATCGATGTATGATAGCTATTCTTATAAATTATATATTATCTCTGGTTATTAATAACAGAAACACATCAGTGAGATTTGCTATAGTAATGGGAAATATAAACATATCAAAATAAAAATAAAAGAATGGATGACTACTATAAATTCGAAGGGAGAAAGATGTGAATAAATAAAACTGTAGAGACAAATGCTGTGTAACAACTTGCAAGATTTTTGTAGGTGTTGATGAATCTTAGCTGATGTCATTGCTGATGAATAGCCACGTTCAGCGTTGTCACTTAACTCTTTCCATTTCGGCCTGCTCCAAATCCAAAGGGAAGAGGGTGGAGGGTGTCCAGACAAACATTAGGACCATGAAACAGCTCCTCCACCTCCTCTCCTCAGGCTGTGTGCCTTTTTTTTATGTAGCCAGTGAAGTACATGTAACTAGTTTCTTCCAGGAACCAGAATTCCTGTCAGTGTTCTCTAGCCAACTTCCTGCCCTTGCTCCTACAGCCTTTTCTGGCCTTCTCTCCTGACCTCGCACTCTGTCCAGTTTCCCTTTCTTGTTTGTGTAACGAGAAGTTCTCTCACCTTTTCAAAACTGTGTTCCTCAGGGGCAGTCTTAATACACCTCACACCACGGAAGGAACACAGCCCTCCCAAAGAAGTATAAAACATACCGTAGGATGTCAAAAGCAGTTATTTTGGTGGGGGGGCTTAAGGACTCTTCATTGTCTTCGATTGGAATAGATGAAATTCCCAGATGTTTATTTTAACGTATGTAACTTTATCCACTGGCCCAGGTGTATCCTTAAGAAGTCGTAAGTTTTTCTTCTTTTTCTTTTTTAAGGGAACACTTCTCTGAATTTGTATGTTGTCTGTATGTAGGGACCATGCTAATCTCTGTATCACTCCCGTTTTCGTATATATGCTGCTGAAGTAAGCCTGCGTCTCTTCTCTCCCCTTCTCCACCCTTCCCTTTCTGTTTTCTTTTCTTCTCTTTTTTTCTTTTCTTTTACCACTTACATATGGTCTGTCTGCAATAGTGTAAAACTTCTTTTTACTTTAAGCACATACACATTTTTTCCTTTTTTCCTCCTGTTTTCTTTTCTTTCTTTTTCTTTTTTCTTTTCCCACTTAACATATGGTCTGTTTGCACAAGTTTAAAACTTCTTTTTACTTTAAGCACATATGCATTTTTTTCCTTTTTTTTTTTTTTTTTTTTTTTTTTCTTTCCTGGTTAAAATCTTGCAAAGCAAGTCCAGGATATAAAAAGGAAAATTCAAAGCTGCTCTTGTTGAGGGGTATGTGGGTCTAGATCTCTCACTGCTTTTTCATCCCCATTATTTCTGTGGCCTCCACTACAGTAGCTCTGAGGAGCCCCCCTGGCTGGGGGAAACACAAGTGAAAACACTTGAGTTAGTGACATGGGTTATTACCTGGAATTCTGAAGACTCAAGTTTTAGCTTCAGTTCTAACATTAAATTTGCATGTGTCACTGATAGGGTTAATTGTTTTATCTGTGAAACAAAGGTTTAGAACAGTGGTTCTCAATTTTGGCTGCACGTTAGAATCACCTGGGGAGCTCTTAAAAATCCTGATGCTTAGGCCTCACTCTCTACCAATTAAATTAGAATCTCTGGGGCGTGACCCAGGCAACAGCATTTTTTAAAGCTCCCTGGGTGATTCCAGTTTGCAACCAAGTTTCAAAACCTCCAAAGAATTTTTTTTTTTAATTTTTTTTCAACGTTTTTTATTTATTTTTTTTGGGACAGAGAGAAACAGAGCATGAACGGGGGAGGGGCAGAGAGAGAGGGAGACACAGCATCGGAAACAGGCTCCAGGCTCTGAGCCATCAGCCCAGAGCCCGACGTGGGGCTGAACTCACAGACCGCGGGATCGTGACCCGGCTGAAGTCGGACGCTTAACCGACTGCGCCACCCAGGCGCCCCAAGAATTTTTGAGTAATAGTGTCCCACAAGTCTATGGGTCTGCGCAGCTTGTTTTTGTAGATGTCGTTAGAATGTGAGCCTATTCACAGATAGATGGTACTCAGTAAGGAGTGGGGATGAAGGTGGGCATAAAGATTGGAAAGTAGGAAAAAGTTTTTTGATTATCTTAATAGCTCAGTGTGTTGGGCAAAACACTTAATTTTGTTATATTCCTGATGGGAGTCATTTTAACTTCCTGTAAAATGATGCTGTCAACTGAGAAATCCTATTTAAATGCAATGTTATTATTTTTATACTAATACTGATACCATTTGTCAATATGATCAGTCAAGAATTGCACCTAAATACTTTATTCACAAAGGAAATAGAAAAGGCATTGACTACTGAAATGTAAAATATGGTTAATATCCCTCAGTTGGTGGTATAGATTGAAGATAGACTGAAACAACATGTTGATAACAATGGAAATCTTGGATACTGAGATGCTGCATTAAAAGTGCGTCCATCAAAGAGGCAAAGAACAAAATCCCCAGGATTACCTCTATGAGCTTCTTGTCAGTTATGAAAAACTACTGTTTCAACGGAGATTTTAAATTAGGGGAAAAAAAATTCACAGTATTGGTAAGCAATTGATTCTAAAAAATATACAAATTGGATGACAATGCCTAGGCTATAATCTTCAAAGTCAAATGAATTTATCATGATTGTATAAATTACAGTGAATACCAAATAGTTTAAAAATGACAGCACAGTTAGAACAAAATGATTGATATTACATGTGTTAGATGTATAGCTAAACAGAAATGCCTTTTCATTTTCTTATTACCAGGGCCATTTACATATTTTGTCTCACATTTGTGCAGCTAATAGGTGTTCAAGATTTGTGTGCTTTGATCTTCCCTTTTAACAGAGTAGCTCTTTTCTGGAACTTGGTGACCTTTAAATAAAAGAAAAAGTGCAGTTATCACTTGTGGCAGGGTGATATATTAATAATTTTATACCTTGTTCTTAGGCTTTTTGCTGGAATAGATTTACCAGCAACGGAATAAAAAAAAATAATTTTACACATTTTCCGGCTGAAAGGTCAGCCAGTGCTTAGTGTTTTTGTGTTCTAGTTCTTACCTAGAGAAAAGTTTATACAAGCTTTTTTATGTGGAAATGCCCCCAAAGGTTGGCTATAAGCCCCAACATTGACTTGACAGGTGTGGAGAGTCCATAGAGACAATTTGACAACACGGAATTGAGCCTGTAACAGCACTGGCCACTTTGAGCTGTGTTAACAAGGACAGTGATTCTTTTAGCAATGGCCATGAATGACCACCAGTTGAGAATTTGCTATACTTTTCTCAGATTTTTTAAGTTCTGATGTCTTGGTACAATATAAAATGAATGAATGAGTGAGAAGAATGGGGCTGGGGGAGAAGGTGGGGGAGAAACGGGGAGAAACATGCAGCTAAGTGGAATGTAGTGAAACACAAAAAATTATTGATGTTGGTCTTTTCACTAAACTTGGTCAATGGAGACTGGGAGCTAAATATAATTTGATTTAGATAAGTTAAAAGCACGTAACATTTCCCATACTTTATGAGTTATGTAGCACAATTCTTTTTTCTTTCAAATTTTTATTTAAACTTTAGTTAGTTGACATAGAGTGCAATATTGGTTTCAGGAGTAGAATTCAGTGATTCATCACTTACATATAACACCCAGTGCTCATCATTTATAGCATAATTCTTAATTGTCACATATCTTTGAAAATGTATAATCGGTCAAAATAAAGCTCAATATTCGGTCATTAGTGAGTTACCTTGTTTTAGAGAACAAATCTCTAAACCACCTCTGTGAAATCTTCTCAGTTTGCCCAGTTCCATTGTGATCCCTTTTCTACTCTGCACTTCAATTATTTATTGTCTATATTATTCATTTTATGACTTAGTAATACACTGCTTTGTGATTTTTTTTTTTTTTTTTTTTTTTTGGTTGGTGGGGCGCTTGAGTGGCTCAGTCTGTTGAGCGTCCAACTTAGGCTCAGGTCATGATCTCACAGCTCGTGAGTTCGAGCCCCGTGTTGGGCTCTGTGCTGACAGCTCGGCGCCTGGAGCCTGCTTCGGATTCTGTGTCTCCCTGTCTCTGCCCCTAACCCACTCGCATTCTGTCTGTCTCTCTCAAAAACAAATAAACATTAAAAAAAAAAGTTGAGAAAGCAAATGTATGAACATTGTTGTAGACTGTGTCCTCTAAGAGTAGGAACTAACAATACCGTTTACCCATGTGTTTTCAGCAATGAGTACAGTACAGGCATGTGGAAAGTACTCAGTACCTGTTTGTTGAAGAACTACATGAATAGATGAAGAGACTAATACAGAATGAAGGCACAGTTGAATGTATCCACTTGAAAAGTTGATTCATTCGTATCTCAGGAAAGATTAGTCTGTTACACCCAGATACGAATTTCTAATCTAGCAATAGATGCTCTTTGCTAATATATTTAGGCAACCAATCTGATTAATGTCATAATAAAGGGAAATTTGATCCGACCTCACAAATGATAAGGCCTCTTTTAATTTTTCAACCAAGTCTCATATTTTGTATTGGTTTATTTTTCTCTTTTCTGCAAAAATGAAGATAGCAATTCTCCCACCAACACTCACACTCCATTGTCTCTCAAGCTGCAGCTCATAAATTCTGTTATTTTTCTCTGAGAGTTTATATCCTGAGTTTCACCAAACCATCGTATCGTGCCCCTTCACTTTATCTCAGGGACATCTGAGAGATGAACTCTAGAGTTTCTTTTGGTGGAATTGTTAGAAACTTCCTGTATGGTATTTCTGCAACAGTTTAAATCAGTTCTTTGGCAATTCTCTCATTGAGATACGGGGTTCCTGCCCACTCCCCTTGTATCTGGGTAGGCTCGTGACTGCTAAAACCAAGAAAATATGGTGGAAGTGATACTCTATGCCTTGGGTGTTCTGACTTGTGAATAAAAGGCCATGGGTGTTCTGACTTGTATGTTGGAACAATGAGTTTCTGTATGGGAAGCCTGACCACACTGAGGCCACAGGCTGGAGAGGCCATGCATAGATGTGCTCACCTAATCACCTACCTGAGGCCAGCTTTGCAGCCATCCATTCCAAGGTGCTGCATGTGTGTGTGAAAACACCACCTTGAAAGTGGGTCTCCAGCCTCAGCTGTCCTAACTCCAGCTATCTGAATCATTCTCAGCTGAGGCCCAAAATATCAAAGCGCAGAAACAAGCTGTACTCTGAATTTTTGACTCACAGTCTCTGCGAGCATAAGAAGAAAGCTTGTTTTAGGCTCCCAAGTTTTGGGGTGATTTTTGCATGTGAGAATAGTAACTGAAACGATTTCAAGACCAGATTTTGTATACTGAAAGATATATTTTATTTAAAAAATTATAATCAAACAATGATTGTTATTTGTCCTTTTATAAGTAATATATCATTCTAAATTTAATCTGGGAAACTTCAAATTTACTTTTATTCTCTTCTATTTTAAAGTTTGAAAATCACCAAATGATAAATTCAGTGGCTTGTTTCAGCATATTTTAAGCACATTTGGAAAATATTTTAATGTTTTTTTTTAGCTGCTGCTATTTTTGAGGAGGGTGGGTTGGGAAGAAATATACGTTACTATAGAGTGCTGCCTCTATTTTAACTGTACCTGGAGTTATCACTATGGAGGCCTGACTTAGCTCAGAGTTCCCTGAAGGCATTGTTCCCAGCTTGGGTCATTTTTCCACTGGACTTGCTTGTGGCATATGTTAACATATATGACAAAATAAAAGGTTTACATCGTCAAATAGTTGGGAAATATTGCATCCTATATGCTCTTCTTAGAGAGTCATAATGAACATAAGTATATTGAATAATCTGAGAGGTCTTAACATAAGGAAATCTGTTCAATTCTATTTAAACGAGTGTTTCTAAACTCTTCTGACCACCCTCCAGTCATTTGACCACAGAGCCCTTTTATAGAATACATCCATAATGTTGGTGTTTTCCATTAGCATTTTAGAAAATGTGAATTGATCTAGATGGATTCATTATTAGTAAATATTCAAAGAGTTTGCTTCATTTTTTTCCTTTCATATAAGTCTTCAAGTGTAGGAAGTATATGAGAACATAGATGCTGGCCTTTAGAACTCCAAAGAATGAATAATAAATGTGAAGACAAATATTGAAGGAAGTAGGATCAGAAGGAAAGGCACTAACATGGGGCACCTGGGTGGCTCAGTTGGTTGAGCAACTGACTTCAGCTCAGGTCATGATCTCATGGTTTGTGAGTTCAAGCCCCGCGTTGGGCTGTGTGCTGACAGCTCAGAGCCTGGAGCCTGCTTCAGATTCTGTGTCTCCCTCTCTCTCTCTGCCCCTCCCCCACTCATCCTGTCTCTCTCTATCTCCGAAATAAATAAACATTAAGAAAGAAAGGCACTAACACCAATTAAAAGCTATTGTAAATAACCTAGCTCTGTTATTATTAACTAGCATCCTCTTCCCCAGCTCCATTCCTCCTACTTGATTCCAGACTTTTTCTCAGAATTTCCAGGAGAAGCACAAAAAATGTTGTTTGAAATAGGCATGTTTAACATTAAGGTAATTTAAATTTGTCTTTAGTTGTACTATTTAGCTCTCTTGAATTTTCAAATAATAGCAGAAGAGGGTGTGAGCATGAATATCAAGCAGGTGAGAGCTCCAGGACTAGGTAGAAGAAAACATTGACAACTTTGGACAGTGAGGTAACAGCTTGGTATCCCAGTCTAGTTGGGGAGTGGTATATTCTTGTCAATCAAGTTTGCAGTTATTTCATTTTTTAAAATGTTTGCTTATTTTTAGAGAGGAAGGGAGAGAGGGAGAGGGAGAGGGAGAGGGAGAAAGAGAGAAAGTGAATGAGAAGGGTAGAGACAGAGAGAGAATCCCAGGCAGGCTCCACGCTGTCAGCATGGAGCCTGATACAGGGTTCAGTTTTCCAACTCTGGGATCATGACCTGAGCTGAAACGAAGAGTTGGATGCTCAACCGACTGAGCCACCCAGTTGCCCCCCGGTTATTTCATTTTTGACAGTGAAATTGATATTACTGTTTAGGTGTGAGGGTTGAACTGTAGAATGCTCTGGATTGATTTTTCAAGAGGTATATACGTTTTTAGAAAAGCAGCACTTTAACAGCTACAAATCTTTAATAGAGTTTCTAGACCATCAACTAACATGTCAACACACCTTGAAAGAGGCTTCATCAAATGCAAAGGTGAAGTTCTGTCAGATGTTGTTAGCAGAACAGAATAAACTCATAGGAAGAAGGAAATATTTCTTCTAAATACCCTGGTGTTATAAAACAGAATGCTTCAAAAGTCCTCAAGAAGGTGTTTCAAATAGGATGTCTGGGTGAAAATGTGAGAGATTGAAAAGGCAATAAAGTAAATGAAAGCACTTCTCAAAAGATTTAACTAGGGAGTGGCAAAAATGCCAAAGTGAAGCTTTGTTTAGTAATGTGAAAAAACAAAAACAACCCAAAAACCCAAACTCTACTTCCTTTAAACGGAATCAACTGTGGATTCCATGAGGTGAGAAAGAAATGAGAGATAACACTTCACAGACTTGGAGAAATAATATAAATACTATTAATACTAACTTAAATTGGGTCAGAAACTGCTTTTATTAGATAGTTTCTGACAAAAATGGGTTATGTGGTCAAAGAAGTTCAGGAAAGTTATGTCAAAAAATGTTGGAGATCTTTTTACTCTTAAGTTTTCTGGGGCTTTAATATACTAACATGCATTATGAATCATTCTGATATGCATCTATGGTACAGTGTTTCCAAAATTCACTTGACTACAGAATTTTCTTTTTTGTAAGAGATAATCTCTTTGGCACTTGGGCTCCAAGGGAGCAAACCTTGGGAACACATATTTAGCCCTTCTGTTTGATAAAGCTCTTGTTGACCTGTATGATGAGACTAGCTGGTACATGGTCTGTAGGCATCTCATGGTTCCCCCTTGGTGTATTCATAGTTGTAATCATTACGACTAGTTTAAGTGGTGCTTGTGCCTTTTCCTGGCTTAAATCACTGTTTTAATGTATGTTTGTTTGTTTGTTTGTTTGTTTATTTATTTATTTATTTAAACTGGGATTATTACCTTTTGTAGAGGAGAAAAATGGAATGAAAAAAGGTGAGTAGACACTCTGGAAGTCATGTGATATATGTTACTGTATTAGAATTTGAAATTTATACTTCTTCCCTCTCTGCTGAGTGTTACCGTCTAGATTTTTTTATTTTTTAATTTAATTTTATGTTAATTCCAGTGTAGTTAGCATTGGTTTCACGTGTACAATATAGTGTTTAAACAATTCCATATATTACTCAGTGCCCATCATTATAAGTGAACTCTTAATCCCCTTCACCTATTTCATCCATCCCCCCCCAACCTGTCTCCCCTTTGGGAACCGTCTGCTTGTGCTTTAAGTTAAGGGTCTGTTTTTTGGTTTGTTTCTCTCTCTCTCTTTTTTTTTTTCTTTGTTCATTTGTTTGGTCTCTTAAATTCCAAAGTGAAATCATATAGTCTTTGTTTTTCTCTGGTATATACTTCACTTAGCACTATACTCTCTAGCTCTGTTTGTGTTGTTCAAAATGGCAAGATTTCATCCTTTTTAAGGGCTGAATAATATTTCATTGTGTGTATATATGTATGTGTATACACACACACACACACACACACAGCTTCTTGTATGCATTCATCTATTGATGGACACTTGGGTTGCTTCCATATTCTGGCTATTGTAAATAATGCTGCAATAAACACAGGGGTGCATGTATCCCTTTGAGTTAGTGTTTTCATATTCTTTGGGTAGACACCCAGTAGTGCTGTTACTGGATCATATGGTAGTTCTGTTTTTAATTTTTTGAGGGACCTCTGCATTGTCTTCCACAGTGGCTACACAGGAACCCCCGTGCACTGTTGGTAGGAATGCAGAGTGGTGCAGCCGTGGTTACTTTCCAGATTAAAAAACAAAACAAAACAAAACTGTGTCTGGTTAACAAGTCCTGGCCTGGCTGAGTCCCTCTTCTCTGAATGAGACTCTGGTTTGACTTGAATTTTGAGAAAAAGGTCTGAAGTTTTTGATGAAAGGCTGTATGTTTACTCTTTGGATAGTAGGGATCGTGCTAGTGAATAACAGGGAAGGAAAGGAAAACCTGTTCCCAGTTAATAAAGAAGACTTTTTAAAAGTGAAAGTAGCCTTTGCAACTTGAATAATCATGCAAAGGTGATTCCTAAAAATGAATATATTTTGAAGGACTTTAGAGAAACTTTGTTTCTGATGCAGAATTATTCAAAAGATGGTTAGAAACTTGGATGTGGAACTTGGGAGGACAGACTGGCTGGAAATAGCCTAGTCATCTTCTTACATTTGAAGATGAGGGAACAGCTATTGTTATATTAATAGTTCTCAAGTTAGAGCTCTCTCTCTGTCGCTTACTTTCTCATACTTCTCTATATTTTTTCACACTTCTACTGCTTTCTTTTTCTCTTGTATAAATCCATCTTTGTGAATCAGATAGTCAATGATGGGGCGCCAATGGGAATATCTAATTTTGTGGCCCATTTGTAGAGAGCTAGTATTTTCTGGTAGGAGCCTTCTTTGCCCAAGGCGTGATTTTACTGTGATCATGGTGCGGAGGTCTGTTTATTTGTTTGCTTATTTTTTCAAAATCAAGTGTCATTATTTTATTCACGTGATTTCCTACATTTAATGTTTTGAATTCCCCTAAATAGTTCTTTGCATGTGGACAAGGCCTGTTAAGGTATGGAAGTAGATTGATTTATCTGAAAACTGGCCAGTTTCCACAACACATGTACACCCTCTATTCCTAATTTGTGGAAATTATATGTTGAGAGCGAATGGTAGGTGTCTTGATAGAAGTTTGAAGGCGGGCACAAAAGGGAAGAGAAACTTTAATTTTCTAAAGTCACTCTTTGTGAGGAAAGAATGCAGTAGCTTTTAGGAGTATCCCCTCCTGGGTTTGGTTATTTACTTTTTCTGTTCATGCTCTAGTAGAGTGAGCTCTTCACCCTGGAAAACTCAGGCAATATATTGTCTTCAAAACAAGCAAACAAAAGGTTAGCTCACCACTTCTTGCTCTTTCCTGTTTAGGAGGAGATTTTCCCTTGGGCAATTCCCTGGCAATTATGTAGATCTTCTGTGAGCCAATGAAATGTCTTCTGTGAGATATCAATGGTTCTCTGGGAATAGGTGAGCATTAACTTAGATGGCTATGAATATGGTTAGAAACAAAACTGAACCCTCCCTTCCTAGTGTAAAGCTATGGAAACTTAAAGAGAAAAATTCCAGTTTCTCAGAAATTAGATTTCTAGGTGGATTTTCTTCATAGCACCTGTTGCATTTTCCCCCTTATTTGCTTGCTGGCTTATGGGTTTATTCCATCCCATCCGCATATACACAGGAAGTTAAGATACACGTGTTCTATTGCATTCTCAGTGTCTAAAATAGTGCTAGGCACACAGTAGGTTTTCAATAAATACTTGCCGAATGAATGAGTGGATTAGTAAATAAACACGTCTTCATTTTAAGGGGAAGAAACTGAGTCAGCTGAGGTTAAGTGATCAACCAAAGGTCATACAGCAAGCTCAAAGCAAAACTGCTTAAAACTGAATGCTGTCTCCATATTCTCAGACCAGTACAGGATGTTGGATGTTTTCCATTTTATCTATTATAACTGCATATGTTTACACAAAAAAAAGCATTTAGAAATTCAGACTGATTATATGCCAGACCTAGGATAAGTCATGTCTGATGACGAATCCTTTAATAACCCATTGACACTGCACTTTTTGTAATGTGACAGTGCAATTTTTGAGTTGTCTGAGATTTTTCCTCATGCTTCAGCGTATTGAATAAACCTTGTAAATATGAAACTTGTATTCATCTTCCATTATGTGGAGTTCTAGGTACATTCTTCCATTAGATGATCTGATAACAGAATTATAATACTGATTTAAGAAATAAATGTATGTTATTATTCCTGAATTATTTATGGTTTTGAATCTATAACATAAATTTCATTTGTGTATTAATATTTTTCTCAGATAGTTATATTTTTACTTTAAATTGATTACTTTTACATTTTCCTTTTATACTTTAGTACCAAAACATAGTTGATTTTAGTGGACTAAATTAACTATTTACATTATTTCTATACTTTCTCTCTTCCTTTCTTTTTGCCTTCCTTTTTTCCTTCCTCCCTTCCTTCTCATCCTTCTACCCTTCCTTCCTCCCTCTTTTCCTTCCTTCTTTCCTTTTTTTCATGACCCAGAAGTTCTGTACCCGTTGGAAGATTGGCAATGCCCTGTTCTTGACCTGCGATGGTTACATAGGAGTTAGTAATTACACTAATATTTATAAACTGTATCATGACTGTTTCCTATACACTGTTCTGCATGCATATTTCATAAAAATTAAAAAAAAGCAAAGTCATATATTTCATATGCTTTTAAGTTTACAATGGATTTCAGTTTGGTCATGGGAACATATGTATACGTTATGATTTCTAATTCTCAGAAATCTGTGAAAGTTTCAGGGTGTGGAACTTTCTATTTTTGTTCCACCTTATGAACGAGCCTCTAAAACACAGTGCCCATAAGTGACTTACTCCACTTAAAATCTACTTTGATAAGACATGTAATGAATTATATAAAGAACATAAAAGATAAGAACTTCCTGTTTAATAATAAAATAATTTTAGGGGCGCCTGGGTGGCGCAGTCGGTTAAGCGTCCGACTTCAGCCAGGTCATGATCTCGCGGTCCGTGAGTTCGAGCCCCGCGTCGGGCTCTGGGCTGATGGCTCGGAGCCTGGAGCCTGTTTCCGATTCTGTGTCTCCCTCTCTCTCTGCCCCTCCCCCGTTCATGCTCTGTCTCTCTCTGTCCCAAAAATAAATAAAAACGTTGAAAAAAAAAATTAAAAAAAAAAAATAAATAAAATAATTTTAGGGGCGCCTGGGTGGCGCAGTCGGTTAAGCGTCCGACTTCAGCCAGGTCACGATCTCGCGGTCCGTGAGTTTGAGCCCCGCGTCAGGCTCTGGGCTGATGGCTCAGAGCCTGGAGCCTGTTTCCGATTCTGTGTCTCCCTCTCTCTCTGCCCCTCCCCCGTTCATGCTCTGTCTCTCTCTGTCCCAAAAATAAATAAACGTTGAAAAAAAAATTTAAAAAAAAATTTATTTTTTATTGTTCTGGCATAAGTAACCAAGTAAATTTTTGTAAAATTCCCAATGTGCAAGGTAACAGTATTTTCAAGCCTTTTGCTTCCAGTATCCGTACTTTACACCTAAAGACATATACTTAAGGCCTTCATACAGCATTTGTTGGATGAACATATCTTTGACAAACTTTTGTTCTTTTACTCCTTTGGACAAATATATTTATCACATATTTCCCCAGCATAATGTAATTTTGTTTTGTCTTTTTCTGTCAACAGAAAATTAAAAGCATTTTGTTTTGTTTACAAATTTAATTGCATATTTATTGCTTTCTAGGTATTCATGGATTCCAAGTATAAACACGACGAGCTTATCTTGTGCAGATAAAAACTAATACTTTAAATAAATTTAAAAACCTCCTATCATTATATAATGTAGCATTTGTAACATCCAGTGAAAGACAACATGCCATGTTCACTTATATCATTTTATTTCCCACATGACAGGATATTTTTGCATAAATATAGCTGTGCCCACAAATAAAATTTTGAGTTCTGATCCTTTGAATTTAGGACTGAAGAAGGATTTCCCCAAGACCTTTTTAATATTAATTCTTCTTAGAATAAAAGAAAGTGAGGATCATGAAAAAAGTTAGAAAGTATTTGGTTCAGAATGTAGTCTTTCGTTCATATATACAACAGTAGATGTTGCTTCTTTGTTGTACAATAATTAAACTTTAGTGGGGGAAAAAAAAGAACCAAAAGGCAGGATACAGCTACTAATGAGCTAGTGTTGGGAGTAAATCAGCCACTTGGGAATGAATTCCCACTTCGGAAAACACAACCTGAAGGAACATATTCACGCTGATTCTTGATGACAGAAGCAAGGGAATAAAATTTATATAAAGAACGAATTCTGATTATATCATTGGGACTGCATTTGTGCAGGTTGCTTTGAGACTCACAGCAATGCTTTGTCTTTCCCCTTAACAAACAAGATTTAAAATCGGGAGCTACTGGGTAGTGGTCCCAGTATTCTTTCCCCTCTACCAAACTTTCTCTCATTGTGCTATTATTCGGGTTATGCCTATGGATTGGCACAGATATTTAACTTCAGATAAAAGACAGGACAATTTGAGAAAATTATTCTTTAAATTGCCTGATATTCACTTGGTCTCCTAAAATCTTCAAAGTTCCCTGCCAGAAGGTTAGAGATATAAAGAAATGTAAAGATCACAGGCCTTGAGCACAGTGTGCAGCACATTCTTATTTGTTGATGGAATGAATGATGAGTATATATGAAGGAAGGGTGGACAAGAAATTGGAAAAAATGTAAATGACTGTTATAAGTTGAAGTTAAGCGGGTGCTGTAAGAGTAAGCCATTCCTAGTTTCGTGGAAGGTTAAGAAGAGAGAGAATTAACATACAGTTGGGAGAAACACAGGAGAATTTATGGAGTAGTAGGTCAAATGTGAGATGAATTTTGAGGGATTACAATCAAGACATATTTCATGGAGGAGTTGGTAGTTGAGGTAAGTGGAATGAAAGTTGAAAATAATGTTGGGCTTATTTTGTTGTTGTTCTTTTTTCCAGTTTGAATGAGAACCATGAATCAACCTTAACTTGGATACTCTTTATTTGGAAAGGAGGGCATTTTAAGTGAAATCACCCTTCCCTAGCAAGGGCAGGGTTTTGTTATCGATCTTATCTTCATTATTAATGCAAATTAATATTGTAAGACTTTGACACTTTACATGAAATGGTGCCTAGCATTTAGTAAGTGCTTTGTGTTTGTCAACTCAGCTGATTCTATCTCAAGTTAGTTACAGAAAACAATGAACCAACTGATCCTACTTGTCTGGTTCCTCTCTTTGTCACCTTTACTGGCTTTTCCCAAGGCTCAGTTCTTGGACTGCTTCCATTCTATGTCTGAACTGACTATTGGGATCATCCAGTCTCATGGCTTTAAGTACCATCTATACACTGACTAGTCACAAATGTACAGCGCTAGCCCTGAACTGTCCCATGAACTCCAAGTTCTTACAGGTACTACTTATGTTACATCTTCTGTCAGATATCTAACAGTCATTTCAAATGTGACATATCCAAAACTGGATTTCTCAGTGTGCTCCTGCCAGGTTCCTTACTTCATCTAATGCCACCCGGATCCTCCAGTTGCTCAAATCAAAGACCTCGGAGTTCCTTTCTTTTATACCCCACAACCAATCCATGAGCAAATCTCTTGCCTCTATATTCATAACACATTCAGAATCTGACCATTTCTCTTGGTCTCCGTCACCGCCACTCTGGCTCATTCTACTACTCTCTCTCCCGTGGATCACTGTAGTATCTTCTTACACGGTTGTCCTGTTTGCACACTTCTTTCAGTTTGCACAGGAAGAATCTTCTCTGTAATGATCCTGCTAAAATGTGTATCAGATCATGTCACTCTTCTGCTTAAAACCCTCCAGGGGCTCCCATATCGCTGTGAAAGTCCTACAAACCCTCGTACTATCTGTCCTCATTCTCTCATTTATTTCCTTATTCGTTCCATTCAGGACCTACTACCTCCTTGTTGTGCCTAAGAAGGAGGCTAAGTGCTTTCCTGTCTGAGGACCTTGGCACTTGCTGTTGTTTTCCATGTAAAATGCTTTCTTCATTTCCTCCGGGCCTGTGCATAAATGCCTGCCTCTCAGTGAGACTTTCTCGGACTATACTGTTTAAAATTGAAGCCCTGAATATTCCCTATCTCCTTTAACTTTTCTTTGTAGCCCTTATTGCCATCTAATATACTTATTTTAATCAGCTATTGTGCTTATTATCTACTCTTTGTAAAGAAGTACACTTTTGCCACGGCTCTATTCATATTGCCTAGTAGATACACAATAAATGTTTGTCAAAAAGTGAATTGTAGACATTATGTTAACCAGAGGTTTTGTAGGTTTATATTCTCATACTTGCTGGTGTTATAGTTTCATTTTAACAGTTCTGCATTTATCAATTTGGTGGACTTGGACAGAGGGGTTATTTGGATTACTATGAGTCTCTGACAGTCGTGGGCTGTAGATAGCTTACACAGGTTCTCCAGAGCTGATTATACACATCTTGTGGCAACTCTGCATTTGGTGCCATCATGTTGGTAGCCAGGTGGAAGTCTTTACATCTTAGAAATTGGCAAACGTTATAGATCATGACTTCTTTTTCCTCGTAGACTGGGTTTTTAAATATTTTAATACACCCCTGGTTGTTGGATAGTGTGCAGAAGGGTTAAGGAAGGTGATTTGATAGTGAAGATACCTAACCCATTCAGCCACAGACCGTAGCAGGTCCTTTGCTGTATAAAGCTCTAGGATTTTATTTAGTCATTCATGATTAAGGGACTCAGTGCTATGAAAGGGAGACACACCAGGAGAACCTGCATTGTAGGAGAAAATCAGTAGTCATGATGTGGAAAGGAGTATAAGAAGCATTGGTAGTTATTTGAAGCAGTCAGTACATTCCTGACTATGTTCAGGGAATGGTTGCATGATAGAGGTACAGGATCTACATCATTAATAATGGAGGAGTGATGGTAGCTAAATAGTGACAGGATCCCAGCCATAATGGGTTAGAGGTGAGGAAATAGTTCCGTTCCTAATGGGGAACTGGAAATCTAGACAGGGACATTATACACACAATATTAGTCAGGGATGGAGTACTATCTGTAGCATGGTATCTCAGGGAGACTAATAATTTAACACCCATTATTAACTTTTTCACTCTTCATTTTTTATTCAGCCCTTAGAGCAATGGTTCTGAAGTTGGAGAATACCTCAGCGTGACCCGAAGAACTTGTTAAAACACAGATTACTGGGTTTCATCCTATAGTTTTTGGTTGAGTAGATCTGGGGAAAGTCCTGAGAATATGTATGTCTAACAAGATTTCAGAAGACATTTCATGTCTAGAAATGTCACTTAGATGACCACTGATTTAAAGGAAAAGCAAGGGGCATGCAGGGAACGTAGAGACTGACAACTAACAGTGGCAATGTCCAGCCTCCCTAACATGGTTCTGAGCAAGTCAACCATAGTCCTGAACTTGTTCACCCGGACAGTCCAGCAATTATCCAGGTCCTTACTCTTTGGCAGGCAGTTAGATTCCCTGATGATCTTATTCTTCCTTCCTCAGAAGGTGGCTCATTCCTAACAATGTAATATAGTACTCTTCTTCAGAGGAGTTCTGATTAATCAGTTTTCTCATCACATTTCCAGTAATAGCAGTACTTCTTATAATATTTTATTGTCCCTGACTGGCAAGTTCCTTGGTTTAGCTCTGAATCACATGATGATAAAGCAATATAGTCTCAGCAATGATTAAGATGCCAGTTCTCATCCCCAGCATGGTGGAAACCAGGTGTGTTAGAAACAAGACTAATTCAAGGCTCTGCTAGTTAGGCAGTTGACCTGATTACACATCTACATTTTCAGAATGTGTGTGTGTGTGTGTGTGTGTGTGTGTGAGAGAGAGAGAGAGAGAGAGAGAGCACGCAAGAGGTCAAATGAGAAGTCAGATGTGGGTGTCTGCAACTGAATCTACTGGTAGAAGAAAGTACTAGAACCTCCCAATTATAGTCAGGAAGAATTAGGAAAATAGAGCCTCCTACAAATATTCTATTTGTTTATTGTTATAAAGTTATACTCATCTAATTTTTATACAAATATATTAACATCTTCTATGCAGATGATGTACTGATACAACTTACTTGCTAATGACACATTTCATTTACTTATTTATTTTCCCCCATGTTCTCTTATATAATTTAATTTAGTTTCTTCAAATTATTTTTTAAATTAAATTATAGTTGACACACATGTTATGCTCATTTCATATGCACAACATAGTGATTCAACACATATTTTAAAAACCTGTTCATTGAAAAAAATCCGTAACGGACTTCTTTGAACCTCACTCAATGAATGAAAGATGCACTAGTTGAGCCTGAAAGCCTTTGTTTGGATAAAGATGGTATTTTGAGGCAGAAAATTAAATTTCTTTCAGAAGTATCTTAACATGTTGAATTTCCATTAATTTAGATAGACTTTTCTAATTAATCCAAATTGTGGAAATTTGGGTATGGGTCCCGATTTTCTCTCTTCACTAATCTTTTGGTCTTCCAAGCTCTATTAGGTGAGATAATAATTAGAAGCTTAGTGGAAAATGGCATTTAAGAAGAAATATAAAGGTGAGGAAGATGTTTGCATCACATCCTGAAGCATGCCTAGTTTTCATTTGTTAGTTCTTGGCTTTCCAGTTTATTTTTATATAAGTAGATTTGCACTCCATTAGTGATTCTTTGCCCTAACTACACTTTGGAAGCACCCTTTGAGAATAGTAATTTCTCAGTTCCACCCCTAGATCTTCTAGTTTAATTGGTCTAGGATGGGGTCGGGAATTGGAAATTTTTGAAAGCTCCCTAGATGATTTCAATGTGCAGCCAGGTTGAGGACCATTGCATAAGAGAAAAACAAAAATCATGATGGCTTAGAATAACTGAACAAATACCTTTTGACAAGATTTTAAGACCAGAGGCCGAATCTAATGATTCTATAGTGATGTACATTTCACTTATGCTCTTAAACATAAAAAAAACATATTTAAACCCATTATGGTCGTGTGACATGACTAAGAGCAGAGATGCTGTATACAATCTACAGATGAAAATGGTGAGACTTTATATTTTGTACATTTCATTGGGTACTTAATTTTCAGAAGATTTGTGTTGGGTTATGTGTTGCTAAACATTAGACCGGAAATTTTCAGTTTCATAGCAAGAAGAAGGTATATCTGCATATTTGATTAAATTCTTTCCTTTTCATATAAAAATTTGATCGTCAATGGATACAACCTTAGCTTATGTTTTCGTCTTATTTTGCAGCCAGTATTAGCTTTAAATAATTTCAGGCACAGTTTGCTTTTATTATCCTTGTTTATTTTGACTTATTCATCACATTCAGGATGTTTACAGGGCATTCCTAACTTTGGGGTCATTATTAAGCTTAGAAGTGACATTAACCTTCCCAGAGAGAATTCTCGACACAGGAAGGCTGACAGCCTGATCCTCTAATATGAAATCACAGGTTTGAAAGGTGAGGAAATTGACCTTGAAATCTTCTTTTTGCCACCTACTGGACTCTGAGCAGTCAAAGTCATTCTGACTGAAGGGCAAGCTGGGCTGTTTGCTCTCTGCCTTTTACTACACTTTTTTTGTGGCAGACCAAACCTTTATTAGAAGACTATTGAAAATTCCATAAGCCCAGCTGCCAGAAAGATTTCTTTGTGGTAGCATATAAGCACAGTAGTCTCTAGGCATGGAGAGTGCTTTCATAGCACAGCTCACATCTTCAGAACAAACATGTGTCAGAGTCGGGATTTGAACTCAAAGTTACTGACTCCCAGACTTGTGCTCAGACTGGCAGGTCCTGCTGCTGCTCAGATGTTTGCTATTGTAGAACTGAGCTGAGCAGCAAAGAAAAAGCATAGCCTGTGAAATAGCATGGCTGTTTCACAGCTGCAAATATGTGGCCCAGGAGCTTGATGCTTCCGCCAATGATAAGCGAATAAAAAGAAAATCATCAGTTGTCATTTTAATAGATACATTGATGAAAGAGTGGAAATGTGGAAAGAATACAGTGGAATACTTACTCAAGCAGGTTTTCTCTTGACTTTCAAATGACAAGAGGGATTTTTCAGAAACCACAGTTGAGAACTTTAGACCCCGGAGTAGGAATATTCAATATTCACTGGAGAGAAAGTGTGACCATCTTTCAAGGGAGAGTTCTTGTGGGGTACTCTGTGGAAACGCCTTTGTTTCAATTATTCTTTCCAGCATGGATGGGTATTTGCAAAACGGGCAGAGGCTTTGTTTTTTTTTTTTTTTTCTGGGTCTGATTAATCTCTCTATCCACTGCAAGTATAACCAGGGATATGATTAGCTAAAAATGGGTCCCAGTTCAACCAATCCAAGTATAATGTGAGCTCTACATTATACTTGAAAACCATTTAGACAATTGGTGCTAACCCTACTCTCATCAAAACAGAAAGTTAATAAAAAAAAAGTTCTTCATGAGAGCATTTGAAAAAAACAATTACATTTCCTCCCCCCCCCCCCCCCCCCCCCCGCCGCCCAAAGCTTTCCATAATTAACTGCAAATTCAACAATTCCAGTTGTCCACCATGCCTTGTTAAAGGAGATAGGGTTTTTTACAGGATCACCTTCCTAGGATTCTGGAGACTTCTCGGAGGATGCTTATGCGTTATACAAATCTATGCTTCGGATAATTCTCCATTCCATTCAGGAGTCATGTCTTCTACAAATCTTCTGCAATTTCTGGGTGACAGATTTCCCTTAGGCTAATATGTTTTCCATATGTAGAGACATGGATACTTTCCATTAATTTCAGTGATCGCTGCAACTAAGTTAACTTTAAGTGAAAAGTTAGTAAACTATAAGAGGTAACAAGAAAAGTATTATTTACAGCTTATATATAATATGCATCTGAACACACATGAACATGTATTGAGTGTGTTAATATATACATACATACTTAATAGCTCTGCTACTTTAATTCTAGCTCCTTTGGGCATTCTTTCACCAGGTACTGACTCTGAGGGAATCTGTTAGTAATGTGGGTAGCCCTTTGAAGGGGAGATTACGGAGGAGCAGATGGGTGCGTTTGGTTAGAAATGTGTGATTCTAACATGATTTGGCATATGTTGGGAAGATGCCACTTCTTTCTCTTTTAAAGAATGTTATCTTTGAGAGAGAGAGAGAGAGAGAGAGTGTGTGTGTGTGTGTGTGTGTGTGTGTGTGTGTGTGCATGCAAGAGCAGGGAAGGGGCAGAGAGAGAAGAAACAGGATTTGAAGTGGGCTCTGCGCTGAGAGCCAAATGCAGGGCTTGAACTCACGAGCTGTGAGATCATGACCTGCGCCAAAGTCGGATGCTCAACTGACTGAGCCACCCAGGCACTCCGGTAAGATGCCACTTAGAATCATGGTATATGTAGCTGGAAATCATCGTAGAGAGCTTGCAGTGCAAACATCCTGTCTGCAGGTGAGAGACCGAGGCTCAGAAAGCTAAGTGCCTTGTTTTAGAGCACTGAAGTGAGTTAGAAGCCTAGAGAGGCCTAGAAGCTAGAGAACCCCTAAGCCAAGGTTACGAATGCCTTGCCTTCTCTCTCTGAAAGGTATGGGCAAGTTAGGGAATTGTTAATTTGTTGTAAAATGACACCACGAAGCAAATATGTTGGTGAATTGCATAAACCAGGGATACCTGTAAAGAAAATAATAAAGTAGTATTTTCCCATGGCCTTTCATTCATTCTCCTTCCCTCTTTTCCTATTTCATCCCACCTCAGTGTGCAGGAGCTCGTGCTCACTGTCAGATTCTGGTTCCATAAATACTCTGACTGTTGTCAGCCTCAGGCTCACCATTTTGGCTGTGTCCCAAGACTCATAACTTTTCTGTTACTCTTTTTTTATTTTTATTTTATTTTTTATTTATTTATTTTTATTTTTTTAATGTTTATTTTTGAGAGACAGAGAGAGACAGAGCATGAGTGGGGGAGGGGCAGAGAGCGAGGGAGACACAGAATCTGAAGCAGGCTCCAGGCTCTGAGCTGTCAGCACAGAGCCCTACGCGGGGCTAGAACTCACAAACCATGAGGTCATGACCTGAGCCGAAGCCGGTCGCCCAACTGACTGAGCCACCCAGGCGTCCCAGTGTTACTCTTAATTCACAAGTACTGTCTTGTTGTTGATATGGTTTTTTTTTAAGTTATTCAGGAATTCTGTGATCTTCTTAGGATAGTGTGAAGATATTCTAGGTATAAAAGATAAGCAACCATTTACTGAATTACCTTCCAGTGGAAGGTGTAGGTGCGTGTGCATACACACCCACAAGCGTGCTGTATGCTTTCATGTGCATGTAATTCACCCAGAGATCGTCTTAAAATGCGGGCTCTGATTCAGCAAGTCTGGGTGAAACCTGAGATTCCACATTTCTACGTTGTCTTAGGTGATGCTGCTGGTTCATTGGCCACACTCTGGGCAACAAGACAATTGCTGTAATATTTAAAATATTTACATTTCAATAGAGGACATTTAATATTTTAACCTATAAAGTGACTTAACATGGGAATTTCATGCAAGTGTGTTTTTGACAATCCTTGTATCACAACGTACAGTCAGGTGGTTATTGCCTCTGCACGAGGTCCATTCTGTTAACCTTCACTGAGGTCTTTACATAAAAGAGAGCCCAGAAGGTCAAACAAATTATCCCTCACTGATCACAAGTTTCAACCATCAGCAATTTCCTCTTCCCATTTATGTATTCATAAATACATTAAGAGCTTCCCATGTACAAGATGCCAATTTTGTTTATTTGCCTTTAAAAGGAAAAGATACCTTTATTGACTATTCTTTATGTTTTAGTTGATAAAAGCAGTAAGTAGGTTTTCATTTTAATTTGGGAGGAAATTAGTTTTCTTCTTCTTGCTCCAGTCCCCATGGTGGTCCATTTCTTTCACATCTACTTTGTACTCTGTTTTTTTCTCTCCATAATTGCCTTCTCAAAACCAGTTAGAATTTGTCTTCCTCTCTAAATGGTATACAGTGTGCCTAGCAGTATGGCTCAATTTTGTTCCAGCATCCATTATGGTGACCTCATATATTTATATGTTCGGAGAAGTCTTGATGAATAAATATACACTTAAATGTTCATGGCATTTAATTGCCCTGGCTCTTTGAGGTAACCCGTCTCCATGCTGGTTTTCAGTGACATAAGGACGATACTTGTGGGTTTTGGTTTCCCTCTGTAGACTCTGGTGATGTAGTTATTCTCTATTCTTTATGTATTTCTGTATTTTTCAGTCAAATGGCAACACTATTTTTATAAATAATATCTCTAATCTTACCAGTCCTACCTGTGATTTTGAAAATATCCTCTTAGGGGCATGCCTAAAGTAGAATAATCTTATATACATGCGTTTCTCCATGTATCTTTGTGTCCTGAGGCAACTAGGGAAGATAAGTAGGTGGTTCAGATTAATAATTCTTTCAGTTCGTGTGGGAGCTGCTCAGTAAACAGAGATTGTGCTCCATTTATGCTTAAAACTTTCAGTGGCTGTTACGATGCTCTTACGATGAAGTTGAAAAAGCTTGAATGAAAGCTGGATCCCCCAGCCTCATTAAGCATGCCAGACTCCCTCAAGCGCTGTCTGTTTTAGCTTTGCCTCCTCCTTCTTTTTAGTCCTCCTCTCTCACTCTTCTCACCACAGGGCCTTTGTGTGTGCAGTTCCACTGCCTGGAGGACTCTCTACCTATGCAGTCAAACCTCTGCTCTTTTACATCCCAGCTTCATTATCATTTCCTTAGAACTGACAATGGCCTTCCTATAATCTCTGTTATGTGAACTCAGAGTATCATGCACTCCTTCACGACACTTATCAGCATTTCACCTGTACATTTCTTTGTGGGTTGTTTGATTAATGTCTTTTACTGCTACCAAATTATAAGCTCCATGAGGCCAGAAACCAGGATGGCCTTCTTTCCACCACGTTTTCTCAAGTGCTTTGTGTAGTATCTGCCACACAGTAGATGTTCAGTAAGTACTTCAATAATTGATTTTTAAAAGTCTCCCACCATTTCCCCCCTTTCCTTTTACCTTTTATTTCTCTTCTTTTTTTAGCCTCTTTCCTCCTTTCCCCCTGTGTTCTCTTTCTTTGTTTCTCTTTTCTTCCTTCTCTCCTCTTAATTTGTGAAGACTATTTTACTGCTGAGTTCAAGATTCTGTGAATATTTCCTAATTACTAAAGGTCATAATAGCATGCTGCCATTTTACGTGAAATCAAAGATGGCCCCTTCATAAGAGAAAATGACTATCACATCTTCCTTAAATGAGGACCTATATCAAGCACTGCAGCAAGGGTGTTTTTTCCATTTCATTTCTTTTGTTCTGCTTGTGGCTTTGCTGAATCCATCCATCATTAACATTTATAATTTAGCACTGTCTTCTGGCGGAGTGTGATGCTATCTGTATTGCTGACAGATTTGTCTCAGTCTTGGTCTTGGGTCTTTCAGCTGTCTGGTTTCCCGAATTTTGCTTATCCAAGCATTTCATTTGTCACACTACCTGCCATTGTCACCACGTTTGTCTTTATCCTCAGTCATTAGTTTACTATGCTCTGTCTTAATTCCATTATAGGGCTTGTTCTTGCTATTTTTATTTGTCATGGTATCTATTTTGGTAACAGATGTAGTTGTCAGAACATCTCCTTTACTCCCATTACTGGTGTCACTTGTGCATTTGGTGTTAAGAGTTGGTCTTATGTGCTATTCTGGGTCTTTCTCTGTACACATGTTAGTTTACTTCATTATTTTAATTGTATCAGATCTTTTCTTCTCCTAGTGATATATAACTGTGGTTCATTTATTTCTTGCTGATTCTGAATATTGTTGAGTTGCTTTGTCTTTAAGACAAGCATATTTAGAAGGCCAAATCAATGGAGCAATAGATGAGAATGGAAATTTATGAGTATTTGCTCTGAACATGTGTGCATTCAGTCAGAGAGCTGAGCTACAGTGTGTGCAGTTGATCATGTGAGGAGAGAATGTTTGTTTACTGGGGTTTGATTTTTACTATGGGCTCTTCATATCTGCATTAATAACATATTGTACAAGATGAGTTTTTCTTTTTGTACTATTTAAAGTTAGTACATTTTTATTGTAAACAAAATTTTAATTAAAAATATACTGCATCTTTCCTACTTTTGGGTGATGGATTAACAAAACAAGGGAAAACAAATTTATCCTAAAAGGAATTGATTGCTTGGAGGAAGATCACTAACCAGTGTTTAACCAAAAAGTACAAAATGAGGAGAAATATGGAGAAGTGCTGATAAATAAAAATAAATAGAATTTGTCTTGAGGATGGGTACAAATAGTATAAGCTTCTCAGATGTAACCACCTAACATTACAACTGATTCTCAAATGATTTAAATAACAGAGATAAGGAACATGAAAGGGATGTCCACTCTCACCAGTGTTGTTTACCATAGTGTTGGAAGTCCTAGCCTCAGCAGTCAGACAACAAAATGAAACAAAAGGCATCCAAATTGGCAAAGAAGTCAAACTTTTACTTTTCATAGATGACATGATACTCTACATAGAAAACCTGAAAGATTCCACCAAAAAGCTGCTAGAACTGACACATGAATTCAGCAAAGTTGCAGGATACAAAATCAAAGTACAGAAATCGGTTGCATTTCTATACACCAATAATGAAGCAACAGAAAGAAAAATAAAGAAATTGATCCCATTTACAATTGCACCAAGAACCATAAAATACCTAGGAGTAAACCTAACCAAAGATGTAAAAGATCTATATGCTGAAAGCTATAGAAAACTTATGAAGAAAATCGAAGACGACACAAAGAAATGGAAAAAACATTCCATGCTCATGGATTGGAAGAAGAAATACTGGTAAAATGTCAATACTACCCAAAGCAATCTATACATTCAATGCAATCCCAATCAAAATTGCACTGGCATTCTTCTCAAAGCTAGAACAAACAATCCTAAAATTTGTATGGAACCACAAAAGACTCCAAATAGCCAAAGTAATGTTGAAAAAATCAAAAACAAAAACAAACCCGTGGCATCACAATGCCAGACTTTAGCCTCTACTGCAAGCTATAATCATCAAGACAGTATGGTATTGACACAAAAACAGACACATGGACAAATGGAATAGAATAGAGAACCTAGAATTGGACCCACAAATGTATGGCCAACTAATCTTTGACAAAGCAGGAAAGAGTATCCAATGGAAAAAAGACAGTATCTTTAGCAAATGGTGCTGGGAGAACTGGACAGCAACATGCAGAAGATTGAAACTAGACCACTTTCTTACATCACACACAAAAATAAACTCAAAATGGATGAAAGACATAAATGTGAGACAAGAAACCATCAAAACCCTAGAGAAAATAGACAACAACCTTTTTGACCTCAGCCACAGCAATTTCTTGCTCAACACATCTCCAAAGGCAAGGGAATTAAAAGCAAAAATGAACTATTAGGACCACATCAAGATAAAAATCTTCTGCACTGCAAAGGAAACCATTAACAAAATAAAAGGCAAACAACGTAATGGGAAAAGATATTGGCAAATGCATGTCGGATAAAGGATAGATCCAAAATCTATAAAGAACTTACCAAACCCAACACCCAAAAAACAAATAATCCTGTGAAGAAATGGGCAGAAGGCATGAATAGACACTTTTCCAAAAAAGACATCCAGATAGCTAACAGACACATGAAGAGATGCTCAACATCACTCATCATCAGGAAAATACAAATCAAAACCACACTGAGATACCACCTCACACTAGTCAGTGTGGCTAAAATGAACAACTCAGGAACAACAGATGCTGGTGAGGATGTGGAGAAATGGGAACCCTCTCTCACTGTTGGTGGAATGCAAACTGGTGCAGCCGCTCTGGAAAACAGTGTGGAGTTTCCTCAAAAAACTAAAAATAGAACTACCCTATGACCCAGCAACAGCAGTACTCGGAATTTACCCAAGGGATACAGGAGTGCTGATGCATAGGGGCACTTGTACCCCAATGTTATAGCAGCACTTTCAACAATAGCCAAATTATGGAAAGAGCCTAAATGTCCATCAACTAATGAATGGATAAAGAAGATATGGTTTATATATACAATGGAATACTACTTACCAATGAGAAAGAATGAAATTCTGCCATTTGCAGCCATGTGGATGGAACTGGAGGGTATTATGATAAGTGAAATTAGTCAGAGAAACACAGATATCATATGTTTTTACTCATATCTGGAACTTGAGAAACTGAACAGAAGACCATGGGGGAAGAGAAGGGGAAAAAATAGTTACAAACAGAGAAGGAGGAAAGCAAACCATAAGAGACTTAAATACAGAGAACAAACTGAGGGTTGATGGGGGATGAGGGAGAGGGGAAAATGGGTGATGGGCATTGAGGAGGGCACTTGTTGGGGGTGAGCACTGGGTGTTGTATGTAGGCGATGAATCATGGCAATCTAACCCCAAAACCAAGAGCAGCACACTGTATACACTGTATGTTAGCAACTTGACAATAAATATTAAAAACAAACAAACAGGGGCGCCTGGGTGGCTCAGTCGGTTAAGCGTCCGACTTCAGCTCAGGTCACAATCTCGCGGTCCGTGAGTTCGAGCCCCGCGTCGGGCTCTGGGCTGATGGCTCAGAGCCTGGAGCCTGCTTCTGATTCTGTGCCTCCCTCTCTCTCTGTCCCTCCCCCATTCATGCTCTGTCTCTCTCTGTCTCAAAAATAAATAAACGTTAAAAAAATTTAATAAAAAACAAACAAACAAATAAGTAAAATAAAGTAGCTTAGAATATATGGGAGAGTTTGAACTTACTAAAAGATAGAAGGACAACCTAATGCCCATGAGTTGTGGATACTTGCTCCGTGGAATTAGCTGTAGTTTTTCTAAGGTTTAGAGCTAATCCATAGTTGTAAAAAGAAAAGAGAATATATGAAAAAGTCAATCATAGAAATCCTATAAGTGTGTAAAATATTTTATGTCCAGTCAACTGATTAAACAAGACCATACTGGAATTCACATTCTTCCTCTACCCCATGATTTCATAATTGCTTTAAAGTTGGTATTTGAAACTGTTTTGTTAGCTTGATTCTTCTAGACTGAGAAAATGGAATATTGATCACTTTGAGAAAAATTCAATATCATTGTGGAGTCTTAGGAGTCAAGGAATTTAAGAGAAAGTGGATTCTTGAAGGTCATGAAAAAGACTTTATAGTCCTCACTTGTTAGTGTCTGCTTTCTATTTCTAATTGTTATAAATTGAACTTGCCTTTTTACCATTAGATCATAGAAAATGGGTTTTGTAGGGAAGAGGGAGATGTTCATGGGGATATAGATGTTCTAAACTATGAGACACCTGGCATTATGAATTTGATAGACCTACATAGGTTTTTTGAGTGAGAAGGAGAACATTCTCCACTTTATCCTGTGAAGGAATAAAACAACCCAATAGCAATTTATGCAGGAGAATGTTTCATATGTATACATTTAGATACCCTTGTAAGAATCTGCTTTCCCGTCTTTTATGGTGTTGTTCCCACTTTGTACCTCTGTGGTACTTGGTTCACAGCTCTCTCATAAGACTTTTTATTTCTTCCTGATTGCTTATCTTTTACCACCCTTGCAATGAGTTGCTTTGATGTGGGCTTACTTATCCACATTTATTATTAAGTCAGTACTTTTTGGATAATTGGTTTTCAATATATGATTGTTAATAGATGGTCACCAATTTATGATCTATGCAGATAATTAAGTATTATGGATACATGCTGTAAATCATTTTCCTGTTTGAAGATTTTATAACTCTATAATACGCCAGTGGAAAAAAAAATCTATGTTGAAATATTTGAGGGCAGACTAATAATCTTCATGTATATGTGTAAAATACTTGAAAAAGTAGTTGAAAACAAAAACAAGTATTTGAAATGTCAATCAAATACTCACACTTTGCAGAACACCATGCTTTAAGTATGACCTCCATTTACTCCCTGTAACAACCCAGTGAGGTACAGATTTGTAGTAGATACTTCTTCAGTGAGCTGCTGACTCAAGTAATCTCCCCTTTTCTCAGAAAAATGTATGAGACCATAGTGATTACATTTGTACTCTTAACCTTAAAGTTCTGGCCATAGTTTTTTGATCCAGGGTTGGTTATGACCCAAGCAGGGATAGTCAGATTTTATCTTCTAGGAACTGGAAATGTGGGTTGGAGAGATACTAAGAATGTTGCAGTCGGAGTCATGTTAATGGCAGTCAACAATAAGTTTTCTGCATGGAATTGTTGAATCACTTCATTGTACACCTAAAACTAATATGTTAACTATACTGGAATTAAATTAAAACAATGCAAAGAAGTTTTCTTCACTCATTCAACAAATATATATTGAATACCATAAATATTCCAGGCACCAAACAGAGGCTGGAGATTAAATAAAAGCAAAATCAGACATAATCTCTGTTCTTAAGGAATTTGTACATTATAAAGAAGGAGGAAGACAATAATTAAATACTCACAAAATAATTAAAATTATAAACTAATGTAAATGAAAAAATGGAATATCGTTCCATGGTAGCAAATAACAGTAGAAACAGCAGCACAAAGATTGGGAAAACTTCTATAAAGAAGTAACATTTACTTTTCTATCTGACCATTTAATGTTTAGAAAGAATGTTAAGTAGGTGAAAAGGTGGATATGGCTAAGAGTGAGACATTTAAGGGAGAGAAAAAGCATGTCAGAGGCCCTAGGATGCAAGAAAAGAGCATGGTGTCCCAGTGCATTTGAACACTGAGAATGGGAAAAAAGTGGGAGGTAAGTATGGAGGGTCTTGACTGGTATGTCAAGACTTTTGTCTCTATTATAAGAACAATGGCATTCAACTAAAGGCAGGTATCTAATGTGATCAGGTTTAGTCCAGGGAAGAGTTGATTTTAGTTTGTTATGGTAAAAGCAATAGAGTGGGAAGAAAAATGGATGGGTTTGAGAAATATTTAGGCAATAAAGTCAACAGAATTTGGTGATAAAACCTATCTAGTGGATAAGAGAGATAGAGCTGTCATGAATGATTTCAAGATATTTGGATTGAGAATGAGAGAGAAAAATTCACTGAGTTAGAGAACCTTAAATAATATTAAAAACACTGAACAGTATTTCAGTATTAAACAATGTAGGATCTTTGTGTGCCCATTTGAAATCGTAATGATGGTCATGGGTTTCAGTTCTAGTATATATAAAGCTATACCAGTTTTGATGTTTGGTGTTTAATAGTAGAGTTTGGCTAGTAAAAGATAGTGGCTAAGACTTAATTTTCTGGATACTCTTCAGGAGAAGAAATACATGAATTGTGTTCACCATAGTGAACCAGAGTGCCATCTGGTGACTATTTATACAAATAGTAGGTACATATACCCTGAGGACAAACTTGTAAGAGCTAACATTTATTGAGAAACTATTATGTGTCTAGAACCTGTGCTAAGATTTATATAAAGCATCACATTTATTAATACACTATAACACGTTTAAATTTAAGTGACAATATAAGGTAATAGTATTAATAAAAAGTATATGATTGAATGGAATATGAATTATATAAATAAAAAAGTTATAATAAGGTTTCAATAGGATGATGGACTATGCCTTTCTTTCCCCAAAGACACATGAGCATTCACATCACTTATTAGTTTATGAGAAAACTTATAATTAACTTTGCTATAGGAAAAAAAGAGTCTTGCTAAAGGAAAAAGGCTCATCTGTAGCTCTTGAGTTACTCTTTACAATGTAACCTAGGCTTAGGAAAAAAAGTTAATGTTCTTCTGCATAATTCATCTGTTCATTTACTCAACAATTAGGATTATATATTGAGCAAATATTATGATGATGTGCTATTTTACTGAAGATGCAACAGTGAAAAATCTATGCAAGAACTTATATCTTTACAGAGTGTTCCGTGAAGGGAAACAGAAAATGACTTGTAAAGTATATAATAGGCCAGATAGAGCTAAGTACTGAGGGGCAAAAAAAAAAGCATAGAAAGAATAAATAGTGATGGTTAAGTAAGTTCAAGTTTGTTGCTATTTTAAATATATGTCAGAATCCATGGAACAAAAATTTCAAGGAGATAAAGAAATAGACCATATGGACATTTTGAGGTTGAGTGTCCAGGTATAAGGAACAGAAAGTACAAAGACCCTGAGGTAGAGGTGTACCAAGTTTATTTAAGTAAAACTAAGGAGGCCAATGTGGCTACAGTAAATTAACTCATGGAATGAGTTAGGAAGTGTTCCTTCTCCTTCTATTTTCTGGAAAAGATTATGAAGAACAGACATAATTTCTTCCTTAAATATTTGATAGAATTCATAAAGGAATCATCTGGCTTGGTCCTTTTTTTTTTTTCCAACGTTTATTTATTTTTGGGACAGAGAGAGACAGAGCATGAACGGGGGAGGGGCAGAGAGAGAGGGAGACACAGAATCGGAAACAGGCTCCAGGCTCTGAGCCATCAGCCCAGAGCCCGACGCGGGGCTCGAACTCACGGACCGCGAGATCGTGACCTGGCTGAAGTAAGACGCTTAACCGACTGCGCCACCCAGGCGCCCCTGGCTTGGTCCTTTCTTGATGGAAGATTGTTAAGTACTGATGCAGTTTTTTAAATTGGTAGAGGTTGATTCCAATTATTGATTTATCTTTGTGTGCCTTTTGGTAGATTGTGTCTTTGGAGGAATTGGTTCATTTCAAATTTGTGGCTATAGTGTTTAAAGGGTTTCTTTATCTTTTTAGTGTCCATGTGAACAGTACTGATGACTTCTCATTTCTGATATCAGGAATTCATGTCTTCTCTCCTTTTCCCCTTGGTTAGCCTGGATAGAGGTTTATCAATTTTATTGATATTTGGAAATAGCAGTCTTTTGGTTTTGTTGATTATCTTTATTATTTTTCTGTATTCACTCATCTATGCTCTATTTTTAAAATTATTTCTCCTGCTAGCTTAAGGCTTAAATCACTCTTCTTTCTCTAGTTTCCTAAGATGGAAAATTAGATAACTGATTTTAAGTCATCCTTCCTTTCTGATATGTGCATTTAATGCTATAAATTTCCCTCTAAGAACTGTTTTAACTGTATACCACAAATTTTGATAAGTTGTATTTTTATTTTCACTTAGTTCATTAAAAAATTTCTCTTGAGATTTCTTCTTTGACCACCTGCCTTTAGAAGTGTGCTATTTACTCAATAAATATTCTGAGTTTTCTAGCTATCTTTCTGATTTGTAGTTAAATGCATGGTGGTCTGTGAACACACTTTGTATGAATTCCATTGTTTTAAATTTGTTAAGGTGTGTTTTATGGCCCAGAATGTGGTCTGTAGGTAAATCCTCAATGTGAAAAAAATGTGTATTCTGCTGTTGTTGGGTGGGCTATTCTATAAATGTCAATTAGATCAAACTGATTGGTAGTGTTGTTCAGGTCAGTTATGTTCTTACTGATTTTCTGCCTGCTCAATCTATCAGCTACTTGAAAGGGAGGTGTTGAAGTTATGAATAGTAATAGTGGATTTGTCTGTTTCTCATTGTAATTTTATCAGTTTTTGTCTCACATATTTTGATGCTGTACCATTAGGTGCATACACATTAAGGATTGTTATGTTTTCTAGATAATTGACGCCTTTATCATACACATTGCCATTCTTTAAAAGACCCCTGATGATTTTTCTTGTTTTAAAGTATGCTTTGTCTATAATTATAGTTATAGCTTCCTTTTGGTTCATGTTCGTATGCTATATCCCTTTTTATATCCCACTACTTTTCACCTTTCTGAGTCTTTATATTTAAAGTAGGTTTCTTGTACACAACATACTGGATCTTGTTTTTTTATTTTGAAGCACTCTGACAATCTCTGTCTTTTAATTGGTGTATTTAGATCATTCACATTTAAAGTGATTATTGATATAGGTAGGTAATATATCTTATATTTGAACATATTTTCTATTTATTGCGTTTGTTTTTTGTTTCTTTTATTTTCTCCTTTTTTTTATGCCTTCTCTCATTTGAGTATTTTTGTATTATTACATTTTATCTCCTGTTTGCATATCATTTATAGTTCCTTTTTTAGTGAAGGAACTTTAGTGAAGACTATAAAAGAACATTTTTAACTAATCTAAGTCCATCTTCAAATAACACTAAATCACTTCATGTGTGATGCCAGTAATTTACACAAGAGTATTTCCATTCTGCCTCATCTCTTATGATGTCATTCGTTTATTTTCACTTTCAGTAAAATTTGACTTTTACTTATTAAAAAGATGAAAGTCACAGCTTTTACACTTTCTACATGTTGGATTTGAAAACTGGAAGTGGATTGATTATCTTTTAAAGAAATCATCTCCTGACATAACTGTTTATAATTTTTTTGAGCTATGGTCAAAACAATTTCCTTGCTTTCAATGTCCTTTCACTAGGGCAAGTAACACAGTTGAAAACACGTGTCCTGGAAATTCTAAGGGGAAAATGACAAGCTTTGAAATCTGTCTATCTGTCTATCTACCTACCTACCTACCTATATATCCTATTTTAAACAGGAGTTTTAGACTACTATGAGTGAAAAAAAAATTTGGCCATGTACAGAATTATCCAGTTTAAAAGATATAACAATACAACTTGTATATTTATCAAGTATGATTTATTGTTCTTTTTCCAGTAATGTCAGCTTCACTTACATTGTTCTCTTTCTAAGCACCGTAAGTATATTAAAAGCATAGAATTCAAAACTCTCATAGATGTAAATAATTAGAAGTTTATGGGTAAAAATAACCAAAATAGAGTTGCACCTAGAACTGTTGATCAATCACTTACAAAGGTAAACATTGACATTTTATATTTTAAAAAATATAAACCAATTTTCTATGGTATTCTAAAAAAAAATGCCATATCTTTCTTTTCTTCATTGCATTTATTTTTCATATTTCCTATGCTTAGAAACAAAGGTATTTACAAACTATTTAAACCCTAAATTTTTTGTTTGCTGCCTGCACAGTATGCATAAATTGTCGATAAATACTTTGAGTGAAGCTTAACTGATGTCCTACTGAAACACACAGGGAATGGGGCACCTTAGCTGAGATTGGTCTCTATGGTTTTTAAAATCTTAAGAACTTAGGGCTATAAAAGCCACTTTTTCAAAGCTGCAAGCAGTTTTGATTGTTCAGAATGGAAGCCTTAAATTTATCCTGAGTGGAAAATATCACACTAATACCTCCATTTCAGACTAAGAGTTCCAGTGTGCTATTCCTGAGTCTACTCAGGATTTTTCTTTCTTTCTTTCTTTCTTTTTTTCTTTCTTTCTTTCTTTCTTTCTTTCTTTCTTTCTTTCTTCTTTCTCTCGAAAGAGAGAGGGAAAAAACATTTGTCGGCTTTCTGTATATGTATTTATTTATTAAAAAAAATTAATGTTTATTATTGAGAGACAGAGACAGCATGTAAGCAGGAGGAGCAGAGAGGGAGACACAGAATCTGAAGCAGGCTCTGAGCTGTGAGCACAGAGCCTGACATGGGGCCTGAACTCACGAACCGTGAGATCACGACCTGAGCTGAAGTCTGATACTTAACCAACTGAACCATCCAGGCACCTTGGCTTTCTGTATGTTTAGAATGCACTCTGCCATATACAAACCATGACTTGTCCAAGCAGAATTTTGAATGTTTTTCATTTGTCCCAATTTAGTGGGCAACGATGATTATAAGTGGAGAGAACTATAGGCTCAATTTACTCATGCTGGATTTAGAACTATAAAAAAGGAACTGGGATATTAATATCTTACACACTGTATTAATAAAGATAATCCAGAACACAGTGATTATGGAATATTGGTTTGGATATTATTATCTAGACTTAGGCCATAACTCATGGGTGAGTAGAAGGGAAAAAAGATATTTATAGCATAGTTCTCTTTGATCATGTACTTATGAGAAGTCAGCCAACTCACATCCTAGTCTCCAAATTTGGGACTCATTTCACAGATAATAAAAGAGTTTAGGGATCACCAGCCAGGATTCCTGTCCTTAGCTGCCATTCCTGATGCTCACTAATGGCAGTTGATGAGAAAGGACAGCTCTGAATGGTGTGAGAATCAAATGGTGGGTACAAATTTCTTCCTGTCAAAGATTAATTGACCATAGAGTTGTGGGTTCATTTCTGGGTTTTTCTCCTCTGTTCTATTGCTCTTCTTTTGTGCCAGTAGCCTTGATACTGTCTTGATCACTATAGCTTTGTAATATAGGTTGAAGTCTGGAATTGAATTGTGATGCTTCCAGCTTTGTTTTTTCTTTTAAAGGTTATTTTGGCTATTCGAGGTATTTTGTGGTTCCATACAAATTTTAGGATTTGTTCTAGCTCTGTGAAACTGATGTTGGTATTTTGATAGTGATTGCATTAAATGTGTAGATAGCTTTGGGTAATATGGACATTTTAACAATATTTGTTTGTCCAATCATGTGCATGGAATGTTTTTCCATTTCTTTTGTGTCATCTTCAATGTCTTTCATCAGTGTTTTATAGTTTTCAGAGTAAAGAGCTTTTTTACCTCTTTGGTTAGGTTTATTCCCAGGTATCGTATGGTTTTTGGTGCAATTGTAAATGGGATTGCTTTCTTACTTTCTCTTTTTCTGCTTCATTATTGGTGTAATGCAATGGGTTTCTGTACAATGATTTTGTATCTGTTCTAGAAATTTTTTGGTGGAGTCCTTCAGGCTTTCTATGTAGATTATCATGTCATCAACATATAGTCAAAGGTTGACTTCTTTACTGATTTGGATGTCTTTTAATTCTTTCTGTTTCTGGTTGCTGTCAATTTAATCTTGTACAAAATAGGAATTAATATTCAATGTTAAAAATACAGTTTCTTCAACAAATGGTGTTGGGAAAACTGGACAGCAACATGCAAAAGAACGAAACTGGACCATTTTCTTACATCATATAGAAAAATAAATGCAAAATGGAAAAAGACTTAAATGTGACACAGGAAACCATTAAAAACCTCGAGGAGAACACAGGCAGTAACCTCTTTGACATCGGCTGTAGCAGCTTCTTATAAATATGTCTCCTGAGGCAAAGGAAACAAAAGCAAAAATGAACTATTGGGACTTCATCAAGATAAAAAACTTCTGCACAAGATAAAAAGGAAACAATCAACAAGCCTAAAAGACAATCTATGGGATGGGAGAAGATATTTGCAAATGAGATATCTGAAAAAGCGTTAGCATCCAAATAAATAAGAACTTATCAAACTCAGCACCCCCCAAAAACAAGTAATTCCAGTTAAAAAAATGGGCAGAAGACATGAATAGACATTTTTACAAAGAAGACATACAGTTAGCCAACAGACACATGAAAAGATGCTCACATCACTCATCATCAATGAAATACAAATCAAAACTACAATGATATATCACCTCATATGCATCAGAATGACTAAAATATAAACAAAAGAAACAACAGGTGTTGGTGAGGATGTGGAAAAAGGGGAACCCTCTTACGTTGGTGGGAATGCAAATTGGTTCAGTGTGGAGGTTCCTCAAAAAAGTTAAAATAGATCTACCCTATGATCACGCACTGCAGTACTAGATATTTACCCCAAAATACAAAATACTAATTCAATGGATACATGCACCCCGATGTTTATAGTAGCATTATCAGCAAGAATCAATTTATGGAAAAGGCTCAAATGTTCATTGACTCATGAATAGATAAAGAGGACATGTTACACGTGCACACACACACACACACGCGTGCATACATTCAAACACAATGGAATATTACTCAGCCATAAAAAGAATAAATCTTGTCATTTGCAACATGGATGGAGCTAGAGAATATTATGCTAAGTAAAATAAGTCCATCAAAGAAAGACAAACACCATATGATTTCACTCATATGTGGAATTTAAGAAAGAAAACAAACAATTATAGGGGATAAAAGAGAGAGGAAAACCAAGAAACATACTCTTAACTATAGAGAACAAACTGATGGTTATTAGAGTGAGGGGCAGTGGAGGGATGGGTTAAATAGGTGATGGGGATTAAGGAGGACACTTGGATGAGCGCTGAGTATTGTATGGAAGTGTTTAATCACTAAATTGCACACCTGAAACTAATATTACATTGTAGGTTAGCTAACAGTAATTTAAATAAAAACTTAAAAATAGATATAGGTGGAAAACTATAAGTATCAGCCTGTTGGAATAAATATAGCTTAAATCATTGGAAAAGAAAAAAAAAAGAAATTCGTCCTGTCATGAGCATTTTGAAACACTGGTTTCTGAGGGTAAATATGTCAGTGGTGAGAGATAAGGTGGTTCTACATGTAAAACACAAAGGAGCTTGACAGGATGACTCCCATAATAGAATGAGAGAACCGGGAACTGCCATATATAATAGTCCTCAATATTCTTGAGCCACATTTTTTTAAAACTTCAACTTTCAGTGATGTTTCTTTTCACATTATGTAGAGAATTAAGGAAAAAGTTTGATCCACTTTTTTTTTTTTTAAGTAGGCCTCACACCCAGAATGGAGCCCAACGTGAGGCTTGAACTCATAAACCTGAGATCAAGATCTGAGCTGAGATTAAGAATTGGGTGTTTAACTGACTGAGCCACCCAGGTGCCCCCACTTTTTAATCATGTAGACCAGTGATTCTTGACTGGGAGTAACTTTGGCCACCTAGGGGACATTTGACAACTATTGGAGACAGTTTTAGTTGTTACAACTTGGGGTGGGGAGAGGAGGGCCACTGGTATCTACTGGATAGAGGCTAAAGATGTTGCTAAACATCCTATAATGCACAGGCCTTCCCTTCACAAAAAAGGATCATCTGGTCCAAAATGCCAAAAGCGTTGAAGTTTAGAAGCCCTGAATTTTAGATATTTTGAGGAGATTCCTATATGGGCATGGAAAAGTTTGAAATCAATTGTGATTTATATGTTTACAGGAATATATTTAAATATACACACATACACCAGAATAAGCGCTCTTACAATTATCTATCATTAGCGTGGTAATGACCTTCACAAATAATGTCCATGTACCTAACAGTCCCTCATCAGCACATGAAAAGCAACCAGCAAGCCCAAGTTAAGCTTGTGGGAACAAAGAATTGCACTTCTTTCCTTATGATCTTATCTGAAGTAAATAAATGCTTTAATTTGCTTTGAAGCTTTCTTTTTAAAAATTATTGATCAAATCTTGGCTTTATGTTTGCGTTGTGCCTGGAAAGTTTATGTTATTACTATAAATGTTGATTTTTAGTGATTGATTATGGAATGCAATGAAGTTGTCTCTGGACCTTGGATAAATTGGTGATGGATACTCCTGCAACAGTTCCAGAATTTGACATAAAACATTCCCTGCAATAGAAGCTTCTTTTTTTCTTTTAATGTTCATTTGTTTTTGAGAGAGAGAGAGAGAGAGAGAGAGAGAGAGAGCACATGAGCACAAGTGGGGAAGGGGCAGAAAGAGAGGGTAGGACACCAGCTCTGCACTGAGAGCCAGAGCGGGGTTGAACTCATGAACTATGAGATCACAACCTGAGCTGAAGTCAGACACTTACATGAGCCAAAGTCAGATGCTTAACCATCTGAGCCACCCAGGTGCCCCTGGACTAGAACATTCTAATGAAACCCATTCTTCCATGCTGAGCAGTGGAAGTCAAGTTTTACTTTCCACGAGTGGTGACTGGAATGATAGATGTCAGTCTTTACTACCAATTCTTTTGTCAATTTGACCTATCAATAAATCAATTTGCTTTATGGTCTAAGAACATTGGAATAGAAATGGAACATTATGTTCTAATTTATGTGATAACAGTAATGTTATGATTAGAGAAGGCATTTATAATTATTTAGAAATAAAACAAAAAAGATTCTAGAACTAATAAAAGTCTTCTTTTACCTCTATGACCTGAGATAGCATTTTCAGAAAGAGAAGCCCAAGATGCTATGACTGTTAAGGTGGTTTGGGAGGCCATATTGTGACTCTCCTGGTGGTAAAGAAGCTGTTGTCATGTGACAGGTCTCCCATGGATAACCATTACCTCCTGTCAGTGAGAAATGTGAAGATTAAAAACAGTGTCACCAAACACTGACACCATCCTGTATTTTTTATTTAAGAGCTGCTGAAAGATTTCCCGCTGGCTGATCAAATATGTGAACAGCTGGCTCCTGACCATAATCTGTCACTTGCAGCACATTTCAGACTGCCCATTAAGAGCAACATAACATCCCTGGGACCTTCAAGCTAGTCAAAGGGGCAAGAGAGCTTATAAGGAAGCACATCGCTAGCCTAACCCATGGGTAGCCCAAAGCCCATTAAGTGGTTTGTGAGTATCAAGTTTCATGGGTAAAGAAAGGCAGAGATTCACGGACCCTCAAAGTTTTTTATAGCATGGATTATCAATCCTGGATTGGGTTGAGTTTTGAGAATCTAAATTCTTTTGGTTGATTAAAAGAGAGTTATACTGTAGTTCATTATCACCTGAATAGCATAAGCAGTGGCCTGGAATTTTTGAAATGGATGCTTGCTTGTGTATCTGACTGTCTAAGAACCTATCATCTCTTTAAGAGATTTATAAATAAATAAATAAAAAAGAATAGTTGTTGTATTCTTTTCTCATGAGCCACAATTAATCCTACTCTCCTCTATCAATCAGTGACTGGAGTGCCAGTTTGGCTGATATCCCTGTAATAGAAAGTCTCATTTGAGTTGATTGATCAGCTGGATAACTTAGATAAAATGCAGTCTGCTTTTATTCATCTTTCTGTTTAATAATGAGCTGTCTGGAATTTCTACTCCTCTGATATATGTTGTATTCTAATAAAAAGCAATCAGCTGCAGAATTTGCTGAATTCTGTGTTCTTGGTTCCTTGATAACTTCTAAGGAACCTGCCTATTTTTGTGCTGTTAAAATACTGTCTTTTGAATCAAGTACTGGTCTAAGCCCTTTTAAAATGAAAATTTCCAAAATGTTGGGATTCCATTCTCAGCCAAAATAGGAGTGACCCTCTTTGGCTGCTTTCTCAAAGTCAACCTAGAAAATTGCCATCTACCTCTGCCTAAAATGAGACTGGAAGGAAAGGCAGATAGAGCTCATTTACGAAAGACCGTATTTTGGCAAGATAGGATGCTTGGATCCTGTCCTTTGTGCCAGGGAGCTAGGTGAAGTTTTTTAGAAGGGACTGATATGCATTTCTTGTTGGAGTAAAAAATAGTAATGATAAAACCAGAAAGCAGCTGTTTGCAGTAGCCAACCAGTCTTCCTCAGTGATTGAAAAGACACTATTTGCAATCCCATCCCCAAATTTGTCAGTAAAATAGGTTAACATTTTAACCATATGATGCTCTTTCTCCCACCAATAATTGGTATTTGAATACAAAGCAGGAAAATACTTGAAAACACAAATCTCATTGAAGACCTATATTCATTAAACAAATAGTACCTTTTCTATCTTCCACTTTATTGCATACCCGTTTAAGCCAATCTCAATGATGGAAAAACACCTGCTTTTCAGAAGGACATGAAGGGATATGGAAAGGATGGATGAGAAATAAAAGTTTCATATGATAAACTCAAAGGAAGATGTAAAGACCCTTAAAGACCCATATTGTATGTATGATTATAATTTAGGATTAAAATTTATGGTACAATTAAAATACCTGAACATTTGAAAATCTTAATATTGTTGCCTCTCAAAACAAGGTCATAGGGTTTTTTAAAGCAAGCTTCTTATCTTACACTTTCTTTATTCTCCATAATGCATACGAATCATGCATCATTACACGAAAGATATTCAGTGATTACTTGGTGATTGACAGATTCTTTGTTTGCAAATTTTTTGAGCACTAACTCTGAACTAGGTTCTATGGGGGATTGAAAAAGGCATGAGATGTAGCCACAGTTCATTCCATAAATGTTACACCTGAATCAAACCAAATAGAACTGAGAGACACAAATGTACTTTATGTCCACATAGCATAATAGTAACATCTGTCTTTCTTTTCTGTCTCTAAAGAAAATATGAGGGCTGTTCATAACAACCAAAAATCTTAAGAGAGGTTGCTGTGAATCTAGTGAAATTGCATTTATGTCTTATGCAGTGCATTCTTAAATTTCAAAAAAATACATTATTAAGTGCCCACTTAATATTTGAGAAAACATTCACAATAATATATTCACAAAAGCAGAATTGGTATGAGGATTAGATTTCCTTAAAAACTAAACAGAACCGATTTTCACGTTAGCAGATCACCATTACTCCTTTCTCCTATGCCAAATCAACTCAGTACACTGAAATATCTCAAAAGAACAGTTGAGAAGAAGCTTCTAGGGGATTGAATGCAATTTTCCTATAGCAGAAGATTTTTATTTACCATCCATCAGAGAAAAGCAAGAACTCTTTGGGCAATTGTTCTTTTTGCCATTGATGCAGAGCTGGAATGTGTTAAATAAATCTCGGGGACATTTCAGATCCTCCTTCGAACTAGCTGGAAGTTCTGCTCCCTTTCCTAACCATATTGCGTTATGTAATGATAACTTTTAAATGAATCGTTATAATGCAGAGACATGTCCTACAAATTTGATAATGGTCACCATGAACAGCAGTATGCAATAAGGTTTCCTCAGCAGGGACATATTCTTTCTGGAAGGGAAATTTAATTATCTGGCTTGACTACTGTGTAATTCAAACGCTAGCTGTTGCGGCTCTTTTATACTACACAATGGTGTTAGTGGCAAACAGAAAGTGACGGTTACCACCCTGTAGGCGAACTCACAGAACTGAACTAAGCAGAGCTTTGCTTTCACCTCAATTTTTGAATTAATATCCAGATTTTAGGCATTCCTCTCTCATAAACCATGTATGATAGGTGAAAACGGTGGGGATTTTAATTATGTGATGATCGCATGCCACCTTCTTTTCCTGCATTTCATCTTCTACCTTTTGGTCGAGGCGGGGGAAAGGGGGGTCAGGAAGGGGAAATACCATGAGCCAAATAACGTCACAGAGGGAAAGACAGACACACTCCTTACCAATCCCCCATAAACAATTACAAAATAGTTTGAGTTCTAAAAAATAAAACCACTATATAAATTTAAAATTGTTGTTATTAATGTGTTGATATTCTGAAGTGTATAATCAAGCTGTTGAAAAGGGAGGAGATGATGAGGTGGAAAGGGAAAGGTTGGGGGGAAAAGTGCTGCTGGGAGCGTCTAGTGGATTTGTCTTTGTGACGTCCTGCTAACCTGAACTTCTTTGGTTGCTAAGAGCACGAACAGATTGGAGAACTTGAGGTGAGCTTGCCCAGTCCATTGAAAATGGAAATTGCCTGGTCCATTTGTTAGTTTGTTCTTCTGGCAGTCATAGTTGTTAAAGCAAAGGTGTACAAGTCTGTGATTTTATACATACATACTATTGAGTAGTAAAAACAAAACAAAACAAAAACAAAAAACCCAGCAAACCCAAAGTTAAAGGACTTGGATTTAAGAACTACTACTTGGATTCTGCTCTTTCCTAGTTTCATGACCTTAGTTTGATATATATAAAAAGCGAAGATAAAAGGTCTAGGTCACTAGGTCACTCTGTGAGATGTTGTATCAATTATAAGAGATATTAACTTTGAAAATAATTTATAATTATTATATAATTAATTATAATTATAATATAATATATATTATAAATATCTAAGAAACATGATGTTAATATTATTATAATGAACTATGGAGAGAGTGGTACCTAGTGTGTAATTAAGCGTTCTTGACTCTCAATCCCTTTAGAAAGAATATATATTCTGTGACTTTCTGTTGAGGGGGAGATAGTGCTCATTTACTTACCCTGGCATTTTCTTGTGAACAAATGTCACCCTCTCCATCCAGAAAAATATGCTTCCTGGCATTTCTTGTATATCACTTCTTTCCCTAGCTGCTGAAGTGAAATCAAAGGACATGTGTATGTAAGTCTAGACTATTTTTGATATTATAAGTGATACACAATCATTGTACTTCTCTGTGTAAAGTAGATGGCAACGTGAAGAGTTGTGTATATAACTGGCCCCACATTCTGAGAAACTGTTCCCTGAACCCTTCTGATTGGGACAATCTTCATGGTAGTCTACAGTGCTAATCTGATCATGCTCTTCCTTGCTTAGAAAGTTTCATTGAAACATTCATCACCTTTAGAGAATAAATCCAGTATTATTTGCATTGCACACAGTTCACAATTTGAGTTCTTATCTACTAGACTCATCCCCCACTGCTTGCTTATACCTTGGGCTTAATTAATATTTTTGTAGTTATCCAAGAAAATATTACCATTTGGTGTGCCTTTGCACATGCTATTTCCTTTACCAAATGTTTTCTTGCTGCTTTGCCCTCATGGAAAACATACACTTATTCTTCAAGAGCAAGTTCAAGACTTGTCTAGTCTTTGAAGTGTTCTCTGCTTTTCCCAGGCAGAGAGGTTCCCTGCCTCCTCTCTGCCACGAGGTACCTTTACATGCTTCTGTTATGGCACTGCTATTTTGGAATGGTTGAAGAATTTCCTAAGTCTAAGGATGAAACTAAGAGTAGGTGTTTTCTTCCAGTGGAAGAGAGAAAGAACAGAGATTCACACTGTAAGATCAAACCAGAAAGCAAGGAATTCCTACCTCTTATTTCTCAGAATGGAGGCAGGGTGCAGTTTCCCACCACTCCATGCTAATGGGGGACAGAACGTTGTTCAAGCGAGACAGAGACAGCTTTTCTATTAGCACGTTCCTGCAGATGCAACCACAAAAGCAAGGATAAAAATGTGCCGTGCTGTGCTAAGTTGCTCCAGGGAAAGGGCCCAGAGTACTCTTTACTCTCTGAAGCTAACTGAGTATAATTTTTGCTCTTACCGGAAGCAGAGAGGGATTTCAGAGACGGACTACACACACATGTAGGTAATCCAGGGGTACTGTTAGATTATATCATCAAAAATGTCATTCTCTTATGAGTCAGGCATAACATTTGTGCCTGAATTCAAATGAGCTAATTCTAATTAAATACTTTAATAATGCAAGACCTCAGTAGGCTGCAATTACTCTGGATTAGGAGATCATTTTATGACCAAAGGAGACCACCGCTTATAGTAGCATTTTCTAGGAGGTCTTGGCTCTTGCAAGGAAGTTTCCTCTTTCAGGGGAACTGTAGGTATCTTTATTTCCAGTTGGGCTGTGTATACCCTTTAGTTTAGTTCCTGAAATGCATTCCTATTATGCCACCTCTGACGATGATACTAATTTTCTGACGAAGGATGTTTCATTTCACTTAAAAATTGGATTTCTTTCAAGTCATAGAGGACTATGGAATACTTCTGGGAAATCATTTCAATACACCTAAAGCCTACCACTGCGCTGTTGTGAAGAAGACCAGGTGTGATCAGGGTTAAGTATTCTGCAATCCAGTGAAGCCGCCTCAAAACTGAAACACTCTGAGAGAACAGACAATCTTCTGACCTTTCAGCTTTTATACTCTATCTTGGCAACAAAGAGTTTTGCGCAGAATGAATATATAGTTACACGCCTCCTGAATTTCCGTGGTAAAAGTGGAGAACCAAGTGTATCCAATTGTTTAAAATAATGATGGATTTCTACATTAAGCCATGACAAGCCCCAAATGGTTTTATTTTCATGTGAATTATTCAGGTTAAATCTCCCAATTTCACCTTCTTGAGAAGGTACAATAGAGAAAGCCCTCCCATAATTTAACCTTGAGAGCTGAAAGCAACTTGAGAAATCTGCCTTCTGCAATAAGTTACCCGGTTGCACCTCTTGGTTGCACATGATCTAGCTCTCTGCCACTGTTTCACAAGCTGTAGACAGATGTGCACAAAGGATTCCTCTAAAACCCTGGTTAAATGACCCTTAGCTCAGTAGTACACATTTAAAGCCACCCATGGAGGCAAGGTAGTGAGATAATTTCTATAATCCTATTTTTGGAAAGTCAGGGAAATGATTCTTCTATCTCAGATGGAAATTCAGTGGGGTCCACTCTACTTTGTGGATTCCCTTTTGTGTGCTCATTGGTGTTTCTCATGACTGTCTTGGGTCCTCTTCTATGTATAAACATGCTTTTGGAGTAAATGCATCCATTTTCATGATTTTAATTACCCAATGAAGGTTTCAGCAGCCCAGATATCTCCCTGGGATAGGACTCTTAATATCTATTTTTTAAGTTTATTTTTATTTATTTTGAGAGAGAGAGAGAGAGAGCATGAGCGTGGGGAGAGGAGAGGGTGAGGGAGAGGAAGAGAGAGAGAGAGAGAGAGAGAGAGGAGAGAGAGAGAGAGAGAGAATCCCAAGCAAGGCTCTGCTCTGCCTGATGTGGGCTCCAACTCACAAACCGTGAGATCATGATCTGAGCCGAAGTCAAGAGTCAGATAGATGCTTAACTGACTGAGCCATCCAGTTGCCTCAGTATCTATTTTCTGACATCTCCACTTGGACATCCCACAGAAATCCCTGTTGTAATGTGTCCAAAAGTGAACTTACCGTGTTTCCCTGATCCTCTTCCAATGAGCTCTCTCTGCTGGGTTTGCTCTGTCAGGGAATGGGGCCAGCAGCTAGCTGTTGGCTTAGTCAGTCATCAGGAAGAAGAGTTACCCTTCTTCCACATGCTCCACACAATTATCAACTCTTGCCCAGCCTATCTCTCACTCCTCTTGAACCAGTAATTATTTTTTCCATTCCTTTTGCCCCACTTTGTTCAGGTCACTACTGTACAGAAGACACTCAGTGAATAAATCAGTCAAATGTATTTAAATTGGTAGAGGCTTCAAGCTAATTGGTAGTTGGTAGGTATTGGGTTTTCTGCCTCCACTACCCCACCCACCCCAACCCCCCTCCTCAGCCCTAGTATTGCTTCCAGGCCCTAATTTATGTGTCTTTCCGTTTTGGTGTTACTCAGCCCATGATATGGAAGTTTATTGGGAAGATAAATTAGTCTTCTAACTGAAATCTGCAGGGTTTTTTTTTGTGGGGTCTTTAAGAAAGTCAGTCATGTGAACAATCCTGTTACCTCTAAATCTGGATTATTTTTTGTAACATAGCTCTGTTTTAATTTTTGTTAAAAATGGAAACAAATTCATCCTTTCTTTTCTTTTTTAAGATTAATATTCTTAACAGAATATTTCATTACAAAGGAGTATGGCAAATAGTGATTTTCCACTTTAATATGGTAGTGAACCATGCCTTCTCCTAAGACTTTAGCATAAGTGAATCTTTTTTCTATTAATAAGTACTATCTAGTCTTTAAATGGGCAGGGGCGCCTGGGTGGCGCAGTCGGTTAAGCGTCCGACTTCAGCCAGGTCACGATCTCGCGGTCCGGTCCCGTGAGTTCGAGCCCCGCGTCGGGCTCTGGGCTGATGGCTCAGAGCCTGGAGCCTGCTTCCGATTCTGTGTCTCCCTCTCTCTCTGCCCCTCCCCCATTCATGCTCTGTCTCTCTCTGTCCCAAAAATAAATAAACATTGAAAAAAAAATTAAAAAAAAAAAATAAATGGGCAGTCAACTGTCAAACCCTCAGATGGCAGAAAAGAGCTCATTTTACTAGCCTAGCTATATACTTGCTACTATTGTAGGTGTAGACTACAATGATTTCATGCTGTGCCTGTGTCAACATCAGACTGAGATTTCTTTCATCTTTCTTTTTTTTCTTAACATGTGTAACTTTCCTTATTTTGTGAATATCTATAAAATATTGACATTTCTTTGATTTTCTTATTTTTCACATTTTGCTAAGACAGAAGTATGGATATTATTATTATATGGAAAGGGTTTTCATATAAAAAATAATGTATCATGTTAATTTTCCCACTTGTTTCTTGACTGAGTGAATGACTGTTGTTTTCACCACTAAAGTCTAGTGTAGTTTGATCTTTTATTTATATATTTACATGGTAATTTTTTAATTTAAATTTTATTTGTTAACATACAGTGAAATTTGGTTTCAGGAGTAGAATTCAGAGGTTCGTCACTTGCATACAACACCCCATGCTCATCACAACATATGCCCTCCTTATTAACCGCCACCCAACTATCCCATCTCCCACCCACCTCTCTCCATCAACCCTCAGTTTGTTCTCTATTGTAAGAGTCTCTTTGATTTGTTCCCTCTCTTCTCTTTTTCTTCTCCTTTCCCATGTGTTCATCTGTTTTCTTTCTTAAATTACACATATAAGTGAAATCAAATGGCACTTGTCTTTCTCTGATGGACTTATTCGCTTAGCATAATACATTCTAGTTCCACCCATATCATTGAAAATGGCAAGATTTCATTCTTTTTGATGGCTGAGTAATATTCCATTGTATATATATATATATATATATATATATTTATATACCACATCTTCTTTATCCACTCATCAGTTGAGGGACATTTGCGCTCTCCCCATAGTTTGGCTATTGTTGACAATGCTGCTATAAGCATTGGAGTGTATGTACCCCTTTGAATCTATATTTTTGTATCCTTTGGGTAAACACCTACTAGTGCAATTGCTGGATCATAGGGTAGTTCTATTTTCAGTTTTGGGGGGAGCCTCCATACTGTTCTCCAGAGTGGTTGACCATTTTGCATTTCCAACAGTGCAAGATGGTTTCCCTTTCTCCACATCTTTGCTAACACTGCTGTTTCTTGTCTTGTTAATTTTAGCCATTCTGACAGGTGTGAGGTGATATCCCATCATGGTTTTGATATGTTTTTCCCTGATGAGGAGTGATGTTGAGCATCTTTTCATGTGTCTCTTAGCCATCTGGATGTCTTCTTTGGAAAAGTGTCTATTCATATCCTCTGCCCATTTCTTAACAGGGTGGTTTGTTTTTAGGGTGTTGAATTTGCTAAGTTCTTTATAGATTTTGGATACTAATTCGTTGTCAGATATGTCATTTGAAAATATATTCTCCCATTCCATAGGCTGTCTTTTAGTTTTGTTGAATATTCACTTTGATGTACAGAGCTTTTTATCTTGATAAGGTCCCAATAGTTCATTTTTGCTTTTATTTCCCTTGCCTTTGGCGATGTGTCTAGGAAGAAGTTGCTGTGGCCAAGGTCGAAGAGGTTGCTGCCTTTTTTTCTCCCCTAGGGTTTTGATGGTTACCTGTCTTACATTTAGTATTTCATTCATTTTGAATTTATTTTTGTGTATGGTGTAAGAAAGTGGTCCAGTTTCATTCTTCTGCATGCTGCCATCCAATTTTCCCTACATGGTATGTTGAAGAGACTGTCTTTTTTTCCACTGGATGTTCTTTCCTGCTTTGTCAATGATGAGTTGATCATATAGTTGTGGGTCCATTTCTGGGTTTTCTAGCCTGTTTCATTGATCTCTGTGTCTGTTTTTGTGCCAGTACCATACTACACTGATAACTGCAGCTTTGCAATACAGCTTGAGATCTGGAATCTCGATACCTCCGGTTTTGTTTTTCTTTTTCAGGATTGCTTTGGCTATTCGAGGTCTTTTGTTGTTCCATACACATTTTAGGATTGTTTGTTGTAGTTCTGTGAAGAATGCTGGTGGTATTTTGATAGGGATTGCATTAAATGTGTAGTGTGGACATTGGGTAGTGTAGACATTTTAACAATGTTTGTTCTTCCAATCCATAAGCATGGAATGCTTTCCGTTTATTTGTGTCCTCTTCAATATCTTTCATAAGTCTTCTGTAGTTTTCAGCATACAGATCTTTCACCTCTTTACTTAGGTTTATTCCTAGATATCTTATTGTTTTTGGTACAATTGTAAATGGATTCATTCATTGATTTCTTTTTCTGCTGCTTCATTATTAGTGTATAGGAATGCAACATATTTCTGCATGTTAATTTATTTTTCAATATATGAAGTTTATTGTCAAATTGGTTTCCATACAACACCCAGTGCTCATCCCAAAAGGTGCCCTCCTCAATACCCATCACCCACGCTCCCCTCCTTCCCACCCCCCATCAACCCTCAGTTTGTTCTCAGTTTTTAAGAGTTTCTTATGCTTTGGCTCTCTTCCACTCTAACCTCTTTTTTTGCTTCCCTTCCCCCATGGGTTTCTGTTAAGGTTCTCAGGATCCACATAAGAGTGAAACCATATGGTATCTGTCTTTCTCTGTATGGCTTATTTCACTTAGCATCACACTCTCCAGTTCCATCCATGTTGCTACAAAGGGCCATATTTCATTCTTTCTCATTGCCACGTAGTACTCCATTGTGTATATAACCACAATTTCTTTATCCATTCATCAGTTGATGAACATTTAGGGTCTTTCCATAATTTGGCTATTGTTGAGAGTGCTGCTATAAACATTGGGGTACAAGTGCCCCTATGCAACAGTACTCCTGTATTCCTTGGGTAAATTCCTAGCAGTGCTATTGATGGGTCATAGGGTAGGTCTATTTTTAATTTTTTGAGGAACCTCCACACTGTTTTCCAGAGTGGCTGCACCAATTTCCATTCCCAACAACAGTGCAAGAGGGTTCCCGTTTCTCCACATCCTCTCCAGCATCTGTAGTCTCCTGATTTGTTCATTTTGGCCACTCTGACTGGCGTGAGGTGATATCTGAGTGTGGTTTTGATTTGTATTTCTCTGATGAGGAGCGACGTTGAGCATCTTTTCATGTGCCTGTTGGCCATCTGGATGTCTTCTATTGAGAAGTGTCTATTCATGTTTTCTGCCCATTTCTTCACTGGGTTATTAGTTTTTCGGTGTGGAGTTTGGTGAGCTCTTATAGATTTTGGATACTAGCCCTTTGTCCGATATGTCATTTGCAAATATCTTTTCCCATTCCGTTGGTTGCCTTTTAGTTTGTTGGTTGTTTCCTTTGCTGTGCAGAAGCTTTTTATCTTCATAAGGTCCCAGTAGTTCATTTTTTGCTTTTAATTCCCTTGCCTTTGGGGATGTGTCAAGTAAGAAATTGCTACGGCTGAGGTCAGAGAGGTCTTTTCCTGCTTTCTCCTCTAGGGTTTTGATGGTTTCCTGTCTCACATTCAGGTCCTTTATCCATTTTGAGTTTATTTTTGTGAATGGTGTGAGAAAGTGGTCTAGTTTCAACCTTCTGCATGTTGCTGTCCAGTTCTCCCAGCACCATTTGTTAAAGAGACTGTCTTTTTTTCCATTGGATAGTCTTTCCTGCTTTGTCAAAAATGAGTTGGCCATACGTTTGTGGGTCTAGTTCTGGGGTTTCTATTCTATTCCATTGGTCTATGTGTCTGTTTTTGTGCCAATACCATGCTGTCGTGATGATGACAGCTTTGTAGTAGAGGCTAAAGTCTGGGATTGTGATGCCTCCTGCTTTAGTCTTCTTCAAAATTACTTGGGCTATTTGGGGCCTTTTGTGGTTCCATATGAATTTTAGGATTGCTTGTTCTAGTTTCGAGAAGAATGCTGATGCAATTTTGATTGGGATTGCATTGAATGTGTAGAAAGCTTTGGATAGTATTGACATTTTGACAATATTTATTCTTCCAATCCATGAGCACAGAATGTTTTTCCATGTCTTTTGTCTTCTTCAATTTCCTTCATAAGCTTTCTGTAGTTTTCAGCCTACAGATCTTTTGCATCTTTGGTTAGATTTATTCCTAGGTATTTTATGCTTCTTGGTGCAATTGTGAATGGGATCAGTTTCTTTATTTATCTTTCTGTTGCTTCATTATTAGTGTATAAGAATGCAACTGATTTCTGTACATTGATTTTGTATCCTGCAACTTTGCTAAATTCATGTATCAGTTCTAGCAGACTTCTGGTGGAGTCTATCGGATTTTCCATGTATAATATCATGTCATCTGCAAAAAGTGAAAGCTTAACTTCATCTTTGCCAATTTTGATGCCTTTGATTTCCTTTTGTTGTCTGATTGCTGATGCTAGAACTTCCAACACTCTGTTAAACAACAGCGGTGAGAGTGGACATCCCTGTCGTGTTCCTGATCTCAGGGAAAAAGCTCTCAGTTTTTCCCCATTGAGGATGATGTTAGCTGTGGGCTTTTCATAAATGGCTTTTATGATCTTTAAGTATGTTCCTTCTATCCTGACTTTCTTGAGGGTTTTTATTAAGAAAGGTTGCTGAATTGTGTCAAAGGCCTTTTCTGCATCGATTGACAGGATCATATGGTTCTTATCTTTTCTTTTATTAATGATGTATCACGTTGATTGATTTGCGAATGTTGAACCAGCCCTGCATCCCAGGAATGAATCCCACTTGATCATGGTGAATAATTCTTTTATATGCTGTTGAATTCGATTTGCTAGTATCTTATTGAGAATTTTTGCATCCATATTCATCAGGGATATTGGCCTGTAGTTCTCTTTTTTTAGTGGGTCTCTGTCTGGTTTAGGAATCAAAGTAATACTGGCTTCATAGAATGAGTCTGGAAGTTTTCCCTTCCCTTTCTATTTTTTGGAATAGCTTGAGAAGGATAGGTATTATCTCTGCTTTAAACATCTGGTAGAACTCCCCTGGGAAGCCATCTGGTCCTGGACTCTTATTTTTTGGGAGATTTTTGATGACTGATTCCATTTCTTCGCTGGTTATGGGTCTGCTCAAGCTTTCTATTTCCTCCTGATAGAGTTTTGGAAGTGTGTGGATGTTTAGGAATTTGTCCATTTCTTCCAGGTTGTCCAATTTGTTGGCATATAATTTTTCATAGTATTCCTGATAATTGTTTGTATCTCTGAGGGATTGGTTGTAATAATTCCATTTTCATTCATGATTTTATCTATTTGGTTCATCTCCCTTTTCTTTTTGAGAAGCCTGGCTAGAAGTTTGTCAGTTTTGTTTATTTTTTCAAAAAACCAACTCTTGGTTTCGTTGATCTGCTCTACAGTTTTTTTTAGATTCTATATTGTTTATTTCTGCTCTGATCTTTATTATTTCTCTTCTTCTGCTGGGTTTAGGCTGCCTTTGCTGTTCTGCTTCTATTTCCTTTAGGTGTGCTGTTAGATTTTGTATTTGGGATTTTTCTTGTTTCTTGAGATAGGCCTGGATTGCAATGTATTTTCCTCTCAGGACTGCCTTCGCTGCATCTCAAAGCGTTTGGATTGTTGTATTTGCATTTTCATTTGTTTCCATATATTTTTAAATTTCTTCTCTAATTGCCTGGTTGACCCATTCATTCTTTAGTAGGGTGTCTTTAACCTCCATGCTTTTGGAGGTTTTGCAGACTTTTTCCTGTGGTTGATTTCAAGCTTCATCACATTGTGGTCTGAAAGTATGCATGGTATGATTTCAATTCTTGTATACTTATGAAGGGCTGTTTTGTGACCCAGTATGTGATCTATCTTGGAGAATGTTCCATGTGCACTCGAGAAGAAAGTATATTCTGTTGCTTTGGGATGCAGAGTTCTAAATATATCTGTCAAGTCCATCTGATCCAATGTCTCATTCAGGGCCCTTGTTTCTTTATTGACCGTGTGTCTAGATGATCTATCCATTCCTGTAAGTGGAGTGTTAAAGTCCCCTGCAATTACCACATTCTTATCAATAAGGTTGCTTATGTTTGTGAGTAATTATTTTATATATTTGGGGGCTCCTGTATTTGGCACATAGACATTTATATTTGTTAGCTTTTCCTGATGGATAGATCCTGTGATTATTATATAATGCCCTTCTTCATCTCTTGTTACAGCCTTTAAAGTCTAGTTTGTCTGATATAAGTATGGCTACTCCAGCTTTCTTTTGACTTCCAGTGGCATGATAAATAGTTCTCCATCCCCTCACTCTCAATCTGAAGGTGTCCTAAGGTCTAAAATGAGTCTCTTGTAGACAGCAAATAGATGGGTCTTGTTTTTTTATCCATTCTGATACCCTATGTCTTTTGGTTGGTGCATTTAGTCCATTTACATTCAGTGTTAGTATAGAAAGATATGGGTTTAGAGTCATTATGTTGTCCATAGGTTTCATGCTTTTAGCGATGTCTCTGGTACTTTGTCTCACAGGATCCTCGTTAGGATCTCTTGTAGGGCTGGTTTAGTGGTGATGAATTCCTTCAGTTTTTGTTTGTTTGGGAAGACCTTTATCTCTCCTATTCTAAATGACGGACTTGCTGGGTAAAGGATTCTTGGCTGCATATTTTTTTCTGTTCATCACATTGAAGATGTCCTGCCATTCCTTTCTGGCCTGCCAAGTTGCAGTAGAGAGATGGGTCATGAGTCTTATACATCTCCCTTTATATGTTAGAGCACGTTTATCTCTAGCTGCTTTCAGAATTTTCTCTTTATCCTTGTATTTTGCCAGTTTCACTATGATATGTCGTGCAGAAGATTGATTCAAGTTACGTCTGAAGGGAGTTCTCTGTGCCTCTTGGATTTCAATGCCTTTTTCCTTCCCCAGACCCGGGAAGTTCTCAGCTATTATTTCTTCAAGTACCCCTTCAGCACCTTTCCCTCTCTCTTCCTCCTCTGGAATACCAATAATGCATAGATTATTTCTCTTTAGTGCATCACTTAGTTCTCTAATTTTCCCCTCATACTCCTGGATTTTTAATCTCTCTTTTTCTCAGCTTCTTTTTCCATAATTTTATCTTCTAGTTCACCTATTCTCTCCTCTGCTTCTTCAATCCAAGCCATAGTTGTCTCCATTTTATTTTGCAGCTCATTGATAGCATTTTTTTTAGCTCCTCCTGGCTGTTCCTTAGTCCCTTGATCTCTGTAGCAAGGGATTCTCTGCTGTCCTTTATACTATTTTCAAGCCCAGCGATTAATTTTATGACTATTATTTTAAATTCACTTTCTGGGGGCGCCTGGGTGGCTCAGTCGGTTGGGTGACCGACCTCGGCTCCGGTCATGATCTCACGGTTTGTGAGTTCGAGCCCCGCATCGGGCTCTGTGCTGATGGCTCAGAGCCTGGAGCCTGCTTCGGCTTCTGTGTCTCCTCCTCTCTCTGCCCCTCTCCTGCTCACTCTCTGTCTCTGTCTCTGTCTCTGTCTCTCTCTCTCTCTCTCTCTCTCTCAGTAGTAAATAAACATTAAAAAAATTAAAAAAAAAGTAAATTCACTTTCTGTTATATTGTTTAAATCATTTTTGATCAGTTCGTTAGCTTTTGTTATTTCCTGGACGTTTTTCTGAGGGGAATTCTTTAGTTTAGTCATTGTGGATAGTCCCTGGAGTGGTGTGGGACTGTGGGGCACTTCCCCTGTGCTGTCTTGAATAACTTGCGTTGTTGGTTGGGCTGCAGTCAGACCTGACGTCTGCCTCCAGCCCACCGCTGGGGCCACAGTCAGTCTGGTGTGTGCCTTCTCTTCCCCTCTCCTAGGGGTGGGATTCACTGTGGGGTGGTGTGGCCCGTCTGGGCTACTTGCACACTGCCAGGCTTGTGGTGCTGGGGATCTGGCGTATTAGCTGGGGTGGATTGGCAAGGTGCACAGGGGCGGGAGGGGCAGGCTCAGTTCACTTTTCCTTCGGAGATCCTCTTCGGGAGTGGCTCTGCGGCACCGGGAGGGAGTCAGACCCGCGGAGGGATGGATCCGCAGAAGCACAGCATTGGGTGTTTGTGCGGTGCAAGCGAGTTCCCTAGCCGGAACTGGTTCCCTTTGGGATTTTGGCTGGGGGATGGGCGAGGGAGATGGCACTGGTGAGTGCCTTTGTTCCGCGCCAAGCTGAGCTCTGTCGTCCAGGGCTCAACAACTCTCCCTTCCTGTTGTCCTCCAGCCTTTCCGCTCTCTGAGCAGAGCTGTTAACTTATAACCTTCCAGATGTTAAGTCCTGCTCGCTGTCCAAACACACTCCGTCTGGCCTGTCCACTTTTGCAAGCCAGACTCAGGGGCTCTGCTTGGCTGGCGGGCCACCCCTCTGCCCCGGCTCCCTCCAGCCAGTCCGTGGAGCGCGCACCACCTCTCCACCCTTCCTACCCTCTTCCGTGGGCCTCTCATCTACGCTTGGCTCTGGAGACTCCGTTCTGCTAGTCTTCTGGTTGTTTTCTGGGTTATTTAGGCAGGTGTAGGTGGAATCTAAGTGATCAGCAGGATGCGCGGTGAGCCAAGTGTCCTCCTACGCCGCCATCTTCCCAGGATCCTCTCTGCATGTTAATTTTATATCCTGCATCTTTGCTGAATTCATTTATTAGTTCCAGCAATTTTTTTGTGGAGTCTTTAGGGTTGAGATTTCTATCAAAAGCAAGAAAAGATTTTTGTTCTTCCATTGGACAAAAATGGAGCATGGAGGGGAATGTGGGGAATGGAGAATGAAAGGTTTTGCCTTTGGCTTCCCAGTCTACAAATTAAGACTTTTTCATTCAAGGGAAAGGAAAGTGATCAGTATTAACAGACAGGTATTAACATTGAGGACAGGTTAAGTGCAGGGTAAGTTCTAGAGCAAGACTTTATCAGCCCAAATGTATAGTAGTCTTAAAGTGATGACTTCATTTGTAAAGAACATGAAGTCCTAAATTGTCCTTGGCAATGTGCTAATCTACCTGCATGTCCTACACCCATGTTAAACTACTCTTCAAAATAGTAGATCTAATGAACTGACAAGCGGACTGTAAAAATCTATTTTCTCTGATTTTTACATTCAAAAAGCAAAATTTATTATAATATGTCACTAAATATTTGTCACTAAATGACTTTCATGAAATATGGAGATGAATTTAGGTTATTTCCTAGAAATTTGAAAATTTTAGTGTCTATGATCCATATATTTTCTCTACATTTCTTTGTACAGTGTTTTTTGGTATAATTTCAAAGTCTTTTGGGCTATATTCATAATGTTTTTATTACCTAATTTTGTTAAATGCTTCCTTTTCCATTACTAGTATCTTTAGTAATTCCTCATTATTTCCTTCCTATTCAATTAGTTGGAGCCTTTATTTGTAATCTGTCAGCTCATTCACAATGTTTAATTTCAGTTATGTCTTCTTTTTTTAATGTTTATTATATTTTTTAATTTTTATTTTTCTGAGAGAGAAGAAGCAGGGAAAGGGCAGAGAGAGAGGGAGCCAGAGGATCTGAAGCAGGCACGAACTGTGAGATCACGGCCTGAGCCAAAGTTGGACACTAAACTGATTGAGCCACCCAGGTGCCCCTAATTTCAGTCATTTCTTTAGGCAGATACCTGTCTTTTCAATTATTAGGACGGTTGTAGGACTTACATAAAATGTATGTATATATATTTATAAATATATAATTATGCATACATTATATGTGTTTATATTATTATAGAATAATACAACATACCATTAATATTTATACATGTTTATCCTATGTATATCTACTTATATTCATAGAAAGTGTGCATATATAAAAGGTGAATACAGTGTGCAGAATTTTCCAAATTTATTTAATCACAAGCCTATCTGTTTTTAGTAAAGCGTCTCACAGGAATGGTGTTCTGTGGAATACATTTTGATAAATGTCATTTATTCATTAGTTCTATCAATAAATATTTATGTGTCCGTTACCAGGAAGACAACAGAAATTAAAACAGTAGGGAAAAGAATCCTTACCCTCATGGAAATTACATTTTTCTGGAGGAGACAGTCAATAAACATAACAAAGAAAATAGTGAAGTTTATTAGAAGGTGACAGGAGCTGTGGTGTGAAATAAACCAGGGAGGAGACACGGAGCACCTGAAATAGGGCCGTAGTTTGAAATAGATGGTCTTGCAGAGACTTATGGCAAGAGTGATATTTGAACAAAGATTTAAAGGAGGTGATGGAGAAAAGCATGCAGATGTTAGGGGGCTAGGATGTGTTTCCAGCAGAAAAAAGAACAAGTGCAAAGGCCCCGAGGTTACCTAGTTTTAAAGACTGGTAAAGAGGCCAGAGGCAATTTTGATGAGTAAGGGGGTAAAAATATATCCAGATGCTTCCATTTTGTAACTGGTTACAGGTGAGACTGTGTTGACAGAGATGATGGTTGATGACAAATTTGTAAATTATTGTCAGTATAGTAAATTTTTATTTTTCTTTTATTTATACATTTACTTATTTACTTAAATAAATTTATTTTAGATGCATAATATGTAACATGAAATAAATATGTTATATGAAAGATATAATGAACATTAATTCAGTCACATTTACCCAGCCCTCCCACTACCCTCCTTTTTATAAATGCAACCGTTATTGCTGGTACAGTCTGTACTCATCATATTTGTAAGCATATCTGATAAACTCCTGAAAATATAATTGCTATATTTACAAGTATATGTTATGTGTATTTAAAAATTGTTGAGAGGTAGGTATTATTATTCCCTGGATATTACTCCAACTCACAATTCTAACATCAGTGTGCGAAGCTGCCACTTTCTCTATAATATCATCAAGAATATTTTTGTTAATGTTTATTTATTTATTTTGAGGGGGGGGGGCAGAGAGAGAAGAAGAGAGAGAATCCCAAGCAGGCTCTGTGTTGTCAGTGCAGAGCCCAACGTGGGGCTCAGTCCCACAACTGTGAGATCATGACCTGTGCCGAAGTCAAGAGTTGGATGCTTGCTTAATCGATTGAGCCACCCAGGTGCCCCATCATCAAGAACAAATTTTTTAACCTCAGTTTTCTATGCCAACTGTCAGATTAAGCTAATTATTTTATTTATTTTTTATGCTACTTATATTTTATTGGTATTTTTATAGTAAAACGACCTTAAGGACAGTTTCAAATGAATGGCAACATATCAGGGAAATTTGAAGTGCCAAAACTGCTCTCTTGAAATGGAAGCTAATTATTTGCAGGTATAAAAAGGTCACTGCAACAGTTTCTGGTAATCAACAAAGAGATAAATTTATACAGTTGTTGCTCTCAGATACAAGTTTTTTTTTTCCTATTGTTTGCTGGGCATATTCACAAACGCCAAATTATTCTTAGTCTTTATCATTTCACTAGGAACATTTTAATATGTCATTTCATACACACACACACACACACACGTATATATATATACACACACACATACATATATGGAGAAGAAAGATACATTTCTGACTAAAAAGTAATAATGAGCACAAGCTGATGATCCATATTGGTTTAAACAAATATTTGATAGATTTAGGTGACAGATGTGCTTCCTTCTAAATCAAGTATCTAAAAACATTTTGAGCTTTTTTTTTCAATGGAAGACCATATGAAAGATGGTGGGGCCAGAGTTAATAAACGACATTCAGCATAAATGCTGCACCAAAGTTATTTCATGGCTTTGTGATATTCATGGGTTTTCAATGTCAGGTCACAAGGATTTGTTTCTTTAGGTAGAGGTTCCCAGAAGCCCTCAGGTTTTACTTCTAAGATATAGCTGTACTAGTGAGCAGTTTGATTTGGAAGCAAAATTTCAGGCATAGAGGGAATGCCATTTCTATGAAAATTTAAAAATAACCTTATGCTTAATTTTTTTTAATCCTTCAATTACTATTAATGGGAATAGGGGAAGGTAGTCTGCAGAGGAACAAATTCTCAAGTTTAGGCAGATTCTTCGTTTAACACTTTTAGAAATATCCACCCTACTGTAGCACCTTAAACATAGTAGGTCATCAGTAAATATCTGTTTAATAAGTCAAAGAATTAAATAAAAGAACAAATAAAGGTATATGGAGTGCTTTAGGCAAACTAACTGGTCTGGTCTTCAGTTGCCTCATGTATAAAATGGAGATAATAATAGTATTTACTATATAAGAATTGTTAATTTACATTATATAATGCAGGAAAAATACATTGTAACTTGCCAAGCACATAGTAAAGTTCAATAAATATTAACTTTCATGATGATGCTTTTCTTTATAGTGAGGGAGAGAATTTCAAAACTTTCATTAGTACTTTCATTTATAGTATAAAAGGGAAATAAAGTTTCACTGAATAAGTCAGGGCTGTGTAACAAAGATTTTCTTCAAAGAGGACCAGAAAATTTGCATTTGTTTAGCCAGATTCCTCAGCGTCTTAGCTATTATTGGCTGCCAAACTGACATCTTGAATATTAAATCATTTAGTCACTAGCTACCACTTTATCTAGACCCATATCATTAATGCCTTAATAAGCTGCATTATTGGGTGGATTTCACTCAAAACTGACTTGAAGCTTGTGTATATGTCACTCATGTCAGTGCATTCTTTTGTTTTTGAATTTTATTTATTTACTTATTTAAAAATTTACATCCGAGTTAGTTAGCATCTGGTGCAATAATGATTTCAGGAATAGATTCCAGTGATTCATCCCCTATGTATAACACCCAGTGCTCATCCCAGCAAGTGTCTTCCTTAATGCCCCTTACCCATTTAGCCCATCTCCCCACCCACAATCCCTCCAGCAACCCTCAGTTTGTTCTCTGTATTTAAGAGTCTTTTATGTTTTGTCTTCCTCCTTGTTTTTATATTATTTTTGCTTCCTTTCCCTTATGTTCATCTGTTTTGTATCTTAAATTCCACATATGAGTGAAGTCATATGATATTTGTCTTTCTCTGACTACTTTCGCTTAGCATAATACCCTCTAGTTCCATCCACATAGTTGCAAATGGCAAGATTTCATTCTTTTTGATTGCCCAGTCATACTCCATTGTGTATATATGTTTATACACATATATACGCCACATCTTTATCCATTCATCTGTCATTGGACATTTGGTCTCTTTCCATACTTTGGCTATTGTTGATAGTGTTGCTATAAACATTATGGTGCATGTGCCCCTTCAAAACAGCACACCTGTATCCCTGGGATAAATACCTAGTAGTGCAACTGCTGGGTCATAGGGTAGTTATATTTTGAATTTTTTTGAGGAACCTCCACACTGTTTTCCAAAGTGGCTGCACCAGTTTACATTCTCACCAGCAGTGCAAAAGAGATCCTCTTTCTCTGAATCTTTGCCAACATCTGTTGTTGCCTGAGTTACTAATTTTAGCCATTCTGACTGGTATTAGGTGGTATCTCAGTGTGGTTTTGATTTGTATTTCCCTGATGATGAGTGATGTTGAGCATTTTTTCATGTGTCGGTTGGCTATCTGGATGTCTTCTTTGGAGAAATGTCTTTTGCCCATGTCTTCACTGGGTTTTTTGTTTTTTGGGTGTTGAATTTGATAAGTTCTTTATAGATTTTGGATACCAGCCCTTTATCTGATATGTCATTTGCAAATTTATTCTCCCATTCCATTGATTGCCTTTTAGTTTTGCTGATTGTTTCCTTCACTGTGCAGAAGCTTTTTATCTTGATGAGTTCCCTCATGTCAGTGCATTCTTAAATTTCCAATATTTACTTTCATGGACTTTGACTAGCTTTCATGACTTAAACCTAGCTCACTTCTCTAGAAAACTGGGAATATATAAAAATAAAATTGGAGCATACTAAGCCAGATAACTATGATTATATACTTATTAATAATTAAAAGTGGTATATGGCAAATATAAAATAAATCTTTTCATAGAAAGTCCAAATTCTTTATGCTTCCAAAATTCCAGTCTGTGGATGGTCTTTGACCCAACCACGTACTTGAAACGACAGGACTATTTCATAGGTCAGCTTGAATTTCAGCTGGCACAATTACCTATCTTTCAAGACCTTGTATCTCATATAGTCTATGATGGTGGTTCCAAAACCAAAATGATAGCCCAAAGATGAGAGTCTGACAGACTTTTCTGGTCGGTCAAGAAATTAGAAACAACAAAACAAAAAATAATATAGTATGTTCTCCATAAAGTTAAAATTAGTCAAGTTTTATTTTTAAAAAATTTAAGTTTTTTATTTATTTTTGGGGGGGGGGCATAAAGAGAGGGATACACAGAATCCTGGAAGAAAGATCAAGGCTCTGCACTGTTAGCACAGAGCCCAAAGTGGGGCTCCAACTCACGGAGTGCGAGATCATGACCTGAGCCAAAGTTGGGCACTTAACTGAATGAGCCACCCAGGCACCCCAAATTCTGTCAATTGTTAAAAATAATTTGAGATGTCATTGTATTTTTTAAAAAGTTTTTATTTATTAATTTTAAGAGAGAGAGAGAATGAGGAGAGGAGGGGCAGAGAAAGAGAGAGAATCCAAAGAAGGCTCCAGTGCAGAGCCTAGGGCAGGACTTGATCCCACTAACAGAGAGATCATGACCTTGAGCCGAAATCAAGAGTCAGATGCCTAACAGATTGAGCTACTCAGGTGCCCCAGTTATCTCATTTTTTATGTTTAAATACCATTATAAAAGGAAATAATGATCATAGTAGTTAATAATAATCATTGTATATCAGCCAAAACAAACAAACAAAAAAGAAATAGTTGATTACTCCATGTGTGTCCTCCCTAACATATTTTTTTCTTAGCTGGTTAGAGAATAAATTCTAATCTTTCTTAGAGTTGTACTTCCCATTTAGCTTGCTAATGACCATCCCTCTCTATGATATAATATTCTATTAGAATCATGATACATTTATATTTATTACTTGAATCCCATTAAATCCATTCCTTCAGTGAATATATATTGAACTGTCTTTCTCTCTCTCTGTGTGTATATTTATATGTATGTATATGCATATTAATATATGTATAGAATATACGTATACATACATATATGCTCATATACTTATACACATGCATTAACACACTCTTTCTCTATAAATAGTGTATCACTACTGCCCAGCACTGCATCTAATTTGACACATTTTCTTAATTTGAACTCTTTCCACTGTCACCTTTTTAATTCTATTCTATTTCCTGCTATCTTAAAATAAAAGTATTTTACAAATATATAGTTGAAGGGTACTTAGAAAGCTAAGAAGCAAAAATCACCATCAGAATCCCAACAGTATGTTTTGTATTCACTGAAAAATAAAACAAAAGCAAAGAATAAAAAGTACTACAATTAGAAGTATAACTTAACTGAACCTTGCAAAAGTACTATAGAGTTTGAGTTATTTTTCTTAAGAAGAATGAAGCCTACACATCATTGAGCTCCAGATTTGGGGGAGAAGTTCTAGCTCACTGCTTTTCGGCACTTGAATCGGCTTAAAGGGAATTGTCTGTCGTGCTTGATGGTTTGGCAGATTCTGGAAGCTGCTGGATGTTCTGGGCTCAATGGAGTAGAACACCACAGCCTAAAACTGATTCATGATCCACTTAGTGGAGAAGGAAGTTTTTGCCTGGGGGAGTTATCTTTTCCTTTAACATTGTGTCCTGGATTGTGGCTCAGAATAATTTCACAAAACATTCCAAAATGGAAACATTTTTTCCCATGCTTACAGTATAATGGTTGATGCCTTTGGGTGAAAATCTAGTAACACAGATGAACTGTTGTTGTTGTTGTTTCTTTTTGGATTATCTTCACAGCTTAATTTTGTTGTTGTTGTTGTTCAGCACTCTTATTTAAAATATTCTGGGGGCGCCTGGGTGGCTTAGTCGGTTGTGTCTGACTCTTGATTTTGGCTCAGGTCATTATCCCAGGATCGTGGGATTGAGCCCCTCCACACTGAGTGTACAGCTTGCTTAAGATTCTCTCTCTCTCCCTCTACTCCTTTTCCCTGCTTGCTCTCTCTCTCTAAAATTAAAAAAAATAATAAAATAAAATATTCTGAAAAAAGATTGGTAAGTCTAGAAAAATCTGTCTCCTTTCCAAGTTATAAACTAGAAGTGAATTCCAGTAGTCTCCAAAAATGCCTTTGACTTCTGTAGAATAAACTTTATAAAATGCCTTTGGGTATACAGTCTTATTTTATAGGCAGTGCTCCTATGAAAGAGACCCAAGAAGTGACTTTTCTACATCGGCTCAGCATTTAAGTGTTCTAGGATGTGCTATCTGACTCCAAGCTTTCTAAGGACTCACTGTTTCTGATATTCTGTATTATTTCTTTCATCTAAAATATTTTTCTGTCCCTGTGTATTTTACTTACCCATTTTGACTTGATGATCCAGTGGAAAAAATTATAAGGAAATCAAACCTCCTTAATTGTTTGCTAAGCATGTTGAAACTTTCTCATATATTCATTTCCTTGGATATTCATTATCTTTCACCTTTTTAATTCCTTTTCTGTGTTTAGAGAAAAATAATGGTTTATGAAAGTCACTGAGAGATAATTATCTGCCTGTAATTGATGGCAACTACTTGGAATTTTCCAGAGAGTATGAGGGTTATGGCTGGTCATCACATTAGAATCTGTCTCATGGGTTTCCATCATGCTGTTTGGAAACAGTGTGAGAAATAGTAGGAAACTACTAAGAATTTCAAGCTAACATGACCCAAGTGGCTTACTCTGGATCCTGTCTGATATTTTTCATTTTTAATATGAATACTGGGATTTGTGATTTAAATTTTATTTGGCAAAAATCTTCCTGCTAAAAACTTGAGCTTTATTTTGTCTAGTCTTTATTTCTATGCTTTCTTCTTTTTTTTTTTTTATTATTAGAGAATTAGAATAATTAGAACGCAAAGGATCACCTCCTCCAGAAAGCCAACAATTCCCATTCTTTTGTCCTTGTTCACTAGCTTGCATGATCATATATTATCATTTATTTTCTAGTTAACGTATTTATACTTTGTGCATCTTTTCCCCCTTCCCCACCCCTAGTTCAGCTCTCCATCTGGGCTGTCTATGTGGCCTCTCCTTTGTTTCCCTAATAGTTATTGTGACAAAATTTTCTGAGTTCTTGGTCTGGTAAGATTCGGAGCATATGAAATGGAGAAAGTAAAGTTAAAAAATGGATTAGAAGTGCCACAGTGCAGTGCCATATAAGAGGACACAATATCAGAGAGGTAAATGCAGTTCTTAATGCTCCTCAAATTTCTTTAGCATAGAGATGCCATTTCTGTCCAGGCAGAACTTTTAACATTCTCTTTTATTGTGAATATAATGAGTATATAGCAAAGTACATAAAATAAATAATATTAGTGCAAAAAGCACAGCTGTGTCATGCCACCTTGGTTAAGAAAGAGAACATTGCCAGAATCCTAGAAAATCTCTGCATTACCCATTTCAATGCTGCTGATTTTTATGCTAACCATTTCCTAGCTTTCCTTAAAATTTTGTCTTGATTTTGCAGTCTGTATAATCTTGATGCTGTTAGTCCTCTACCCTGCCTCTCACATTTCCTTGGGCAGTTGCTGCATGGCAAAAATTCACAGATGTCCACCTATTTGGAGAATTGCCATTGGCCAAATGGGAATCTCTGCATCCTCAGTACTGACTGGCCCTGTGGCACAAGAGGCCATCCCTGAACTCAGGGTGGATCTAACTGTTTGATGTTCCAGGGCTTCACCTTGCGATCAGACTAAAGCTAGTCTCTAGCTAAGATTTTATTCTTGCAGTAGCCTTTCCCCTGCCTGTTTTGTTTCCTTTACTCCCTTGTCCTGACAGCATAGCTCCAATAAATGAATCTCTTGAACAAGAATCGCCATCTCAGGCTCTGATTTTAGGGAGTCAGAACTAAGACACTTTCTGTATTCGTTTTCTATTGTCATTTAACAAATTAGAACAGACTTTGTGACTTAAAACCACACTCACTTATGATATTACAGTTTCTGGGGGTCAAGAGAGTCCAGGTATGGCTTAGCAGGGTCTTCTGCTGTTGGCTAGGTGGGGGAGTTCAACTAAAACTTGACTCTGGAAGGATCTGCTACCAAGCTAACTCAGATTGTGGGCAGAATTCATTTCCTTTTACTATGAATTGAGGTTTCATTTTCTTGCTAGCTGTCAGTCAGCTAGAAACCTTTGTAGGAACTCAACTGGAATTCCTTGCCAACATGGTCCCCTGGTTAATCAAAACCAGCAAGGAAAAGAAAGAGAGATTCTAGCAGGACAGGTGCTACATCCTTATGCAACATGATCATGTATATCCCATCACTTTTTTTGTATCCTGTTGGTTAAACGACAATCACAAGGCAATTTAGACTAGTTTTGGCTGTTTTTGGATTTTATGTATTTGGGATCACACATTGCATGTTTGCTGTGTCTGTTTTATTTTTACCCTCCCATTTTTGTTTTCTATGCATTTCCAGTTTTCTCAAATCACTTATTATATTTTTAAGATCCATGTTTTGCTTTGCCTGTGGTTGCATTCATTTGTATTTTTCTGTAATATTTTATTTAATGCAAACTAATGAGTTATTTTTTCATTCTACTGTTTAGTTGGAATATTGTTGGTTTTGACGGTGTCTACTTTTTTTGCTATTGCAAACTATGCAATTATGAGAATAATTGTGTATATGTCCTGATGCATTTAGTCTCCTTTTTTGTGTGGAATTGTGCTTCTGAAGCTTCAGCACACTTAGGAATCATTTGATAAACTTGTTAGAATGTCCCAAATTCTGGGACCCAACACTAGAGTTTCAGAAGGTCTTAGGTGATGCTGGTGTCCACACTTGAGAAGCCACTGATGTAGAATGCATTCTTAGGTGTGCAATTGCTGGCTCAAGAGTATTGGTATTTATTAATACATATTTCTAGTGAATTTAACTTCTAGTGAATTTAACATTGTTTCATCGTGTAGACCATTTCTCTAATAATTCTCTTTGCCTTAAAATTTGCTTTGTTTGATTTTGCCATAATTACATTAGCTTTTGGGGGGTGTTGGATTTATCTTTTATTTATTATTTATTTATTTTTTAAATTTTTTTTTTCAAATTTATTTTTGGGACAGAGAGAGATAGAGCATGAACGGGGGAGGGGCAGAGAGAGAGAGTGAGACACAGAATTGGAAACAGGCTCCAGGCTCTGAGCCATCAGCCCAGAGCCCAGGCTCGAACTCCCGGACCGCGAGATCGTGACCTGGCTGAAGTCGGACGCTTAACCTACTGCGCCACCCAGGCGCCCCTGGATTTATCTTTTAAAAAGAGTCTTTGGGCACCTGGGTGGCTTAGTTGGTTAAGTGTCCACCCACGGTTCGTGGGTTCAATCCCCATGTCAGGCTCTGTGCTGACAGCTCGGAACCTGAAGCCTGCTTCAGATTCTGTGTGTCTCTCTCTCTCTCTGCTCCTCCCCTGCTCACGCTCTGTCTCTCTCTTTCTCAAAAATAAACATTAAAAAAAGTAAAAAAAATAAAATAAAAAATATTTTTACTTCAAAGCTTTTTATACACTCCAATTTCAAATTGTGTATGTAAAAGGGCTTATAGTTAATATTTTTAAAAATCAGTATAACGATTTTTTTAACTTAAGCATGTATCTAATTTACATTCAATACAATTACTAAAATATTTGGCTTTCAGTTGATTATATTCTTATGTCATTAATAACTTTTTTCTTGGGGTGCGTGGGTGGCTCAGTGAGTTAAGCATCTAAATCTTGATGTCGGTTCAGGTCATAATTGTACCATTCGTGAGATTGAGCCCTGAGTCAGGCCCGGTGCTGACACCAGAGCCTGCTTGGGATTCTCTCTCTCCCTCTTGCTCTACCCCTCCCCCAGTCTCTCTCTCTCTCTCTCTCAAAATAAATAAGTATTTAGAAAAATTGTTTTCTTATTTTATATTCCTTTTTCACTTTTTTGCTATATATACGTACATACACATAAATACATACATAGTCACAATATATAAATATACACACATATATTTAAGAGTTTGGAAGTTATAAATTTTTCCCTTCCAAATGTTTTAATACAGGTTTTCATGGCCATACCCTGGAGATAATACTGTACCTATGCTTTATCATAGATTAATAACTATCTTTACCTGAATTATCCTTTCAGAAAATGTAAGGATCTTAGAATACTTCTTACTCAATTACCTTATCTCAATTTATATACTCTTATGTGTTTTGATTCTCTTTCTATACATTAAACCCCATAAGACACTTTACATTTTATTTTCTATTATCAATGTTTATTTAAATTTGCCACATATGTACTGTTTTCTTTACTTATCATGTCTTCCTGAATTTCTGAGCTTAAAATCTGCATGAATGTAGTAAGACTGGTTGTTTTATTGTCCGCACCTAATAATTCCAATATCCAGATTCCCAATGGGTCTCTTTTTGTTTTCTGTTGTTCCTTCTGGTTTGGCTTATTTTGTCTTATGAGTCTGATTATCTTTCTGTGTTGGACATTGCTTTTAGAAATAATCTGAGGCTGACAATGGTGTTTGTTTGTTTATTTGTTTTTCCCGGAGAGGATAGCATAGTCAGGGCCAGGGCAGCAAAGAAATCCAGTTGAAAGGATTCAGAAAGTATTTATAGAGTGTTCTGGGGCAGGAAACCAACAAGGGACATTGAGTCACTTGGTCTAGTTTAAAAGGACAAGGGGAGGTAGCACTGGAGAATCACCTGTGAAGCTTTACTTGGAGATGAGTACAGCCACTGCATGAACTATAGCAGAAATGGAGGTGGGGGAGGCAATGCCCTGATTTCTCTGTCCTCCCAGCCTCTGCTGTCCTGACCATGCTTCTCTTTGCCCAAAACCGATTAGAAGCCAGAGGGCATGGGAGCCTGAATGATGTAGTCAATTAGGTGTTAGTGATACTGAAACAAAGAGAAGGGAAGAGAAGGGTAGAAAGTAAATCTGGAGAGCCAATGTGGAATAACAGATACAGTGGATGTATTTTTGCTTCTCCTGCTCTTTGCTGGGGCCATGACTTGAGTTTTTCTGGGACATGTAAGTAACTTATCGGAATAAAGTCCAATCTTTCACTGTCAGGGTGGAGAGCCTCTAGGCCTAAACTCAGAGGGATGGTGACTCAACTGGAGTCTCCTATCTTGATGGGCTCTCTATGCCATCCTCTGCTTACTGAGTCCCTAAAAGTAAAGGTCCACCTTTCAGCTGTCTTCAGTCAATCTGTAAAGCCTCCAGGGCATAAGCACGACTTAGCTATAATGTTCTTTGATCTCTACCTGATTACCCACTTTCTGTAATATTTTTACAAGAAATTTTGAAGGAAGATGGGGAGGATCTAACTATTTTCTTTGTCTTCAGTAGAAAGGTTGAGCACGGGTTGGCAAACCATGACCCATGGGACAAATCCAGCCCAATACTTGTTTTTGTAAATTAAGTTCTGTTTGGAAAAAAAAAACCCATACCTATTAATTAATATATTGTTAATAGCTGTATTCATGATGCAATGGCAGAGTTGGATAGTTTAGCTAGAGACAGTAGGACGCCACAAAGCCTTAATACTTACAATCTAGCCCTTTATGGAAAAAGTTTACCAGATTCTGCTAAACATGCCCGTCATTTTCCGAAACCAATCATCCTTCCCATAAGGAAATTTAAACATATATAATTCACAGTGTGAAGCATCTTCATATATACCATCTAATTAAATTTTAGTGGCAAACTTGATCAAGTTGAGTTTCTTTATTATTATAGATCTATCTAACGATGGTGATATTAATGAAATGTTCAGTGCTCAAACTGAAGTTAATTGGTAGGAAAATAAGAAAGAAGTGGTGTAGATTACTGGAAAAGGCCAATAAAACTGCCATTGATGGAGATAAATGGAAAACTGGAACTTCAAAGTGATTAAAAATATGATTAAGAGATTTAATTAATGTACACACAAACAAATATTAGGCTTATCATCATTTAAATCATATTTTGATACTTTCTAGCACCTACTGTGTGGCTGATAATATGCTACAATTTTTATATGCACTCTCCCAATCAAGTTCCAATCTCTGTTGAGTTAATTACAATTCTTCTCATTTAACAGATGGGTAGACCGAGTTCCAGAAAGTTTAACCAATTTATTTGTGATCTCAAGCTTGCAGGCAACGGTTTTGGGATTTGGATCCCCTTTAGAGTGAAAGCAGCAGAAGGACCAGCTGGGGCCATTTCATGTACTTCTTTAGACAACAGGGTTGTGCTGCCCCAACAGGTTTTGTTCATGTTGTAAATACGGTAACAATACCATCTCTGACTTTTTGTTTCAGTTGTATCCTGGAAAAAAAAAACATCAAATGGCAGAGGCAGAAATGTTTACTTCTAAGAAACAGTAGGACAGATCTGATTGATTTGGACTGAGGCATACTGACAATTCAACAGTAGCTGGCTGAAATTGCCTTTTCCAACTGAACTAGGCAAGCCTCGTCGAGAGCACTGTAGTCAGCCCGCACCTGCTGCAGGAATCCTTTGCAGTACTTCCGAGGCAACGCGCATCTTGGAGGTATCTTAAGACTCTGTTATGTATTTATTATGTTCATGAATATCAAAGAGGTGGAGGACAAGTTTGGAAGCTTCAGATAAACTTCAGATAGGCTCTGGGAACTTCTAATTGCATTTTTTTAAGTTGTGTTTTATGTATACTCTTTATAAAAGATTTCTTCCCCATAAATTCCTAAGAGACTGTTCCTTAGCCTGCACTCAACAACTGGAAAGTTTTTTGTCTCTTAAAATCCAATTGATGTTTAGGTGTCTGTGCCTTTGTAATGTCCTCGGTTGCTTTCCCAGCAAGATATTTGCACTTAGGACTTCGTTTTGCTTTAACTTTGGCAAAGATTTGCCCTGAGTCTGAGGCCAGGAAGGAAGTCATTTAGGCCCCAGAAGGACAAATTCATCTTGACTGGTAAGTAACAGAAAATGGGTTTGTTGTTACAGAAAACTTACAGGCTTAACTTGAGCAGCTGTGAATGCTGCAATCGATTTGAAATGGTTGTTTTAAAAATAATTAACTACAAAAACAAATGCATAATTAAATTCTAAATATTGTTATACTGGTAGGCATGTTTATATATTGTAATTAGTCTGAGGTGAGAAAAAGAGCCCAAGGAGGTTCCTGAACCATTAGAATACTTCCAGTGTCAGAATGCTTCATCCTTCCCTTCCCTATTTTTTTGCTCCACCCTCCTAATTTTGTTACTTCTTAGTCTTGAAGAGAGAGAAATATAGGGGAAGAAACGATAGAAAAAGGCAGAAAGGTTGGTACTTTCTAACACTGGAAACACAAATCATATGACATCAGTGGAGAATCAGTTCGCTTGGAAATTCAAATATGTGACCTCCCCGTAATGTAACATGAACGATTACTGTGAGTTGACCTCTATGTTTTTTAGAATGTGTCCTTTAACAAATGCACAGTAAATGTGCTGTCTCTGGAAGCATTGACCAGTGTGTAAAGTCTTGTTTCACGCAACTTGAAACCATTGAAAAATATTTTTGTGAGTTACCTTTACATGTCCTCTGTAGGACAAAGATAAAATAAGGGAAGAATAATTTTTATATGACAATGAAATGGACTCTTAAGGGTGGAGGAAAGGATTGGAACAAAAAAAATGTCAGTACATTTAAATTAAATTTGCTTGCAATGATTGGTTCAGTTTCAAAACCTCTTCTGGTTAATAACCATTTTGCCACACACCTTAGCCAAAGGTCACTACTATCCTGACGGTTCCACCATTATAGATTAGTTTTGCCTACTTTGGAAAATTATACACATGGAATCATACAGTATGTTCTCTTTTATGTCTTTCTTCTTTCATTCATGAGATTCACCCATGTCATTGCATTTGGTTTTAGTATGTTTGTTCTCATTGTGTGACTGTACTACACATTATTTATTAATTTGACTGTTGAAAGATATTTGGTTTGTAGGACTGCAAACCAGGTATGTGGAATCCTGGAAAACCTTTTTTACCCCAAGGCCTCTGCCTATATAAGTGATTTGAGTAAAAATGAATTACAAAATTTATGGGCCTATGTGATACTGATTTATGACTGTTGAAAGATATTTGGTTTGTAGGACTGCAAACCAGGTATGTGGAATCCTGGAAAACCTTTTTTCCCCCAAGGTCTCTGCCTACATAAATGATTTGAGTAAAAATGAATTACAAAATTTATGGGCCTATGTGATACTGATTTATCAATAAACATTTAGAATAATAGGTAGAGAAGAGGTACTTACAAATTTGTTTATTGTCCAATTGGTAGTCATATTCTTCATAATATCCAAATATCTTCTAAATAAGACCCAGAAATTATGTCTTAATGTTCTTAATTGTCACATGTCTTATTCCTGGCTAATGTTTTTCTTACTATAAGGAAAAGTGAGCAACACTTTACTATCTGCAATGCCATGGCTCTTCAGCACCTGTTGGTATTGAAACACCATTGATTTTCTTGCCTTTGCATATCCCTAATACCTTTTTGTTAAATGCCGGTTACCTTATTACCCATGATGTTGCATCACCCATGTGACATCTGTGAATATTGGCTTCCAATGCCTCTCCCAAAGATTGTTACTTTACTTCATTGATTGTGACCACACATGCAAGTCTTATCCATAGTGTGCAGTGTCAACAAGAATTCATTTCTAGCCATGATAAATTTACCATTCAGAATTTTATAGGATAAACATAGAACAACACATCTTGTTAGCTATGTCTTCTCTTGAAGTCTTTTGACTAGAATCAGTATAATCCTAGAATGTGATATCTTTTGGTGTTGGTTATAACCCCTGCCTTGTACTTCTTCCCACCATTGGGAATGATCAGCTAGGAGTCGATCAGTTTGTACAAGCAGGGTGGTTCCCGTCCATACAAGGTACATTACTGCCATGTTCGGTACGGCTTAAGAACAATCAAGGGAAGCATCAAGAGGACCCACTGGCATTACAGAGCATCAGTCTGGTTAGCCCATGGAGGAGATAGCTATGAGCAGCCCTGGAGGACTGGCGGATATGAGATACACATTCTATGGAGAAGGTGGGGATTGTACTGGCTGTTCATATGGGATGAGTGCTGCCACCCTCACCACTGCCAGGTGCAATAGACTAGATGTGGCACTGAAGTAAGAACTGATACATGGATGTACATAGGTGGTGAAGTTGTCAGTGGACTGTTAGTAGCCCAGAGCCTGTGTCTATCTTGTGTCACCCCAAATTACTGTATTAGCATCATCCTGGTGACTCAATCCCATGTGATTTTATAGAAAAAAAATGCCAAACAAGAAGTCCTGGACCTCCTTGGGACATCCAGTCAACCCCATGAGTGGGGTAGAGTGTTGGAAAGCACCTAGAAGAGGGGAAACAGGGAGCAGTACCCATATGAGTCCTAGTCTGGGCTCAGACACCCTACATGGATGGCAATACCAGCTCTAGCTGATACTACCCACTTGAAAGAGAGATAATTGCAAGGAAATCACTCAAAGCATGGGGTTCCTTGAGGCATTGGTAGGTAGAATGCTGCATGTCTAAGGACGATGCTATTGGGTTGTTTCTAGTTTTAACCATTACAAGAAAGCTATTATGAATATTTTTGGTGCACATATGAACTGATTTCTGTTGGCCCTATACTCAGAGTGGAATTGACTATAACTAATTATTTATAACTGAACATAACATGCATGTTCACATTAGCAGGTGCTGACAAGTTTCCAGAGGATTTCTATCAAGTCACACTCTCAGAAACCTGACAATTATCAGATCTCCGCACCCTTGTCAGCATTTGGTGAGGTCATTATTGTTATTTAAAACAAAAAAAAATAAGCTCTTCTGGTGGATTCAGTGGGACTTCATAATGGTTTTAATCAGATTTTTCTGATGAATAATGATATAGATACCTTTTCATATGCTTATTGGATATGTTGGTATCCTTGATGATTTTCAATTTTTCTATTGACTCTATTTGATAGAAAAACATCTTTTTTTCTTATTGCTTGGTAGAAATCTTTTTCTTATTGAATGTAGGAGTTCTTGATATATACCTTTAATACTAGTCTTTTGTTGGTATTTGTATTGCACATATCTTTATCTTATGTAACATTTAGGTTTTTATTCTCTTAATGGTGACTTTGAGTGACAGAACATTTTAATTTTAATATAATCCAACTTATCAACATTTTCCTTTATTGTTAGTACATTTTTGTCCTTGAGAAAGGCTTGGTTTCAGCCTTTCATAGGGCAGTTTTTCCTATTTTTTATGGACCACACTCTTTAGGGTTTCATCTGAAATTCTGGGTTCTTTACCAGAAGGAACCTCACCTTGGCAGACCCTGAGCTCTAACCCTGTCTTTCAGTACCAAAACACTTTAGATATTTTTGCTCATTGTTTTAGCCTCTCAGACTTACTTTCCACTTGTATTCTTGGTGACTTGCATATATAGCTTTGGTGTCAGCTAACATCTCGTGGGGAGATTGCATATAGAATTTTCTAACTCACTTTTGTGCCATTCCTTCCTCTGTGATCTTGGCCCTGCAAATCTGGGCATCTCCAAATTCTAATTTCTGTCTCCCCAGCCTGATGGAACTGCCTCCAGCTCCAGATTGCTTTCTGCTTCTTTTTCCTGGGCTGCAAATTGGTAAATTCCTCAGGAAAAAAAAAACCCACAGAGGCAAATTTGAGTCTCACCTCAGTTAGCTTATTTTCTGTGATGTTGATCTTTCAAGTCCTGTCCTCTTTTCATCATTTATGATGCTTTCAAATATTAATTCATTCATTCATTCATTCATTCATTTTTGTATTTATTCAAAATAATCTGCTTTTATTGTTGATCTGAGAGAGAGAGAATTACTCTGATGCATGACATATGCTATCATGCCAGAGGTGGAATGAAGTCATAGTTCTTAAAATAATCCTTTAAGCATGCTACACCTGGGGAGTTTCATTGGTCCTAGTTGGTATCTAGTTCCAGCTTTTCTCCATCTTTATGGCCCCTCCTATCCCTTATCTCTTTCTTTTCTGTAATTTTATTTCTGTTCCTCTTCAGCAATAAAAAATTCCTCTGTTTACCTTATGCAGAGTACTGCTGTTCTCTCTCTCTCTCTCTCTCTCTCTCTCTCTCTGTCTCTTTCTCTCTTTTAATCCTTGAACTCTGTAGTCACCTTAATTGGCAGGACCCATTGTCCATTCCAAGCTTTTAACTCTCATGTGAGGATAGTTCCCACTTTAAGAGGAACTCTAATGCAGTTGTTAGAAAATTGTCCCCCTAGACATTTCTACAAAGGTATGTATCAGTTTTTATATAAATGATACCTAATTCCAAAGAGAAATTGAAGTGGCTTGACAGAAGGAAGTCAAAGTCCTTATGTCTGAAGTATATTTTTTGTTTTTATCTTGCTCTTATTTTTTTGAGTAATATTTCCTATATATATATTCTACTATGTTCTAAAATCTTAGAAAATATTTAAAACTTCAAACCTGACTTGAAACTTCTTGAAATTAAAGGAGACTTATTTATTTACTTATTTCTTTAATGTTTACTTATTTTTGAGAGATAAAGTGTGAGTAGGAGAGGTGCGGAGAGAGGCGGGGGGACAGAAGATCTGAAGTGGGCTCTGTGCTGACAGCAGAGAGCCTGATGCTGGGCGTGAACTCACCAACCTTGAGATCATGACCTGAGCCAAAGTCAGATGCTCAACAAACTGAGCCACCCAAGTGTCCCTTCCTTACCTAATTTTTAAAAAATTGACTTCTAAATGAAGCACTGATGCTAGGAATATTGCTCTGTTAAGCCTAAGTTTCCTTTAGGCTCATCCTCTGGATTCACTTAGATAAATTATCATTTGCGCAGACTCTCAATGTATATATGCTGTTCACTCATTCAACACACATTTATTGAGTGCTAACTCAGTGCCATGCTCTGTGCTACGTGCTAGGCATGCAATGGTGAGCAAAACACACATGATCTCTGTCCCCATGGAGCCTACTGTTCTGTGGGGAGGAGCAGATATTAATAAAATGACATAAAATGCTACCTCAATCTACAAACGGAAAATTGTTGACAAGAAAATGTGCAGCCTCTGTGATAGCACAGAGAGATCACATATTGGCTGGGAGTTGCTAAACAAAGCCTCGTTATGTGGATATTTCACCTAAGGTTACATGCAATTTCTATCATTACTCTGAATAATCAGCAAGGTGAATGATTTTGTTACAACTGTGTGCTACAACTATGTAGCACAACATTTCTAATCATCATGAGATCATCACATTAATAAAATTCCAGTATATAAGACATATCCCACAAGCCTACATATTGTATGGCTAGGATGTCCTTTATTTTATTTTTTTTTAATTTTTTTAAATTCTTTTTTTTTTCAACGTTTATTTATTTTTGGGACAGACAGAGACAGAGCATGAACGGGGGAGGGGCAGAGAGAGAGGGAGACACAGAATCGGAAACAGGCTCCAGGCTCTGAGCCATCAGCCCAGAGCCTGACGCGGGGCTCGAACTCACAGACCGCGAGATCGTGATCTGGCTGAAGTCGGATGCTTAACCGACTGCGCCACCCAGGCACCCCGGATGTCCTTTATTTTAAACATTGCTCTATTTAATGGCATAGGTGGATGGCACAGGGATAGAGAAAAAGACGGTTCTTTGTTGTATAGTACTAAGTAAATTTAGATATTCAGTGTATTGTTTAAAATTTTTATTTATGCTTCCAGTTGGCATTGCTAGGTGGAAAGAAGGATGTGCTGATATTTTTCAGGGCAGATCATATTTACTTCTGGTCTTTGAGCATAAACTTCAACATATATACAAAAATGATGAAAATTGAATATCTTGGAAGAGAATACCTGCCAAACACTATTGTCACTTGAAATGCTACTAATTCTGTTCTTGCAGCTTTGCCAAAGGAACGCTATGAACAAAGCATGCAGGCATGAATGTGTGTCATATTCTCAGGGAAGGGCGAGCATAACAGTAAGTACAAAGAGAGGTAGAATGGAGTGGAAAAAATAGAGTGGACCCAGATTACAGGTTGAGGGGTGTCCTGCTAAGAATTTGTAGGTAATAGGGGAGCCACTGAAATGGGTATGTTGTGGCAGGGAGGATATCTATTATTTGGTAAGATTGCTTTGAGAAACCTGAGAAAATGGATTGAAACGAGGAGAGTTATGGACTGAGCCACAGTGAACAGATAATATCTGGGAAGGGATGGTATTCGAGAGTCTCAGATATGTCACCTATGATTAAAGATAATCTCTGTTGTTGTTGTTGTTTCTTTCTTTTCTTTCTTTTTCTTTTTTACTTTTAGGAAAAGCTTAACAACTGGAGAATTTTAATGAATCTGATAGGATTGCGAGATTACTAATTAACAGCAATCGATCTTCATTTCATAATTTGGGGTCCCTTATCTGATTTTCCTATTACCTTAAGCATTCTATGTTCTGACTTTTTGCTTTTGATTCCCTCAAACTATGCTGCTCACAAATGAAGAACACATTAATGTAAATATGTAAGGAAGTTCTCGTCTTTATCATTTGCTCCTGAGCCTTGGACAGTTCTGATGTAAATCATTTTAGAAGCCTCCCTAATTAAAATGGAAACCCATTGTGTCAGTTTGTCTGAAGGAACTAGAGTAATGTATATTTGAATGTTTGTTTGAATATAGCTTTTAGGCTATTGACAGAAATTTGAGAAGGTGGCCAAGTTTAGCAGCATGGGCCCAGAGAAAGACCAAAGCCAGGCATGAATATTTACTGACAGGCGGTTAAGCAAAACAGCCACTCTGCTGTTTGTCTTTTCACTGTCCTGGATATTTGCTTCTTATTAATCTTTTAGGATGTATTCTTCCTTTGCTGAATCCATTATTAAACAGAGAACAGACATTGTGTTAGTAGCATTGTTTGTTCTTGCTCAGGTTGATAGAGAAAAAAATATGTTGGAGGTAGTTAAAAGAAGTTGTATTACTTTCCTAATTATGTGCATTTACAAACAGAACAAGATTTCTAAAAAGACATCCTGTATTTTTAGTTGTTTTTAGGTGAGAAAAGTGTATATCTTAACACTAGATTGTAGAGAATGATCTCACAAATTCTCTAAAATCTGCCTCTTGCTCCCTGGGAGTTTTAATAGAATTATAAAAACTATTATGCTGATGAGTTTTTATGATAAAAAAAGAATACACTGGATTTTGTGTTTCATGGGCCAGCTATGGATTGCTTCTCTAGGATGATTTTGCCATTTTTATCTGCAGTATTTTTTTGGCAGTATTATTGTCTTATAACAATTAAAATAATATTGTTCTATTAAAATTAAATATGTAGCTACAATCTTCATTCTTTTAACAACCTTGTAGTTTAGAGATAAGGTTGCTGAGGCCCAGAGAGTTTGAGTAACTTGCCAAATATCACGTAATGGTAAATAAAGACACTGATATTCAAATTTAAGTCTGCCTCCAAAGATCCTATTTTTTTCTGATATACCCTGCTGTTTTTTCACAGAGATAAATGTCACACCAAATTATTTTTCTTCTTCTACTCAGAGGAGGAGGATGAGGCATGGAGGAGTTGTGTCTTGACGATATGAAGCAATGAGACCTTGTTGTAATAAAAAATGGCAGCCAGTCTTTCAGTGGCTTGCTCATTAGTGTCTCAAAATAAAGAATTCAGTTCTGATGATGGCAAATTCTTGGCAACTAACAAAAGGAAGCAAAATACAAACATTTTGAAGTAGGCTTCTACTGATACTTCTGTCTGAGAGATTTATACTCTTGTCTCTTTGTTTTCCCAAAGTGTCCGTTTCAGGAAAACCAAATCTCCATTTCAGTTTGACCTGAACGGGTTGTGTGAAGCCTTGTCACTTACTGCTTGATGGATGATGTCATGATGAGTGGCATGTACAAGGATGGAGTCAGTGATCTCAAACTTTCCAAAGCTTGATTTGTATTTTAAGAACGTATATGTCTGGCCAAAAGGAAAGATACATTCAGTGGCAAAGAAGCAAATTTTGGCATTTTAAAAGCCCATATTGTTAAATTGTGCAATTGAAACTGTATCAGGGATTAATAAACTACAGCCACTCGGACCAATCTCCATCATCTGAACTTGTTTTTGCATGGCTTCCTAAGTTAAGATGGTTTTTTACATTTTTAGAGAGTTGTAAACCAAAAACCAAACAAACAAATTAAAAAATGCAAAGAATATGAAAGAGACCTTATGTGCTCCACAAAGTCCAAAATATTTACTATCTGCCCATTTGGAGGAAGAGTTTGTCTATGCCTGACCTATACAATGATGGTTAAGATATCTAAACATATACCAATTCTATTCCATGCAGCTTGCCTTAGAGAAACAATAGATTTGTGCTTGAATCCTATTTACTGCTTGTGTGAACTTGGGTAGAATACACAATGTTCTTGAGGCATGCTTACCCATTCTTGAAATAGGTATAATGTTATCTGTGTCATAGCGTAGTCAGAAAGATTCTGTATGTGAAGAAAGTTTTAAGTGTCAAAGCAGATTGCAAAGTGGAATGTAGAGTATAATCTCATCTTTGTAAAAACATGTTTATTTTTACGATTTTATTCACATGAAAAATGCCTGGGAACATAGCCACTGAGTTGTGTTAACAGTGGCAAATGCCAGAGAGTGAGAATAAAAAAAAAAGTTTACTCTATTTTATATGGTTCTGTATTAAATTTTTAAAAGGTACTTCTTTGTTAATTACAGAATAAAAATAATTTTAAAACTTTTGGCTTATCATAGGGATAGGGTAGTGTTGATCCTTCCTTTTTCCTTAAAGAAGAATAAAATATTCTCCTGATGTCAGATTCTAATTTGTGGATTTGAACAGCGTTTTGGAAAAGGCTTAAGTCTTAGCCTAGGATAGCAGAGCTCAGATTATTTAGGAGAACAAACATGTAAGTGTCTTTTAAAATGTACTTTATTGTTTAACAATTTGTAATGTCCTGACTTCTGAAAGGAAAATTAGATTCAATATTTCATTTCAAGTTTTAGCCTTTATATGGTTGGATCAGGCATCCTCAAATAGGATGCCATCCTCCCTGCATCTCACTTGGGGGAAAATTCCACCACTTATGTGTCCGTCTGGACTTTCTTTTATCCCTGAAGTCAAATTCATGGAAAGCTCAGCCTAACCTCAGTGGACCCAACACTTCTGTTATTATAGACTGTTACTATGACTGAAAGTATTTCTGTAATTAATGAGAAATAAAAGACATAATTAGCGACATTCTCCTTCCATTATAGCCCAACTGGGGCTCCATCAGGTCTATAAAGATTTCAGATTCTCTTAGACGGCTAGACAATGCTGTTTGCCATGGTCTGGCTTCGTCCAGATATATAATGTAAATTGAAAGAGCATTATATTTATGTAATGTAAATTGAAATGTAAATTTCATCTGAAGTTGAGGAAACATGCCCATTAGTTTCATTCCTAAGTGCTATGACTTCTAATGATGCTTTGGTGAAATTCCAACACTGTCAATATACCCAAACATCCTCAAGACCCCACAAAACTGTAAGATCCCAGGTAAGGTCACTTGAGCAGCTTCTCACCAAGACGGATGGTTACTCTCGTCCTCTGGAGCTGCCATGCTCTTTTGTTCTTTGCACAGTGCACAGGCCCTGCGTATCATTCCCTGTAACTCCCACTCTTCCAGGACCAGTTTGCCTGCCTCGGATTTCTCTCACACCTATAATTCTTTTTTTTTTTTTAATTAAAAAATATTAATGTTTATTTTTGAGAGAGAAAGAGAGAGAGAGAGAGAGAGAGCACGAGCAGGGGAGAGGGCAGTGGGGGGAGATAATAGATAGATAGATAGATAGATAGATAGGGATACTCTTAAGCAGGCTCCACACTCAGCCTGGAGCCCAGTGTGGGGCTGGATCCCATAACCCTAGGATTATGACTTGAGCTGAAATCAAGAGTTGGACGCTAAACAAATTGAGCCATCCAGGCGTCCCTCTCACATCTGTAATTTTGATTCACCCTCACACTCTATCTTTCTGAGGTGTGGGTCATCCATTTTCACCATTGCTCTCCACTGTCCCTAGGATTACCATTATTCATCTTTTAACCCGTTTAAAAAAGCTTTTCTTCTTGGAGATGTTTCTTTTACAGGATACAATGCAGTTGATTTAATTTTATTACTCAGCTCTCTTGAATAGGATTGTCTCTGTGTTATGTCTCTGTCCTGTTAAAGGGATAAACAGTCTGCAGAGAGGAAAGGAAGATGGGTTGGTTTAAGTTCAAGTACAATTTTACGTGGCTTCCACTCAAGATCCTACAAGGCCTGATGAATCTCATTCCTCATGTCTCAGTGTCTGTCCCTTAGAATGCTGTGTTGTCTTCCCGAATCTGTCCACCACCGTGGCTATCCTTTCTCAGCCAAGCCTTCAGTTATAGCTTTGTTTGGTCTAAAACTGTGAACAGGGCTTGGACCTTTCCCATAGGAACTTTGTTTCTTAGGAAAACTTTGGGAGGGATCTAGTTGTCTGATAAAGTTCCTCTCTGTATTCTATGACTTCGTTAAAAAAGATGTTTAAAGGTTTTTTTTTTTTTTAATACTTTGATTTCCTAAAAACTGCAAAAGACAGTATAGACTTCTCATACTCTTTGCCCAGTTTTCCCTCTTGTTAACATCTTACAATAGTACATCTGTCACAACTGAGGAACCACCATTGGTATATTCCTATTAACTAAACTCAGTCTTTATTTGGATTTCACTAGTTCTGTGATTCTTAAGGAGGTATTTTTTTTGCCAAAAGCACAGGGGATATATAGGAGAGTGTTCCCTGTTATATTTTGGATTAAGCTCTGATCCTTTCTAGGTAATTTGGGGTGGTGAGTTGCTTGGTTGACAATTAATTACATTATTTTCTAGGTGTGTCCCGATTAAATGACTTGAAAGGGGTGCCATTAGGGACAAACGTTGTTTTTCACACAGCAGTTCTTTGTGTTTTTAGAACTCCAAAGTAAGAGGACAGATTAGGGTAACCTGAGTCTTCTTTTAGTGAAACCTTTTGCTGAGAAAGAGCAGGCAAAGGCCTCTGCTCCAATTTTAGTATATGTGCTGCTGGAGGGAGCACCAAAGGCCTCTGCTCATGTGGCTCCCCCTGCCCTGGGGCTTCATGGGAATAATGCTGACTTCAGGCAAAACTACAGTGCCTGGGAGAGCAGTAGGGGCTAAGTAAGGTTTACAAATAGGATAAAAATAAAAATCATTTGGATTTTTGGAGAAAGCAGAATGAAGTGAAACCAGGATGAACTTAAAAACATAGAAAACTATTAAAGTGCCCAAGGGGATTTGGGTTAGTGGTCATAGAAAATCTTGTATGATTACTGTACCTTCTTTAAATGTAAAATCTATCTTGTAAATGTTCTGAAGATACTGTGTGTGTGTGTGTGTGTGTGTGTGTGTGTGTGTGTGTGTGTGTATTTGAGCTGGCAGGGTGACGTTTATTAGGCAAATAAATATTGAACAGCTAGCTAGCTGTGGACTAGACACTGTAGTAATTACTGAGGATAATGAATAAAGAAGACTGTTCTTGCCCTCAAGAAGCTTATGACCTGGCTGATGGTGACCTTACATATGTATAACCTAGCAGTTTTTCTTTTCAACTATTTCTCTTCCTCCAATTTATACTGCATTTTATCTGGCATGGCAGGAGATGTCTAGCTATGGCAATATGACCATTGTCATAAGTTTGTCCTTATGACAAATATAAACACAAATTATCACCTTCATTAACAAATGTTGATTAAGTTTTTGCTCTCTGTAGCACTTTTACCAGCCATTAGGCAAATAAAACCAATGTAAGACATACTCTATCCCTTTTTTACCCAGTGTATTATCCTAAAAAGAAAAACAATGGTACAAGTTAGCCCCAGTTCGTTCTGAAGAATGTTACAGATTTAAATTCTCAGGGAGATTAGAAAAGGATGCAATCGCTTCCAACTGGAACCGGAGGTGAAACCTCATGGAAGAAAGCCTCAGATTATGCACCAGAAGTAAAACCTTATATATTCACAGGGTTTTCGAGGGTTGAACTAGACCAGCCCAATTTATTAACACCCCCCTGTTTTCTTTGGTATTGCTCATTTTCTTGCCTTTTTGTGCTACGATGACCAATTATGGTGAACATCATTCATTTCTCATTAGCTGCGTTAGAAGAAATGGTTAATATAGATTAAGGTTGGCAGCAACAAGCCATGCCACCCTGGGAGTTAACACAGCAAGTGTGGAAATTATCCTGGTCTCTTCACTTCTCTGGGTTCCAATGCAGACCTTGAAATCCCCTATACCAGTGATTAACTAACTGGTTATCTGTATATTGTGCCATAGTATAGACTTTTGGCCCAGAGTCCTAGTTCATGGTAGAAGTAAATACTTATTCTATGCTTTTTCTTGATGTCTCCAATTGCTGTTTTACCCATAGGATATAGTTGGAGACTGTCATAATTCTGCCATAATATTCCAAATTTAGTTTTCAAACAGTCTTTGTCACATGCATTGTTATTTTTAAGATACAAGTGGCACAAGATTTATTATGCTATAGTCATATATATATGTATATGTGTGTATGTATATAATTTCCTACCCCCTAAGAGGTGAATTCTTTAGAGGAAATGAAAATAAAAATTTCATAGGGTGTAGGGCAGAGCAAATGCTCATCACAGACTTATCTGACAAGTCTCTTTCAAGAGCCTGTCCACAGATTGAAGATTCACTCTTTGCTCAATTTGCATCCTTGGCCCAATAAATGTTTTATGACCTCCCTCTATGAGCACTCACAGCCAGAAGGAGGTAATGCAAAATTGATCTGTATATTAAAACTGCTGAGCCAAGCGGGCTTGCTCCTGGAATTACACTGATTATGTGTATATGTGATTCAACAGGCCCTATTGAGACACCATAGTATTTGAAAAGACACCCATCAGCTGCATTTTTTATATACACAGTTTCTTCTTTTCCTCCTCCTCTTAACCCTCTGGACCAACTCCTATATTCACATTTTTAACTCCCTTTGGGCTCATGAATAGCAATAAGTGTTTTCAGAAAAGAAAATGCTTCACCATTATGCTCAGCAGTCTATTATTTCTAGAATACAAGGAAGGACATAGACCTTCAAATCAAACACACAGAGGTCAGAATCCCAGCTTTACCATTTAATTGCTATGTGGATTTGGGCAAATTATTATATCTCTCTGGGCCTCATATTGCTATTTTAAAGTAGAGATAATAACATCTACCTGCCTGAATTGTTGCAAATATAACTGGTATAGCCAGGCTTTCGCTGTCTGTGAATATAAAATGAGGTCCATTTCCTTTCATATCCATGTTATGATGGTGGAGTTAACGCTGACATGATAGATCCCCTTAAAGCATGATCTAATTATTTCTGGAAATGACACCAGGTTCTCTTTTACATGGGCTAAGAACAGATTTATTCACGTTTTTCATTCTGTCCTTTTTTGACAAGCTCCCAAGGTATTCATTTATATAACAACTATTTTTATTGATACCTATTTTGTGCTAGGAGCTTTTCTAGCACATGGGTTATTGCTGAATAGGACAGACAAGGTCCTTGTTTTCGTGAAACTTATAGATTATGTGGAGCATCTGGGTGGCTCAGTTGGTTAAGTGTCTGACTCTTGATTTTGGCTCAGGTCATGATCTCCCCAGGTTTGAGAGTTTGAGACCTGCTTTGGACTCGGCTGTCAGCACAGAGCCCAAGCTGTCTCTTGGGATTCTCTCTCCTCTGTGCCTTCCCCATGCACACATGCTCTCTCTCTTTCTCTCTCTCTCTCTCTCTCTCTCTCTCTCTCTCTCTCAAAGTAAATAAACTTAAAAAAAAAAAGAAACTTACAGATTGTCGCAGGTGAGGGGTGAGGGAGTCAGACCAAATAGATAAATAATTATAGATAAGGATACTCTGAAAGAAATAAAGCAGAGAAATCCTGTAGAAATTGACTAGCAAGCTGTTATAAAGGAACAACATTAGAGATGATAGGTAGTTGACATTTGAGCTAAAACCTAGATGGTGAGATGGAGCCTACTAAGTGAAGATCAGAAGTAAAGGAAGGACATTCCAGATTGAAGGAGCTACAAAGACAGTTTTGAGAAAGAGCCACGGAGTTAGAGCAACTGAGGGAAGAGGAGTATGATTCTGGTCATCAATTCTGACATGTGGGTTTCTTCCCACACCACCAAGCACTTCATCAACACCAGGTGAGTGTCTTGCAATTCAACTCAATTCTGACACTATCTACCCAGGAGAGAGCATCAGATTCCACAGGGTAAGGGTTTAGTCCCATAACACTCGATACTATCCCACCCTGAACTTGCACTTCAGATGCCAGGTTGCTACCTGTGCTTCTGACTGACTGGCTATAAATCAGAGCTTCCCATGACCCCCTCCTTTGGTTTCATTAATTGCTAGAACAGGTTACAGAACTCAGGAAACCAGTTTACTCACTAGATTACTAGTTTATAATGAAGGATATCAAAGGACATGAGTCAACCTACATGTGAAGAGATATATAGGGCAAGGTATAGGGAAAGGGCACGGAGCTTCCACGCCCTCTCCTTGCACACAACTCTTCCCGGATCTCCATGTGTTCACCAGTGAGGAAGTTCTCTGAACTCTGTCCTTTTGTTTTTTTTTTTTTTTTTATGGAGACTTCGTTATATAGGCAGTGTTGATTAAATCATTGGTCGTTGGTGATTTATTCAGTCTCCAGCCCCTTCCCTCTTTCCAGGGAAGTCAGGTGGGTGGGACTAAAGGGTCCAACCCTCTAATCATGTGGTTGGTTCCTCTAGGGCCAGCCCCAATCCTTAGATGACCTAGGGGCTTTCCAAAGGACACCTCATTAACATAGCAAAAGACACTCTTTGTCATTCTCATTGTTTATAAGGGTTCTAGGAGCTTTGTGCCAGAAATGAGGGATGAAGACTAAATATATGTTTCTTATTATAAATCACAGGGAGTATAACTGAAACAGTGAGAAAGGGTAAGGTAGTACAAGGTGAGTCTGATAATTGCGCAGGAGCCTGATGATGTATGTCCCTGCAGGACATCAAAGGGCAATTAGAATGACTGGAAGATACTGATTGATATGTTTTAAGCAGATAAACCACATGATCTAATTTACTTAAAAAAAATTACGTTAAAAAAAAAAAACCAAAAAACTTCTGGCTGCTGGATGTGTAAGAATATGAGTACAAGTGTGGAAATAGGGAAAATATTTTGGCTATGATTGTAGTTCAGATAGGAGGGGTCGCCTGGGTGGCTCACTGGGTTAAGCGTCAGACTTTGGCTCAGGTGATGATCTCATAGTTTGTGGGCCTGAGCCCCACGTTGGGCTCTGTGCTGACAGCCTGGAGCCTGCTTCAGATTTTCTCTCTCTCTCTCAAAAATAAACATTAAAATTTTTTTTTTCTGGCAGTGGCTTGCGGGTATGATACAGAGCATGAGTTCTGTTTTTCATAAGCTGGTACTAGTCTTACTATTGAAGATGTCAAGTAGTTAGATATACAGCCTGAAATCTAGGGTTTAGAGAGGATGCGAGATTTAAATTTGAGAGGTATGAAAATATATATAGTATTTAAAGCAATGGATGTGGATGAATTATTGGGGAATATGAATGGGAGATAAAAGAAGAGGTTATAGGATCAATCCCTAGAGTACGCTAACATTTAGAAGTCAGCTAAAGTAGAGAAGAAAGTAAAGAATATTGAGAAAGAGAATTAATGAAGCTGGGGGAAAATGGAATAATGTATGATGTTCTGGACTCAAGACAAAAAAAGGCTTTTAAAAAGTTAAGAGTGTTTGAATGTACGGCTAAGAAGTGCAGCGAGAGGAGACAGAGAAGGGATTACAAAATTTGGCAGCATGGAGATCACTGACAAGATCCTGAGGAGCTAGTTCATTGAGTCATTGACGTAAAGAGTGAAAACCCAGTTGAAGTGAGGTGAAGATAAGATAGGACCTGAAAAAATGGATATAGATATGTATTTCCAGACATTTGGCTATTGAATGAAGTAAAGAAAGGAGACACTCTTTGGCAGAACATGAAAGGTCCAGAAAAAAACTTTTTTGTTTGTTTATTTTTTCCAAATGGCAGATCCAGAACCTGTATACTTTTCAATGTTAATAATCCTTGGAGAAGAATAATTGATGGTCTTGGAGAGAGGGGGAATCTTGGCCACAGTGAAATCTTTGAGAAGCCAAGAGAGGATGTCTATAGAACACAGGTGCTCTGCTGGCATTTGATAGATAAGGATTGGTCTTTCATGGTAGGGGAAGAGAAAGCAGTGACTGCACGTTCATTTTGGGGGAAACTGAAGACAATTCCATCTGATTATTCTATTATCTCAGTGGAGTACAAGGGAAGGTTATTATTTAAGAGTGAGCAGGGAGGAAGAGGGGTTTTGGAGGGTTTGCAGAGAGAAAAGATGTGAAATAGTCTCTGAGGGGAGAGGCAGTGCCAGTCTTTAAGGAAATGTTCTGGTCTTGCTGGGCAGGCTTGAGTACCCTCAGAGAGGAAACAAATTTGAAGTAAGACCTATTAGCGTGGTGGAGTGCCTCTGCTCCTGCACACTCTCGAAAGTGCTATTCAACACACAAAACACTGCTGGCGGCTGCTCTGAGAGGTGCTCTGTGAGGGACTAGTCCCTTTGGGACCACGTTCCAAGCATAAAATGAACATCCACAGAGCAAGGTCATGCTACAATTTTTAACAAAGTTTTGGATCTGGTGGAAGGAAGCCATGATGGTATGAATTTAAAAGTATTCTTGAACATAGCTACTCTTGCAGTTCACAGGAGATTTTTCAAGGAAGATCTGATGAGCATTTTGATGGTTATAAGTCGACTGGCTCCCAGGTAGGTAGTAAGGGTCAGTTTACCCTCTCCAAAGAGAATGCCCTTGAGAGTGGCTGTTCTGTGTCCAAGAACCAGGTACGCCAAGGCCCAGAGAGATGAAAATACTTCATTCTCATCCCAGCCTGAGGTGTTTCCCAATCTCCATTTTTTGTCCCTAGAATTTTCCTCTTTCCAGGTTGACTGACAATAGTAATATAAAATCACATTTTTAAAGCTTATTTATTTATTTTGAGAAGGAGAGAGAGAGAGAGAGAGCGCGCACATGAGCAGGGTACGGGCAGAGAGAGAGACAGAATGAGAGAGAATCCCAAGGAGGCTCTGCACTGTGCAGAGCGTGACATGGGGCTTGATCCCCATGAACTGTGAGATCATGACCTGAGCTGAAATCAAGAGTCAGTTGCTTAACCAACTGAACCACCCAGGCACCCCAATATCAAATCACATTGAAGAAAGTCTGTCTTAACCAAAATGGATGTAGTCTTACTTAATGGCCTGAATAAAATAACAATATTAGTGCATTTGGATTATTCCCTCTAAATGACATCATGTATAGAACATCAGTTCTATCAACATCATCATCATCAACATCAGGTTGAGTCTGATCAAATACTTTTTTTAAGTCAATGAATAGTAGCTTGAGGGCAAAGCCATATCTGTATGCTTTTTCCGTAGTTCTCTCTATTTCAGCTTCATACTTCCTATTTGAGCTACTTAAGAACATATACAATTCCAATGAGCAATAGTATTTTTTTAATCTACACACCATCCAGGAATACAGCTTGCAGAAACACGGTTTATGCAGGGCAATTTACATTGCCAAATAGAATTCATGGCAGTGAATATTTTATATTTTTCCCTAAAGAAAATATGTGTGTGATGGTTTTACATTTGCGGAATTATGGCTCATTCAAGAGGTTCTCCCCCATGCCATAACTACAACAAAGGGTTTCTGTTTCCTTCCACAAAGAAGAGTTGAGGTCTCTTCTATGTTGATGTATAGATAACCCCAGTGACTTTGTTTGTTTGTTTATTTATTTATTTATTTATTGAGAGAGAGAGAGAGAGAAAGAGGGAGAGAGAGAGAATGAATCCCAAGTATGCTCTGAGCTTTCAGTGCAGAGCTCAATGTGGGGCTCAAACTCATGAGCCCATGAGATCATGACCTGGGTCAAAATCAAGAGTCAGATGCTTAACTGACTGAGCCACCCACGTGCCCCCCCCCCCCACCACAACTAACTTTTAAATAGTAATTTTCTGAGGTTTCCAAAACATTTAGGGTTGAGTTGTGGTCTAAGGACCTTGCTAAATGAATTTTAAAGATCACATGTTTAATGTGGCTTGAACATACCTACAAAATAATAGGGGCCCTATCTTATAGATTTTAAGTTCTATATAAGTTAATGCTATAGTATTATGGTACCTACATCATAGGTAGATACCTAGAAAATGTAGATTCTTTTACCTATAATAATCATTGTTTCTTTCAAAATACAAAATTAAATTATTATAATGTACATTATTATTAGTACAAGTGCCTAAATTTGCATTATATACTGCATTTCTGCTACTTGATTGGTTATTCTTCATGGGCTTATTACCCCAGTTTATTAAAAATCGGCATTTGCTATAAGATGAATTTGTCTTGAAACTTTCCCATGGATCTATTTATCAAAAGGGCTTAGTTTAACTTCTAGGATATATTAAAAATAATAAATTATAATAGTAAAATTTTATTATACCACTTTATTAAAAAATAGATTGTTTGCCATACTGGGAATACAATTTACTTAAGTGTTTACACTGGTGGGGTGATTACAGTAGGGTCAGAGAAAAAATGAGAGGAAAAGAGAGAGAAAGAGATTTACAATAGATTACAGCAAGAAAATAAAACCCTAGAGTATGACCATGTAGGTTAGCAACTATAATCATAGAAAAAGGAAAAAAAAAGGATGATGTCTCAATGACTGGAAATGAGATAATTGCAAATAATGCACCAAACTCCAGGCTACTGCATGAAGAGCTATGAAATAGAAAATCTTGGCCTGTTGTGAAAAAAATTAATGTTTCTGATATTCCTTCATTCACTCACTTAATCATTTATACACCAATCCTTGCATCATGTTTAGATGAGAACAGTGAAGAAAAAAATTGATGTCTAAATTCTGAAAAAAGGTAATGAAATAAACTCCTATTTGGTTATATGTCTTTCTTTGTAGAGACATGTGCATACTTGATTGGTAATCATAATTAATTCTACCACTTTATAAAGGATTAAACCTGCAAAACTATAAAACTCCTAGTAGATAACATAGAAGAAAATCTAGGTGATGTGGGTATGGTGATGCCTTTTTAGATGTAACACTGAAGATGTGATCCATGAAAGAAACAGTTAACAGTTAGCTTTACTAACATCACAAACTTCTGCTCTGCGAAAGACAATATTAAGAGACGCAGAAGACACATTATTTGCAAAATAGTTTTGGGGAAAAATATTTGCAAAAGACACATCTGATAAAAGACTGTTACCCAAAATATACAAAGAGCTTTTAAAACTCAGTGGTAAGAAAATAAACAACCTGATTTAAAAATTGGCCCAAGACACCTTAACAGACACCTCATCAAAAAAGAGACACAGATGGCAAATAAGTACATGAAAAGGTGCTCAACATCATTTACTTAAGAGAAATGGAAATTAAGACAACAATGAGATACCACTAGATACCTATTAAGATGGCCAAAATTAAGAACACTGACACGAAATGCTGATGAGGATGTACAGCAACAGGAACTCTCATTTATTGCTGGTAGAAATACAAAAGGGAACAGCCTCTTGGGAAGACAGTTGGACCGTTTCTTAGAAAAAGAAGACATATTCTTACTATATGATCCAGCAATTGTTTTCCTTGGTGTTTGCCCAAAGGAGTCGAAAACTTGCGTCTACACAAAAATCTGCGTGCAAGCGTTTATGGCAGCTTTATTCATAATTGACAAATCTTAGAAGCAGCCAAGATGTCCTCCAGTAATTGAATGTGGAAATAAACTGATATATCCAGACAACGGGATAGTATTCAGTGCTGAAAAGAAATGAGTTATTAAGCCATGAAAAGACGTGGAGGAAACTTAAATACAAATTATTAAGTGAAAGAAGTCAACCTGAAGAGACTACACACAATAATTCCAACTAGGACATTTTAGGAAAGGCAAAGCTATGAAGACAGTAAAAACATTAGTGTTGGCAGGAGTTTGGGGGTGGAGGGAGATGAATTTGCAGAGCACAGAGGATTTTTAGGGTAGTGAAAATACTCTGTATGATATTATAATGGTGGATATGTGTCATTATACTTTTGTTTATACTTGTGGAATGTACAATGCCAAGAATGAACCCTAAGGTTAGCCATGGACTTTGAGTGACTATGATGTATCGATATAGGGCTATCTTTGGTAAAAAATTGTACTATTTTGTTGAGTGATGTTGATAATGGGGAGGCTATGCATGTGTGGGGGCAGAGTTAATGAGAAATCGCTGTACCTTCCTCTCAGTTTTGTTGTAAACCTAAAGCTGCTTGAAAAAATAGTCTTTAAAAAAAGCAGGCCCTTGACATCAAAAATCCATATGACCTTTTTGGCCAGTAGGACTACTGTGAAATTGAGATGTGCTGACTCTAAGTGTATAACACATACTGGATTTTGAAGTGATAGTAATAATGATAAAAAATATAAGATATCTCAATTTTATGTTATATGCTGAAATGGTATTATTTTGGATATATTGGGTTAAATAAAATACATTATTAAAATTGATGTCACTAGTTTCTTTTGCTTTCTTTCAAATGTATCTAATAGAAATTTAAAATTATATATGCAGGGGCACCTGGGTAGCTCAGTCAGTGGAGCAACCAACTTTTAGCTGGGGACATGGTCTTGCGGTTCATGGGTTTGAGTCCCTCATTGGGCTCGCTGCTGTTGGCACAGAGCACGCTTTGGATCCTGAGTCCCCCTCTCTCAGCCCCTCCCCTATTTGTGCTTTCTCTCCCGAAATAAACATTAAAAAAAACTTTAAAAATTATAAGTGCAGCTTAAATTATATTTAAGGACAATACTGCTCTAGACCAGTCTGCCCCCAAATAATGAAAATTGTTGGAAATAATGGAGGAATTAAAACACACATATATAAATAGGTATTTAAGAGAGGTTTGCGACTTTTAAGGTGCAATCCACACTTCTTAGATCAGAGGAATTTATATAGGTTTCTTCCGATTTTGACTTAGAATTTATTTCTGAAGATTTGTTTTACGGATTGTGCTGACTTTTTTGTTCATCTCTCCTAGTAAATTAATTGCGCTTGCAGGATTTTTCTTTGTTTTCCGGTACATTTCTCCTTCCTTTCATGTTTGTCATCTATTCTCCGACCTGTTCCAAGGGTTTGAAATTGACTCCATATATGACTTTCCACATGGTGTATTTTGAGGATCCTCTGAGAAACGATCTAGGGTGGGATCTATGTTTCTCACTGTAAAGTTGTTTATGGCTTTCCATTCTCAGCCACCCTTTGGGCATCACAATTCTGACTTTCTCACTCCCACCTCCTCTCCCTCCTTCCCTTCACTCTGTGTGGTATGTGCATGTGTACTTTGGGTTTTGTGGGAATTCAGAATGCGTGATGTCTAAGAATGGAAACTAAGGTAGGTTTGTTTTTTTTTTTTAAGCTTGTGTAAGAAACAAGTAATCAGACAAATGCTGTAGAGGATTTTGTTGAATATCGATCAGGAACCCCGTTCTGTTTGAAATGAGGTAGCATCCAGCATATTGACATGAATGAAGCTGACACTTGGATGCAGAAAATTCACTGAATATAAATTTAAATATTAAAGAATAATGAGGTTATAAGTGCCTGAAAAATTGCTTTTGCTCATGCCCAGTAGGAATTTTCATGAGCATGGAATTATGTAACTGTTTCTGCCTCTCTGAAATATTACCAAAGTTTAATTGGCAGTTGTACAATTGGGTGGAAATTTTTTAATGGTTTACTGTTTTCCGTAGATTGAAGTCTTCACTTATTATTACAAAACGTCTTCATACATTTGACAACAATAAAACCCAGACAGACAAAATGAAAATGTTGGTACCTTAAGAAATGTAAGATGTTGGTCAATTTATAAATGTGGATAGATCTGTTAAATGTCCAGGAATGTTAAGGTATTTTACCCTCTATTTATTTTAGACAAAAATATAGTCACAATTTATAATTGCTTATATTTAGATGATATTATATGTGTATCTGTATGTGTATAATAGTCCATAAGATAAATGGCAGTATCTTTCATTATTGTCATATCTTTACTTCTGCATCTTTATATTTGTGAAATTAGACATTAATTTGGAGGTTTAATGAATGAAATATTTATATGTAGGAGTTCCTGGGTGGCTCAGTCAGTTAAGTGTAGGATTCTTGATTTCAGCTCAGGTCATGATCTCACAGTCATGAGATCAAGCCCCAAGTCGAGCTCTGTGCTGCACATGGAACCTGCTTGGGATTCTCTCTCTCCCTCTTTCGCTGTCCCTCCTCTGCTTGTGTGTGTGCCTGTGCTGTCTCAACATAAAAAAAAAAAGAAAAAGAAAAAAAAATATCTATATGCAGATTTACTGCATATGTTTCCTATTTATATATATTCCCATAAATGAGTGAACAAGTCTTTGCAAGATGTTTTGTAAAAATCATTGTTCTTAAGATATTCACTCATTATACCTAAGCTTGGGAATGGATATTTTTACATTTTACCTATCTTTTGTTCAGATGAAATTTGTAAATATTAACGGAAAATCTATTATGCGCAGGTGCTTCTTTCTACTTGCCTAATGGGGCCACTGATACTGATAGTTGTATTGTGGTTTTGTGTGAAAATGTCCCTGTTTTAAAGCATTTGACTGTGATGGGACATAGGTCAACAGTTCTCAATAGTTCAGGAAGAAAAGAGTTTTTTTGTACTTATAATTATGCGCCATACTTATAATTTTCCTGTAAGTTTGAAATGTTTCTAAAAAACAGAAGGAAAAAAAAAGACTATCACTTGGCAACTGTTTGAGCTTGGAAAAATAACTTCAATGTTCTGAGCTCAGTTACCACACACTAATATTTTTTAAAAGTTTTTATTTACTTATTTTGAGAGTTAGAGAGCACACATGGGCAAGTGGGGTAGGGGCAGACAGAGAGGGCAAGAGAGAGAATCCAAGAAGGCTCCACACTTTTAGTGAGGAGCCCAATGTGGGACTAGATCTCATGAACCACAAGATCATAACCTGAGCCAAAGTTGGAAGCTTAACCAACTGAGCCACCCAGGTGCCCCTGGGTGTACTAATAGCTTAAAAAGTTGTTTTAAGGATTAGGATTGTAAGTTAATTATAGATTTATGATTTCCTATTTTATTCAACGGTTTATAATTTGTTAGAATCATTGTTTACTTTGATGTTCAAATTATTCCATATTTGCTAGTGGGAGCCCCTTCTAATTTGAAAGCCTGTTTTAACATCCTTGCAACAATCCTATTTTATGATTAAAAAAAAACTTTAAATTGCATCAGTATAGCACATCAAAGTACACATGACATAAGGGCATTTGCAGACATCTCAGAATAGAGATCCGGACAGTTGTTTGCAACAGCACAAAACAAATACAAAGTCCCTGAAGAACCACTGTGTTACAGAGAAAGCAGCACCTGTAGGAGGTGTCTGTGATGGCAAGCACTGGGACAATAACCTGAAGTGTTGTTTGCGCTATTCATGGTGGTAGGCAGGGTAACCCTCTGATTAAAAAAAAAAAAAGACATTTCCTGACTTATTTCAAAAAATATTAATCCCACAGAGAAAGAAAATCATGGTTAGGGAAAGGGAATTCTAATATTTTTGCTTATAATCTCTGAAAACTGAAGAGATGAAATTAACAGAGGGAAACATGGGGGGAGGTTGTAATTTCCCTCTTTTTCTTACCTTTAGGAAAAACCAGACCCAAGCTGTTCCAGACACATGATGTTATTTCTTCAAGACCTCCAAAACAGGATACTCCACCACCTTCTCAGTCCATTTCAACATCTACTGATACTTACAGCCTGGAATTCTATGTCTCTAAACCAAGTATCATGTGCTGCTTTAAGATGAAACCTGCTATTCTTGTTCCATAGTCAAAAAAATAAAAAATCTGGTTATCATTCTCTTCAAGATGTCTGTAAGGGAGTAGTTTTCAAATTTATAGTTGCCGTGTTCATTCTCTACTTCCAAGGAGTCAGGATGGAATATTTTCTGGATTTTTACTCTCTGCCAGAGAGGCATTTTACTAACATTTACTGAGTACTTACTATATGCCAAGGGTGGACCTTACTAATTTGTTGAAAGCCTGAATAGAAAGCTGAGTGAGAAAGAATTCTTTCTCTGCCTGTCTTCAAGCTGTGATGATAGTCTTCTGCTTTCAGACTCAGAATCAGATCAGAGCTTATACTATTGTGTATAAGACCAGTCCAGACCAGACCTTCTCAGCCTCCATAGTTGTGTGAGCCAACTGCTCATAATTATCTATCTATCTATCTATCTATCTATCTATCTATCTATCTATCATCTATCTATCCATCTATCAACTCTCTGGCTAGCTCCTGTGGGTTTGGTTTCTCTGGAGAACCTTGACTAATACAATAAGCAAGAAACAGAGCTTGGAGCCCAGGCAGTCTTACTTCAGCATTCTTGCTCTTAACTAACACACTGAGTTGTCTCTGATTCAATAAACATTGTGTAATCTTCACAACTCAGCACAATTGGTGGGATTTTTTTCCCTCTTTTACAGATGAGGAACACAAGACTTAGAGAGGTTAAACAATGTACCTGTGATCAAATAGCTAAGCTAGTAAGTGGCAGATATAAATTAAAAATTCAGATAAACACGGCTCCAAAGCCAGTGGTATTTATCTTCTAAATTTATTGCACTCCTTTCACGCAGCTATTTATTTATTTATTTTTAATTTATATATATATATATATATATATATATATATATATATATATATATTTTTTTTTTTTTTTTGTAGGCAGGAGAGGGAAGGAGAATGTTATCTACATCAGGGGGCCTGCTCAGAAAGGAACAGAAACCATTACTTTGCCTGGACAAGAACTGTATTTATCAGGTGTATTTCATCAGGTGGGCTCCAAATTAGATCTATAAAAGGCTGCAAAGGTAAAAAGACTTTCAGCTCCCTTCTTAAAGAACAGATAGTAGTTGCCATTTATCAAAGGCCTGTTATGTGGTCAGTACCATTCCTGGGTATAATAATCTTTCATTTAGTTCCCAACAGAAACCATTGAGGTAGTTTATTTTCATAGACTGGGTTTCCCAGGAGCAGACTCTAATATAAAGATTCAAATGCAAATGATATATTATGGAGAAACCAATAAGGGATTGAGGAAAGCAGGCAGAGCAGGGAAGAAGGAAAGCAAGGATACAAATTAAGGCAAGAATTCACTCACAGAAAGTGACTTCAACCTGATCCCATAAGGGCCACTGGAAAGGAAGGCATGCCTCAGGGTTTATCCCAGCCTGAGGCGTGGAACAGTGCTTTCCTCAGCCGCTCATTTTCTACCCTTGGTGAGTGTTGTTCTGGTATTTGGGAAAGGGGGGCATATAAACTCCCAGGCATTTATGAAGCTCCAGTAGCCTGAGGGCGGCCCAGGGAAGAAAAGTCACATGTGTGGTCAAGTTGGAGATAAAACCACCATCAAATTTGGGGAGAGTGCACAGAAACAGTAAAGGGATCTGAGGGAATACCCCGTTTTGCCTCTTCTTGATTCCCCTACCCGAGCCTGTCTTTCCTTATTCCTGGCTCAATTAACAGCCACAGACCCAAGGACTGAATTACCCTGTATCTTGGAAACCAATCACACTGAAGGCAGTTGAGAGAATCAACAAACTCAATTCCATTTCCTAAAGGATTTAGTAGCCTTCTAGGCTTAGAACTCCAGAACTAGTGGTTTAGGAAATTGATTTCCCATGTTACAATTTATGAAATTTTAAAACATTTTTGTAACTTTATTTAAAAAGCATTTAAAACTTATAAAAATAAAATGAAGCCTCCTGTAAGCTAGCCAGACCTCTGTCCTTCAGGGCAGCAATGTCCTGTCTGTGTACTTTGGGGGACCTCCTTTTCCTGGACCTCACAAGAGGCAGCTCCTACCTGGGTTGTTTGTGTTCCTGGTGGGAGCAGGTCCTGGACAAAAATAAGTCACCTGCTGCTGTAGGGACCAGATACCATGTGGATTTCTGATGTATGAATGCACAGGACACAACAGATGGGATCTTTGAATTTTGCTTTTCTGAAAGTCTCCTTTCTTTTTCTCTGACAAATCTTATTTATACTTCTCTAAACTTGAATTATTAAGGCTTTGTGGTCTTGTGTATGCTGCAACTTGATGAACAGAGACAATAGCACTAAGTAAAAGTGTGAAGAACAACTTTACATTTTTATAGCGTTTTTCACAACCATTGTATCCCGAGGCACTTCACAGGAAGTAGCAACACCGACTTTTCCTATAGGTCTTATTGGGGTGTGAATTCTGAAACCCAGTTCTGGCCTTCTAAAGCTCGTTTGATGGAGTGGGAGACTAAAAAAGGCACTCTTTAGCTTTTTTCTTTCTTTCTTCTCTTTTTAAATTTAACTTTCCTTTGAATTGTTTCCTTTGATGTTTTTATACACCTCTCCTTTAAACAAATATTTATTTAACATTCAGCAATGTACTAAGCAATAGGGCATAACATGGCAAACAAGAGATAATTTTGAATTTCATTTAAAAAATTTTGAAGTTTATTTATTTATTTTGAGAGAGAGAGAGAGAGAGAGCGTGTGCAAGTGGGGGAGGGGCAGAGAGAGAAGGAGAGAGAGAATCCCAAGCAGGCTCTGCACCACCAGTGCAGAGCCCGACGTGGGGCTCACACTCACAAACTGCAAGATCATGACCTGAGCCGAAGTTGTATGCTTAACTGACAGAGCCAGCTAGGTGGCCCGTGAATTTCATTTCTGCCACTTTGAGCCTGGGTTTTGTTACCTATAAAATGAGAGTTATATGTTTCCTATGGGGAATGAAATGAAGTGCTGCATATTAAGGTCTTAGAACAACATCTGGGAGTCAGCTAATAATTAGGTATTGAGAACTGATTGTGTGTGTGTGAGGCACTGTTCTAGGGAGTATGAAAATGACATAATGCTGCTGTCCTCAAAGAACTTGCTTCAGGTAGAAGGAGACAGACACAGCGCAGAAATTATAAAAATTTAATTACCAATAAGTACAATGAACCAAATAAAATGATAATCCATTGGAGATAGGAAAATTTTCACTGGGGTCATCAAGGAAGGCATCTCTGATGAGGTGACCTTTTGAGTTGGGACCTCAATGATGAGGAGGCTGCCAGGTGAAGACCTGGGATTAAGTCATTCCAAGCTTAAAGTGCAAATGCCCTGAGATGAGAATGAGTTTACATATTTAAGATCCAGAAAGAAGGCATGTGGTTGGAGCACAGTAACCATGAGCCAATGGCGGAAGAGGAACTTGGAGAAGTAAGCAGGGGCCAGATCATCTAGGACCCTCCACTCTGTGGGAAGGATTTAGAATTTTATTGTGTTTGCTGTGGGGAGCCACAGGATGCTTTTAAGGAAACTAAGCGGTAGTGATTGGAGTAACATTGAATTGGGTTGACTTAATTTCACTTCAGAGTGGAAAAAAAAACCATAATAGGGTCAAGAATGTGGTAAGAGGGAGCCTTTGTGATGGTGGTCCAGGTGAGAGAAGAAGTTGCTAACTGGATTGGAGTTAGGGAGTGATGATCAGATGTGGGGTACCTTTTTGAGGGTATTAAAACTGGACTTATGGGGTTGGATGTGGGAAGGGGTGGTGGGTTTTGACTAGCACAAATGGATGAATGGTGGTGTCATTTTCTCTGAGCAGGAAGACTTGGATTGAGTTGATAGTTATGCTTGGGTCATGCTAAGTTAAAGTGAAGTTAAAATTCCTCTTGCACATCTAAAAAATGAAACAGCCAAATAAGCAGTTGGCTATGTAAATCTTGAGTTTAGGGAGATTCCAGGGCTAAATGCAAGCATTTTGAAATTATCAGCAATTAGGTGACTTTTAAAATCATAGGATCAACTGAAATCCTGTAGAAAATAATAGCTACTATTTATTCAGCACCTACTAAATACCAAATACTGTTGTAAGTGATGTATGCATTAACGTCTTTATTTAATACTCACAACAATCTGACAAGGTAAGAGATGTTCTTATATCAATTTTACTGATGGGGAACAGAGACAAAGAGAAGTTAAATATTTGCTCAGTTATATACATAGTCAGATGAAAAAGTCAGAATTTGGTTGTAAGTAATCTGGCCTCAGTTTCCAGGCACCAGAGTATAGAGAGAAAAGAGGGAATAGGATTCAATTCTAAAGCAATTTAACATTAAAAACAATTTTTAATGCTAATTTATTTTTGAGAGAGACAGAGACAGAGCACAAGTGGGGGAGGGACAGAGAGAGAGGGAGACAGAATCTGAATCTGAAGCAGGCTCCAGCTCTGAGCTGTCAGCACAGAGCCTGACATGGGATTTGAACTTGTGACCTGCGACATCATGACCTGAGCAGAAATCAGATGCTTAACCAGCTGAGCTACCCAGAAACCCCCTAAAGCAATTTAACCTTTTGAGATCAACTTAGAGGAGCTGTGGTCTGTGAGACAACTGAGGAGAGGTGGTCAGTGAAGAGGGAGGAAGTCTATTTGCTGGTGAGTTGTGGATGCCCAGATAAGTAAGTTAATGAGTAAGTAAGAGGCTGATGCACCAAATGTTACAAGATCACCACTAGATGTGTTAAAATTGGAACAAAGCAAAGAAAATGAGCTCTTATCCTTGAGCAAAGGTGTTATGCAAATCTGTGAAGTGGTTCATGTATTTTTGTGGGCCCGCATCTCATGCTCTACGAAAAATATAAAATTTATGTGGGTTAAAGATTTAATTCTGAAATTTAAACTTTAAATCTTTTAGAAGAAAATATAACATAATATATTATGAGCTGGGAGTAAGAAAGAATTTCATTTATGAAAATAGCCAATGCTTATTAAGTACTTAAAATGTTAAATGCAGTTACAATAAGTTAAAGGTATTAATACATTGAATCCTCACAACAATCCTGTAAGATTATCCCTACTTTACAGATGGAGCCACTGAAGCATATAAGGCTAAGTACCCAGGGTTGTACAGCTGATGAGACGTGGAGCCAGGACCCAGGCCAGCACGATAACTCTGAAAACCATACACTTTAAACACCATTCCTTATTAAGTCTAAGATAGGATACAAGTACATATTCCATAAAGCAAAATATTAATGGACTTCAGTACGTTTCATTAAACATTTTTCATCAAAAGTTATCGTAGAGAAAAGAAAGAGACAAACCACAGACTGGGAGTGTACATCTGTAACACATGTAACCAACAGATGATGAGTCTCCTGAATATTTAGAGAGCTCTTAAGACAATCAATAAGAAAAAGACAAAGAATTTCACAGGAAAAAAGGGCCAAAGGCTTGAACAGACATATTTCACAGAGAGAAAATGTAAACCATCTATCACCTAGAAGTTACTCAATCTCCTTGATAATTATGGAAATACTGATTACAATCTTTTGGTTACTTAGGTAACCATTTGATACCCAGAAGATGGGCAAACATAAAAACATCTGGCAATAACAAGCTTTGGTTGGGACATGGAACAAGTTATGCTGTTCATGGAATGCAAACTGGTGCAATTACATAGGAAGACAATTTGGTGTTATCTAGTAGAACTGAAGATGTGTACCATCTACGTCCCAGTTTATATCACTAGTAAATATGTGATCTAGAGAAACTCTTATGCCTGTGTATCAGAAGACATGGCTAAAACATCTACAGTGGATTTAAAAATAAAAAAATAATCAAACAAAGAAATAAAATCTGGAAATAGCTAAAATATTCATTGATACGGGATAATGGAATGAATTGCGATATATTTATACAATGGAAGGTTTCTCATTGTCACTGTTGTGGCTATTGTTGCATTGTTATTGTTTTGTTTTGCTTTGTTGTTTAAGATGAGAAGGGTACGAAAAGACTAGCATGCTGATGCAGATAATTGAAAAGAAAGTGCTGAACTGGTGATATAGAGAGGGAAAATAAGACTAGAAATAAAGCCCATAAGAAGGCAAGAGGAAATGAGATTAAAAGCTCACATGTGCCAGTTGGACTCAGGAACAGACAGATGGGAGGCAGGTAGGTGGATACCTCTGCAAGTTGTGAATGAGGTGGCAAGAGGGTGAGATGGTTCCTCTGCATCTATGCTTTCTATGATGTTTGAAGTCAAGTCATTGTATGGGGACACTGCATGGAGACAGATTGTTGGAGAATTGAGGAAGAAGAGGAGGTGTAAAAAAATTCCCAAAGAATTGGAAAATGGGTAAAACAATTGTCAAGATACTAACACTCTCCTGTAGAAGAGAAACAATGCTCAGAAAGATGAAATAAATTCGATGAAGCCCCATAGCTAGGTAGTAACAAGTCTCGGCTTCTTACACAGGTCTTCTGTCTCAGGTCTGGTATGTTTTCTCCCATGCTTCGACTTCCGAGAGGTGAAAATTTGCTTCTTTTTATGGATCTTAATGATCCCTGGAATTTCTGGATGAGTTGGAATTGTTTCAAAGGTCTACCTGCTCCAGGAGTGCCTGGGTGGCTCAGTTAATTAAGTATCTGTCTCTTGGTTCCGGCTCAGATCATGGTCTCACGGTTTGTGGGTTTGAGCCCCATGTTGGACTCCACACTGACAGAGTGGAGCCTGCTTGGAATTTTCTCTCTCTCTCCCTCTCTCTCTGACCTTTCCCTGCTCACATTATCTCTCTCAAAATAAATAAAACAAAAATGTCTGTCTGCCCCAGGCACTATTAAGGAGATCAGATACCTGTCGTTTTTGAATTTATATAGCATCATTGTATTCTTATTTGGCTTATTTTAAGAGTAAAACTACAGGTAATGAGTGCTTGTTTGAGGATTGTAATTTTCATTCATTTATTCATTTGAAACATTGAGCACCTACCATGTGCTTTAAAATAACGGTGTGTTGTAATATATTTATGAGCACATCTATAACTTGGGGGGGCAGAAAACCCCAGGTAATTATGTCAGATGGTGATAATTTCTACGGAGATAAATTAAGCAGAATAAGGGGTTGATGGAGAGATTATGATCTTATATTGGACTGCTGAATGAACAAGCTTCAGAGGACAATGGGAGGAGAAAGATTAGACATGGTGGGTATCTGCAAATCTTTAAAGAAATTTTGCTATAAATGAGAGTGAAAGGGATTTGTAGTCGGAAAGAATGTAGAAGTCAAGGGAGAGCTTGTGTTATTTTTTTCAGGTGGGAGATTGTGATGGTTAATTCATGTATCAACTTGATTGGGCCATGGGGTGCCCAGATATTTGATTAAACATTATTTTGGATATGTCTGTGAAGATGTTTCTGAGAGGAGATTAACATTTGAATCTGCAGACTGAGTAAAGCAGATTCTTCTCCCCAGTGTGGGAGGGCCTCATTCAATCCACTGAAGACCTGACTAGCAAAAGAAAAGGCTGTGTGAGGGAGAATTCATTCTCTTTCCTACCTTGGTTTGTTTAAGCCTGGACATCATTCTTCCTCTGCGTTTGAACCCAAAATTAGATGGGAACTTCTATCATTGGCTCTCAAGTACAGGTCTTGGGACTTCCCAGTCTCCATAATCATGTGAGCCGATCCCTTACAATAAATCTCTTTATAAAAACAAATTGGAATTTTCCAGTAAAGAGGGGAAAGTGATGATTCTGGAAAGAGACAATTGCTGGTATAATATTCTTGTTTAACAGAGAGGGAGTGGTCTCGAGTGAACAAATGGAGAGATTATATACAGATAGTTCATAAAAAAATGGGATGTAAGGAAGAACAGGTTCAGGAACAGGTATGTATATGTTTGTGGATGTGGTGGTGCATGCTTGTGGAGGTTCTTTTTGATTTCCTCCATTTTCTCAATAGAACAAGAAGCAAGTTCCATAGCTGAGTGTAAGAAGGGGTATAGGTGTTGAAAATTTGATAAGTAAACAATTTTAAAGGAAAGAATATACTAACAAATAATTTCTTACATAAAATGAATGTCTGTACAACTCTAAAGTCTGATTTTTGTGTCTTCATTTCAACCTCCGCATTGATATTAAAAATCTTATAGTAACTGAGAAAATTGCACTTTATCCTATGTGTAGTATGGATAATAAGCATTAAGTATCGAAAAGGTTAGTGGAGACAAGTGAAAAATAACAAAGACCTTGAGTAATCCACAAAGAGATCCCTCTCTCCTGAGTACTTTCATTTTAGACAGAGATTGACTTTGTACTCTGAAATTGGACTATGATACTTGATATATGTTCTGTTTTTTTTTTTTTAAGAAGCTCAAGCATTTTGCCTGTGCTTTCAATTTTTCTCTAAAGTGAGGGAATGTTTTAACATTTATCCATGTGCAAACATTACTCTTGTAATCCCAGAGGGTTATGGAGACCTTGGTTTACCCACCACATCACTTTCCTTTGCCCATGGGCGGCTTTACCTTGTGTATCCCAAAATTTCTAAGAGGCCCTGCCCTTTCCAGATGGGTAATAACTTATATTTTTATTGATCTCCAACTTTGACCCAGGTGCCTGTCTCCCCGACAAAAGTGTAGACCAGCATATAATAAGTGTTAATATTAAAACACAGAACCTTGTGTTTTAACATTTATGACAAACTAAAATTTTAACTTCCATACTGCTAAGGTATGGGGAGAAGCAGGTGCTAAGTTGTAACCAAGTAAAAATAAGTAGGAATGGACAAATCTAGGTGGAGAAATCAAACCTCCCATGGGGATTACCAGAAATAGTTTGGGGAACTTTTTCCTTCCTTCCACTTCTGCTTTTTTTTTTTTTTCCAGCTTTGTCTATAAGATTAAGATTGGAAATGTGAGCACAAAGAGCTCTTTGCTACAGTTTTACTGTGTGTTTTGCTCATTCAGGGAAATCTTCTAATCCAAAATAAACTTTCTGGCTTTTATGAATTTCTTTTTTTAAATTTTTATTTAATTATTATTATTTTTTTTAAAATTTACATCCAAGTTAGTTAGCATATAGTGCAACAATGATTTCAGGAGTAGATTCCTTAATGCCCCTTACCCATTTAGCCCATCCTGCCTCCCACAACCCCATCATTCTTAAAGCCAAGCATGCTGTCTTATTGTCAAAAGACATTAGCTTAATTTGAAAAGTACTTTCCCATAAGTAGATTTTGTTCCAATGATGTATTCATTGATTTTTTTTCAACTTGTGTTTTTTTTTTTTCAGGTGTGTGTGTGTGTGTGTGTGTGTGTGTGTGTTTGATTAGCAATTGTAGTGTGTTATTTTTGCTTAGTGGAGCCTTCTCTGGAATATGAGCTCTTTTTTACACAACATTGTGTCTGTTTTCATGATTCATTTATATAAAAAAGAGACATATAATTACCACCCAGGAAGTCTGGGACAGTAGCACCTCAGAGTTACTTGTTATTGTTGTTGTTGTTGTTGTTGTTGCTGATACTTAATTTTATTTTGCATATATATTATTTATGAAAACTTTATAAATCCTGCCAAAACACATTGCTGCTGAATTGGAAATGGCATCACAAGAAAAATTGCCTGGTGTGGATCCACAGGCTTTGTGGCCTGTTTTATAAATGTGCCTTTTTGTTGTTTACTTTATAAATCATGTATGTAGAAGGAAGAAAAAGAGTGATTTATTAAATGTTTATGAGAAACTCTAGTACACCCTGTTTTTAAAGTGCAAGGAACAGACAATTAGCTCAGGGATTTGTCATTCAGGTTATTGATCACAACGGGGGTCTAAATGGAGGGAAAATGTGAATTTCTCCTCAAGCCAACAGTCACGGTACAGATGAAGTAACCCTAATTTTGAATTCCCTTTCCTTCTCAAAAGTTTATTATCACTCAGTTTGCAGCGCTGAGATCTTTAGCCTTTGACCGAGAGAGAAAGAAGAATTTCTGAAGGGGGCTCCCTTTATCCCCTTTTATCAGTTTCCTTAAGGAAGGAAGACATGTTTTTGTCTCTTTTCTTGCTTGAGAAAAAGGCTGGCGTAACGTTATAGATCTTGTTGGCTGCGAAAGAAGAATAACTATATCGGTTTGATTGAAGGTGTCAGAAATGTTTTGGGAAACAGCAGAAGCAGAGTTCTAAGGTGGGAAAGGTTTGACATATAGCAACGGCAGCGTCTGCTTTGTTTGTGTTTTGATTTAATACACCCACTGGGTTTTTAAGCATATTATGCTAGAAGAGTGAATTGCTTATTTGCCAGGATGGCTAGAGTGTGTTTTGTGGACGTTTGTCCTTATTTTACCTCCACGTTTAAACAAACAAACAAACAAACAAACATAATTTTGAGATTTTTGTGAAGGGTCTGGTCGACTTTTTCCCCCTGGTTGAGAATGGTAGGCGTCTCTCAGTCGGATGAAAATGAAGAGGAAGCAGTGTTTTAGGTAACAGATTGTTTTAATAAAAAGTGTCCCTCACCCACAGAGATTCTCTGTTGTATGCATGGCTGCTGCTGGAAATATTTGACTTTTAATGGAAATAAATAGCTCAAAATCAGAGCTTACACTAAAGAAAGTGAATCACACCCATAATTATCCTTATATTCTTAATTTTTCCACTTGTTTACATGTGTGCATTTTGATGAGGCACTTCACTTCCTGGTGCCTTAGTTTTCATATTCACATAGTGGGGTCCATAATATGCGTTTATAACCCTGCTGAGAGGATCAATGAGGTCCGTGTACATGAAGGGGCTTAATAAAGAGTATGTGATTCGAGCTTTCTGGATGAAAGGTGCTACGTGAGGACAAAGTAGAGCAGCCTCCCACAGGTAATGCCTTTGCCTGGGTAACTCTGATTATAGGCTTTCTTTATCTCTTCAAAGCAGAGATTTTTCTCCTTGATTCCTTCCTATATCTTCGTTGTGGAAGCTAAGATTCCTATTTACTCAGTACCATTTCCTTTTGAGCATGCATCCACCAATCAAGGAACACACTTGGCAAAAAGATTTGTTTACTTAGCGCACACATGGTCAATCACGTAAACGCAGATAGGAAAAAGGAACAGCATGAAAGCGATGTTCACATCACATCCAGCCCCCAGATGGCTCTCAGAACCTTTGCCATCTCAGGTGGAACAAAATTTTAGAATATGTATTTTCAAGTAAAGCCACTGTGTCCCCAAAACATTGAATAAAATATTTTTTGGAGTTAATTTAAATTCGACTTCATTCTATTTCCATGTCCTGTGCGGCTCTAGATAAAAGTGATAACAAGAAATAATTTTATACAACGCTTTAAAGTGTTTACAAAACATTTTCACGGGCATTCTTTAATTTGCTCCTCACAACAGCCCTGTGAGGTGGGAAGAACCTGTGTGCTTGGGAAGGTTATGTAACGTGTCAAAAACTACCCCGCTGTTAAGTGGCAGCGTGTAATTTAGAACAAACGTCTTCGGTGCTTTTCCACATTTTCTAGGATGGCAAGTGAGTTTCAGCAGACATTCCATCTCTGATTAATAAGTAGTGGCTGTCTACAGTGCTGTGCTCAGTGGTGAGTATCTGAGGGAAAGAGGGCAGTAATTGACTAGTGATGTCTGTTCTGTATGTGGGCATAGCACTGGGTCACGAGTGATGCGTATCTGCCAACCCAGAATGTACTATAATGTGGGTGCTATGGACTGAAAGTTTGTGTGTGCCTCCCTCCCCTGTTTGTCTGTTGAAATCAAATTCTTCATGCCATGGTATTTGAAGGTGGGGCCTTGGGGAGGAAATTAGGTCATGAGAGTGGAACCCTCATGAGTGGGATTAGTGCTTTTAGAAGAGGAGGCCAGAGCACCAGCTTGCTCTTTCCACCTTGTGAGGAAAACACAAGAAGACGGCTCTTTATAAAGGGGACGTTGTCACGCACCAGGACCTGACCATACTAGCACCCTGCTCTTGGACACTCAGCCCCAGAACTGTGTGAAATAAACTGATGTTGTTTATAAGTCACCTATCTATGGTAATTTGTTATAGCAGCCTGAATTGACCATGACAGTAGGTTGTTTTTAAGTGTCTTTTGTCCTTGTAGTTCTCATTTACAATTGGTATTGCTAAACAATTTGTACCAGGGGTGTGGACTGGGTGTGTTATCAGCCACCGTATACAAACAGCCGCTTGATCAGCACGAATTTAAATGAACTACTCCTTTACCTAGATTTCTGATTTTGAAATGTGGCAGATGATTATGATACAGGTATATATTTCCTTGAACTTTCTCTCAGTCTGTGTGTTTATTTATTATCACCAACCCCCCTACTTATCCTTTAGAAACTCTTGCAGAGTTTGGGTTAGGTGAAATCTATTTAGAAAAACTGATGCATGAAAATGAGAAGGTAAAGGCACTGGGTAACAAACTTCTTCTAAATACTGGTTGGTAAAATGAAGGAGAAATAAGGGGAGATGATCTGAAATAGAAGTAATATGGCAGGGACTCTTAGTTTCCTGACATTATATCAGGTAGGTGACAGTCTGTCCTCAGTATTGTAAGGAGAGCATTGATTGCTGAAGTAAGTTATTTTAGGAGAGCATTAATATTATGGTAAATAATTTAGGCCTATCAACCACAGGAAGTATCCTATCTTAAAAGACACATCAGAAGACATGTCTTTTGGCTTTTAAGAAAATGATATAAGACTCATGCAGTTAAAATTATTTTTGAAGCTGACTATCCCTAGGTGCATAACTGTACTGATATTTTCCCATCAGTTTGCAGACAATTGGCCCACTTTGGTGATGAGTCATTCAGTTCCACTTTGAATCTTGGCATTGAAACAGACATAGATAACTCTAGTGTGAAAAAAGAAATTTCCATATTCTTACCTTAAAATTAGATTTGGAACTCTATGACCTGCTATTTTGTTTCTTTTACCAGAGGTTTTTGCAATGAAATTTTTATAAAATTGCTCTAATACATTTTTATAGTTGGGAGGGACCATTTTAAAATATGAATTGGAATTCATCACTGTGTGATTGGCTATCAAGTCTGTATCTTCCGCCAGGCACCTCCTTAGAGTTCTGGAGCATATTTATTGACACAAAAGGAGATTTGGAGTGGAATAAGGAAGAAAGGTGTGTGTCATTATTGATATTTGCTAATTTTTGACTCTGCTATAACAACCTATCCCAGTAGAGATAATTTACTCCCTAAATCATCTCTAAAATCTTACCATATCACTCTGGGTCCATTGTTAGAAACGTTAGGCTTAACCTTAAACCAAGCTAGCAATCTCTCCCTGGACTTTTAATGATGTCATAACTGATTTTCCTACACTGATTTTCCTACTCTTGCCCCTCTCCTATTCATTATCCAGATGAGCTTTTTAAATGAAGCTGCTATACATCCTTCTCCACAACACTAGAGGGTAAAGGCATTTTTATTTCTAGAAACAAATTGAATCTGCTCACAGACCTTGGGTCCTGGAAAATTGAGTCTCAGATAGTACAGTAGATTTAGATGAGGGAGGCCAGATTCAGACTCTTCTAGCTCAAGTGCTGAATTTGTAAGCCACGTGATATTGAGCAGATCACTTATCTCTTAAAGCCTCTTGCTCTTTCCTCATGTGTAAAATAGGGACAGCAGTAGTCTTTAACTCACAGGTGGTTGCCAGTATCCAATGAGACAATCCCAGTGAAGATATGTTGGATGTGAGGTCGTGCAGATCATCCTCAAGGCTGCCGTGGGCAGTCCTCACTGCCTGTCCCCAAACTCCATAGCATCAGTGCTTGGCCAAATCCACAGGAACTCTTGCTGTGGTCTTCCTGGTCATGATTTATATTGTCCACCTTTGGTAGGCATCCTATATTGCAAAATTGAGACCCGGGATTCTGCTCTAATGCAACCCCCCACACCTCTACCTCTAACTTCATCCCTTCTGTCAGTCAATACCACATAATGGACCTGATGATGGAGTCAGGGAGTGGGGAAAGGGCAGGGAGGTAGAGATAAAATGGCTACTCAGCCCTTTGGATAAATAATCCTGGCCTCTCTTTCCTTATGTCAGATGGGACAGGAGAAGCACAGTTTTATTTTTTATTTTTTTGTCCTTAATAACTTCTCATTATCCTAAAGTCAACTCTTATTACCTCACCTACCTTGATTTCATATCCTTTACAGCCAAGATCCACCCAGGCACAGAGCCTATGCCTATGGTATTCCAACGCACTTCCTGTCTTTCTTTGCCTGGTGAATTTCTACTGGTTCTTCATATCTCAGATTAAACTTTCTCAGAGAAGCTTTCTCTGATGCACCGAGTGAGGACAATTCCCCCTGTTGACAACATATTTTATATTTCTGTGTGTTCCTCCACTCATGATCTGTCATAGTTTATAATGATCTTTCTAATGTGCATGTGGTTACTCTCTCACATCAGACTGAAGGCTCCAGGTGGATAGAAACTATATCTGTAAGGTGTTGACTGACTGAATAAGTAATTTTTTTCATAAACACTGAGAATTTATATGGTCTGTAGTACCCTACTATCTTTTAACATTTAGTTTTTACTTTTAAGTTTTTTAAATCTGATCTGCAAAGGACAGCAAACATGCAATAATCTATTCTTTCCTTTTTTTTTTTAATTTTTATTTTTTTTATTTTTTTTAACGTTTTTATTTATTTTTGAGACAGAGAGAGACAGAGCATGAACGGGGGAGGGGCAGAGAGAGAATGAGACACAGAATCGGAAGCAGGCTCCAGGCTCTGAGCCATCAGCCCAGAGCCCGACGCGGGGCTCGAACTCACGGACGGCGAGATCGTGACCTGAGCTGAAGTCGGCCGCTTAACCGACTGAGCCACCCAGGCGCCCCGCAATAATCTATTCTTAATTACATTACAGCTGAAGAACAATTTTCATGTTTGGATTTTCCTGTTGCCTTCATTGACCAAGCATAGGAATTAGTCATTACTGCTTTCTGTTGTCTGCACCGTTTATTGCAAACTACTGATATTTAGAATTAATCTTTTTATAAAACATTTTAAGGTTATATATCAATTCACAAGGGCACATATACACAGAGGTAAATACTTCCTTTTTGTTTTTTTAGAATGATATTAACTATGGGCTTTCCAAATCTTCTTTCTCCTCTTTTCCTTCTCTATCCTGCTTCCTTCTTCTCCCTCTCTCCTCCTCCCTTTCTCCCGCTCCCCCCTCCATATATACACTTCCTGATCTGAACTCACAACTGTAGGAAACGATGGAAGCATCTATCCATTGGTGGCCTGGTTAGCTCAAAGTTAAGACACATGTAATATTGAAATATTCTCTTTAAACTTCCAGCTCTCCATTGTGATTTAAAAATTTGCATTATCATTTTAAAGGATTAATTTTCTTTGGCAGTTCTTCCAGGATTCTGCTCTTAAAATCACTTTGGGAATTAACAAGTGCATTTGTTTTCCAAATCTGCTCAGCTCTGCACCTTCAGCTCCAAAGTGTTCAGAGCTTGCTTCCCTCATTCTCTCCTTGCTACCCCAGTTAACTCAGAGGATGAATAAGTCCTCAGTAGACTAGTAAAGAGGCTGCTCAGAGATCTCTCCTTTTCTCTTTTGGGGGGAGAATTTCCTTTGACAAATTTGGCATGAGTGCTATCAGTCGGTTAATACTTCATGAAACGCGGACCGGAATAAAATTAATCTTCAGAGTACTGGCAAATCAGTTACACTTCTGCTAATTAGGATTCAGTGTGCATGAGAATGTTATTGGAGATGGAATACATCTTTCCATCGTGTAGTTAATCTGATTGTTTCCAGCTCACTCTACTCTCTGGAATCAGTATAACCTACAGAGCTAAGTCTGGGTAATATGTTGGTCTTACACCCCCATCAATGCTAAGAAGGAATATGCAGTAACTGGATGAGGTGATGTTGGAGGTAATTACGACCCTCCTTAGCCTCTCAAATATTCAAAAGATTCCTTAACCCTGTAATAGGTTGCCAAACTTTAATGTAAGGGCCATGATGTACAGGTGCTACTTTTTCAATATCATTTTTGTTGTCTTAAGTGTAGCAGTACCAGGGAGACCTTATGGAATGGGAGAAAAATAAGAAAAAGAAAATTACTATTGTACTGCTGCTCTAACACATCTGGTATCATTTTGATGTGGATTCTTCTAAATTATTTGTACATGTATTTTTAAGTAGCTGTGTTCACAATTTTGTATGCTGATTTTTCTTTGATACCATTTCAGAAATATTCCTACATTATAAGGTAGAGGTCTTAAAGTATCAATATGATATTATCTAGCTAATAGATATGGCATAATTTGCCTAAACGTGTCCTATTATTAGACATTTGGGCTTCCTGTAACTCCTCAATATTTTAAATAACATTGTAAAGAATAGTTTTGTGCATAGATATTTTGATTTATTTTCTTAAAAGAAATTCACAAAGTGGTATTATCATTGCTTGACTTTTGAAGGGCTGATATTAATAACATTCTTCTTCTTGAATTGCTATGGAGTCTCAGAAGGAGAAACTGTGAGCTCACATGATAATTCTATAAGAGCTTTATCCATTGAATAGTTTCAAATACCCTTTCAGTTGTGTTTCTTATTTTCCCTTTTTTGGAACTAGGTAAGTCAACTTCATCTGTAAAAACATCACTACCAGTAGCCACAACTCTGTACTTAGTATCTATGTTAATATGCCAAGCCCTTCATTTATATTATGTTAGTTGATTCTTATAATAATCCCACAAAGTAGACATTACCATTGCACCTACTTTGCAGATGAAGAAAGGAAGGTTCAGGATGGTTGGGTAACTTGCCTAAGGTCACACTAGGAAAATGGTAGAACTGGATGTTAAGCCCTACTCTTATGATGCACTTTACAGCTTAATTGTATGGGCTCTCTGAAATTATGGACAGTTTTTCACCTTGTTCCTCAGAAGAACCAAAACTTCATGCTGTGCGCATTTTAAATACCACTCTCATTGTTTATTGAAGTGAATACACGCTATTTCATCAGGTGAATAAGAACTCGGCAGAAACAGTAATCACTTAAGGAGAAATACTGGGTACAATTAAGTAATGGATCATATATTTCTGGGTTTCTGCACGGCTAGATTGAACACTTCATGACCAAAAATTCGTGCCTTTGTGTTCACAGCTACATTTCTAACCTTGTGCGATAGTATTCACAGAGGACATTCACTGCGTGTTGGATGCCCATCTCCAAATGCTAACCAATTCTTTCATAGCAATTTGCTACCTATAGCATCAGAACTATTCACTGAGCCTTGACTAAGCTTACTTGTAAGTTACTCAGAGTCCTTTTTTATCTATTAAATCCCTCTCCTATAATAAGAATCCTATAACATTAAAATACCTCATTGGAGGATGACATAATTCTGCCACTTGGAAAAAAAAATAAAGCAAACAAAACATCATTAGGCCTAGAGCCTACATAAGTAATTGCAATTAGAGAAAAGGAGAACAGCTGAAAATAATTTAAAACCTATAGAATTGAAATTGATAAATGTTAAATAAATAGATCTAGAAAATGTAACAATGCTATGTAGTCAAATGAAATTCCACTGAACTCTTAAAATGTTATAAATTTTATTTATGGTGATATGTGGCTATACTTTATTATGTTTAAAATTATGCGGGGGGAGTCTTCAATGTTAAGAGTTCCTAGGGTTGCTGAAGTCATAACACTGCAGGCCATTGCTATTTGGTTCAAATAAAAGACAGCTCATTAGTCCCATACTGATTCCTCTGGCTGTTGAAGGCCAGATTCCAGAACGGCAGGTGTAATCAATAGACACTTGTTAGTCTTTCTTACTGTTGGGTATTGGGGGTCAACAATTGGTGAGCCTTAAAAAAGTATGGGCTTTTCTTCCTATAGTTAAGTCCTGTTCTAGACTAGTATTTTTTTTTTCTTTTCTCTCTCTCTTTTTTTTCTTAACTCTTATTTGGTCAAATATGTGCACACATATAAATTTCCTGAAATTATTTTCTGCTTAGGGATTATCTTTTAGATACTGTTCAGATGCTTCATGTACTCTCATGGAGACTCTTAGTGCTGTTGCATGTTAGCCTTAGCTTTAGTTCTGGGAAATATTTGCCCTAGGGGTGGAAACTTTAGACTTTCTGGAACCAGAGCTCATGAAATCAGCCTTGAGTCAGTTTTGCTTCTGGGTTTGGACCGGGATGTTTGAGCTGGGTTTTGCTACTGATCTTTGGTTGTTGTGGTTGTATTTCCACCAGGAGTGCCTGGATCCCCAGATGTTATCTATCTGATTGATTGAACCTCTGCTTGTTGCCGGCCAACAGTCACAGGATGAGAAATTCTGTTCACCTGTAGGGCTATCCACCTGTTTCTACTTTTAGACCTATTTAATGCTTAACACCTGCCTGCCTGCCTGAACTTCCTTCAGTATCAGTCCAGTCTTCCTTTAGTTCGCTTCGAGGCTTTTCCTAACAGCCTCTCCATCTGTCCATTCTGGCTCCAGTGGGACGGTCTAACGTCTGTGCCCGGTCTCCTCCAGATTGGCCATTTGTGGTACTGACAAAATCCCTGGTCCTGAAGCAAAAGAGAACATCATGCAGTTGAAATACATGAGAAGCAGAAAGCAGTGAGTATATAATATTTAAGTAAAACAAAATGTTTTATTTTATGTTACTTTAACCCACATTGAAACCTAGTGGTTTTTGTTGTTGTTTCAGACAATTGTCACCTCAGCTTTTTACTTTATGTTCTGTATAGAAATCTTTGGTTTCAGGCAAATGGAGTCAGAATGAAAATGAATTCTTTTACTTTTTTTTTTCTTTTTTCTTTATGGAGGGGAAGGTGTGGTATTTAACTACCAAAATATGGTTATTGGAGGAAAACTTTTCCGATTTAAATATGGAACTTTATTTTCAAAACTATTTTCTATATTAGCTTGAATTCTAAGAATGCTCCTTCAGTAACTTTTTCTCTCTGTATTGCTACTCGTGATTGCAGCACCTCAGCCTGGCTTTCTCTCCCTTCTAAGAGAAGTTGCTGCTTTTCATCCTCAACACCCGGTTAGCCATTGACTGATGTTGATTATGGCAGTTTGCTTTCTTTTCTGGAATTGGAGACTCCCATCTTGACCCTGGCCAGTCACTTTGTGCTTAGTGTATTACAGTGGGAACCAGGTTAGAAAGCGGGACTGGATTTGTGTGGAATTCACCTGTGAATAGTGCTTCTTATGGAAGCTCCGTCATATCACCTCTCTGAAAGGACATTTTAGTTATTCCTAATGAATCCATTTTCCTGGTTCATTTCTCCTTTATTTTTGGTTGTTTGTCATCCACAGGTGGCAGATTTATCAATTGGATGACCTATTTGGGGGAGTGGCTTTCTTCTATTCTTACTTGGTGTTTGGCTTTATCTGGTGATAATGATTTTCCTCTTGGATTTGTATGTGCATCTTCCTCGTTTCCAGTGCTCATATGGAGAAAGAGAGCACAACATGGCAGTGTTCAATATAGGGCGAACTATTTGGCTATTCTGATGTCTGATAACCATCAGTGTACTGTTGAGTTCCTTTTGTTGTTGAGTATATCCATTTTGTGGCTCCAACAGGCTATCCCCCCCTTTTTTATTTGAACATTGGAATGGGAATGAGACCAAATGAGCTGAAGCAGAAAAATCATGTTTTTTAATCAGAATTGCCTAAAACTATGGTTGCCCTTACCTTCTGGTGTTCGAGTGGTTAGCTGGTGTTCTATTCTACAAACATCAATTACTCACCCGAAATGATTTAGATTTAAAGCGAAAGTCTTACCCTTCTGTAATTATGGCTATTTGATCAATGGTCTTGACATTTTTACATTTTCAGTATTGTGAAGAGAAAATCCAGTTTTAAGGCTTGCCCTTTAAGAAATTAGAAAATTAAAAATTAATCTGATTGAATATTGAACGTCTACAAAAAAGAAAATTCCAGATGTCATTAAAAGACAGGTGTTCCCTTTCCAAAACCTGACCTACATAGTGAATATCAGCTTTAATATTTTGATGACCTTTTGGGATAGAAAGTTAAAAACGTGCCAAATATTTCTAAATATTATATAGCTAATGGGGTTGAAAAACAAGTCAACCTCTGATGAGTGGGTGTTTCCCATAAAAGAGTTCCCCAAAATGTTCTGTGCTTCATGAAACTATCATTGGCGAGATCTATAACGCAGTGAATCCCAATTTTCTAATACAGTATGTGAGTTATAATTTTTACATAGGGAATGGTATGTAATTTATAAAGACTCTATTTGATAAATAAGGGTCAGGCCCAGATTTAGAACGAAACACACTATTTTCTAATTGAATGTTAATTCGGGACTCATTTGAGGACTCAGGTGATTTCATTTTCCTATGAGGTAAAACATGGAATGTTAGAAATCAAGAGAATGGGATTAAAAGGATATGAGGTTGAATTTTATATTTGATTCTTACTAGAAATGTGGTTGTTGACAACATAAGCTTCTTGTACAGTTAAATTTTACTCACAATATTGCTTTAATTTAATGAGCAGACAGTATATGATCATTTAAGGCAAGTTATAAACATTAGCTTAATTTTCATAATACCACGGTGAGATATATATTTATATGTATTACATATAAATAAATTGAGTCTTGGAGAGGCTAAGTAATTCCAATTTCATAGAGTGCCAAGAGTCAATATCCAAAGTGAGACCTCTTTCTTTCCTTTGTGAGAAATGGTATTAAATTCTCTTGCAAGGTGTAAGAATTTAATGAGATAATGCAGTATATTTCCAGCCACTATATAAATGCTCTATTTTGGCATCCTATTTAGCCATCCTGTTCTTCACTCTTTACTTCTAGTCATTCTTTAATTCCTGCCTTTTCTATTTCTTTTAGCCTTCTTTACTTTTTAGATTTCTCAGTGTTAGTGCCCTGATTTAGGACATTATTTTTCTTTGAATCATTTTCCCTGGCTCTGCCTCTTAGCATTTCATGTCCGTTCCCTTACCTGCATGTCCTACATATCCTATAATATAGCTTTGGTCATATGACCACCTCCATACTCTTTCTCGTAAGTTTTTCCAGGAACTGAAACTAACCTTCCATGACTTACAAAGCAGTTTTAGTTCTTAGCATAACTTTTAGGACTCTCCCCAAAGTGGCCATGTACTACCTCTCCAAGCTTAGTTACACTTCAGGGCAGCAAACTCAACTAGTCTCACTCCCTGAGCAAGGTGTGTGTATATCTCTGTTTTGCATCTCTAGTATTGCTCACATTATGCTTTCCATCTGCCAGGTCTTCCTTTCGTACTCCCACTGTTGTCCATCATTTTCATGCACAAGTCTTAAATGGCCAGTGGAAAACTACCTCTTGCATGAAGTCTTTCCTGCCTTTAGCTAGAATCTTCTTTCATTACTAAAACCTCAAAAACTTATATGACTGGTAATGTTTTCCTGGCACTCTATTAGTTGTGTCCACATTTTCTTCCATTGTTAACTCTGTCCCCCTTAAAGACAGACATGATGTCTTGCTCATCTTTTTATGTCCTAAGTAGCACCACATAGACCTATAATATCTTATATCTAGTAGAATCTTGGCAAAATGATTTTTAGTTACATAGATGGTAAAGAGAGAGACTCTGGAGAAGAGCAAAGAGCGAAAACTTTGGGAAAAGGTATAATCAAGTTAAATAAGATACCTGCCAATTAAGAGATGAATTAGACCTCATATCTGTAAAGTGGGCTGATAGTGTCTATCTCAGACGACTGTGGGGAATATATATACAAGCAGCATATACTGATAGCTGGTACTCTGGTATGTGATATGTGTTGGCTCTTGTTCTCAGTGCTACATACATATTTTGCACTTCATTCTTAGAACTGCCCTGTGGGGTAAGTATTATTATAACATTTTTAGAATGGACAAACTGAGGCACAGGAGGTATTCAGTCTGTATTATTCTTGCCTAAGTTCACATGGCTGGTAAGTGGAGGAACTGGGACCTGAATCCAGGCAGATGTGTTTAAGCACTGCCTTCTTCATTTATTTTCCCCCTGTGTAAGTGGAGGATTTTTTTTTTTCTAAACTGAAAGGGGGATGATTACATTCATGGGTTCAGCAAATGCTTGTAGGTGATGTCAGTGCGCCAGGCAAGATGTGGTCTCTGCCCTGAGGGAGTCTCAGTCTCGTGGGGGAGGTAGGCAGCAGGCGAGCGGCATGACAAGCCTTGGCGTTCCAGCAGTCACAGTTGCTGTGGGAGAACAAACTTATTTCCTGTACACGCAGGTTTTCTTTTAAGAGTGTTCTTTGCAAGGGGGAATTTCTTCTGTTTTTTTGATGCCATAGAAATTAAATAATTGAAAAGAAGTCCTGTTACAGGTTCAGGAACTAGGCCCTAAATAGCCTATGATTTCCGAAGTCTCATATTTATATCTTTTTTTCCTGTTACTTGGTTCTTTGAATTGTTCAAATCAGAGGGGCTGCTTCATGGACTATGATCTGTAGATCAAATGAAACCTTAGGGAGGAGAGCTTTGATACTCTCCCATTCAGACCCAGGTGAGGAAGGTCCGGTATGCCCGAGACAAAATGCAGGTGGGCAAATCTGACTCATTGTATTCTGAGTTGAATATCTTTAGACAAAGTGAGAGAAATAGCCATATAGCTATGAGACTCTGTATGACAGAAGTTAACGTCTTTCATGGTTCATATTAAGATGTTTTTCACCACTCTTTCCCTACTAACTGCCCTAAAATAATAAGTGAATATCCACAAAAAGAAGAAATCTGTTCTAATGGCACTTATCCAGTCTAATTGAAGGTAAAATCTTACATAGTATGTGTGTACGTATTATTTTCTGGCAACCAGCCAGCTACCACGTACCTGTTTGGCAAGATAGTTGATTTCCTTTCAGAATGTGATATGTACACAAATAAACGTTGAAGGAGGTAAGAGATGGGAGAGTCTAAAGAAAAAAGGTCTTGTTTAGTATAGCTACATCCCTCGATGATTGTCATACCTGCTTTCCTTTTTCATACCACACGTTTGCATATGTATCATGGCTCTAGGCATATTGATTTGAAATTTTCATGCTCAGTGTTTTCCATTTTTTTCTGTCTATAGGTGTTCTTGTCTGAGCGAGGGGAATTCTACTTGTTTAATGGGTTTCTGTGAATTGGCAACAGTCTGATCACTTGATGATATTCCAGGAGAAGTTTAGACAAGTCAGAATCACTCGAACACTACCCCAGAAGGGATGGAAACCTTTTCCAAGCAGATAGTAGCTATATTTAAATGTCTTCTTATCTAAGACTCCAAAATTACATGAAAAAGTGTCTTTCCCCCCCCCCCGAATATAATGTTTTTTTGGTCATTTCCCTAAGTCCAGACTCATGGGTTAGATATGACTTGATGTTAGATGGACGGCACCATCGTGTGTCTCAACAGAACAGTGGTATTTTATTTTATTTTTTTAAAATTTTTTTTTCAACGTTTATTTATTTTTGGGACAGAGAGAGACAGAGCATGAACGGGGGAGGGGCAGAGAGAGAGGGAGACACAGAATCGGAAGCAGGCTCCAGGCTCTGAGTCATCAGCCCAGAGCCTGACGCGGGGCTCGAACTCACCGACCGCGAGATCGTGACCTGGCTGAAGTCGGACGCTTAACCGACTGCGCCACCCAGGCGCCCCAGAACAGTGGTATTTTAGATGCTTCCAAGAAGTATTTTAGGTGCTTCCAGGAGAGAGAGGGTGAGGGAGGGAGGGGGAGGGAGAGAGCTCCAGGGCCCCACACCAAGTACATGAATGCTGTTGGTCAGGCTGGAACAAGTAATGTTGAAGAGCTTACCTGATGATTTTTAGTGATCAGCTGCATTTGAAAACCATTATAAGCATGAGTTTGGTATTTTTAAACTTTCACGATTCTACTGTTCAGCCTGGAATGAGAACTACTTGATAGCAGTTGGGAAGTTAGATGGGGGCAAAGTATAGACTAGTAGGGATCATTGGACTGAACTAAATAGAGACAACCTGAAGACCGGATGAGAAAGGCTATAGATTTGAAATCTGTGATCTTTAAAACTCCAAGTCTCTAAGTAGCACTGACATCAATAACTCTGCACCATTTCATTGACCACCTGTCTCCATCAAACTAGGATGTACATTTGAATTCTGGCATAACTATATTAGTGTGGTTGTCAGAGATGGGGAATGTGCCAAGCACTGTGTAAATGGAAGAGAAGACCATGGGATCCGCGTATTTGTTCACAATTAGGTGAGAGAGGTGGTGGGAAAGATGGGATGATCCTTTTTACTTAGAGTCGCTACTGTGTGACAATTATTTTACTATACTATTAATAGCGATGCCTGGGGGGCTCAGTTCGTTAAACATCCGACTTTGGCTCAGGTCATGATTTCACAGCTCATGAGTTCGAGCCCCACATTGGGCTCTGTACTGACAGCTCGAAGCCTGGAGCCTGCTTTGGATTCTGTGTCTCCCTCTCTTTCTATCCCTTCCCCACTCATTTTCTCTCTCTCTGTCTCTCAAAAATAAATAAAACATTAAAAAATCATAGTAATAGCTAACACTTTTATGGTGTTTTCTAATATGTCAGGCACTGTTTCTAAGTATCCTACATATATTAACTATTTTAGTCCTTGTAAAAACCTTGCAAGGTCGAGACTATGAAGTTCCACATTTAGAGCTGAACCAACTGAGACCCAGACAGGTTATGTGACTTGGTCTAGCATCACAGAACTAAATAATGGCTGAGTTTAGATACCTCTTAGAATGCACTCTCCTTGCGTCCCTGCTTTCAACTACTTTCTTTTTTTTTTTTTTTTTAATTTTTTTTTCAACGTTTATTTATTTTTGGGACAGAGAGAGACAGAGCATGAACAGGGGAGGGGCAGAGAGAGAGGGAGACACAGAATCGGAAACAGGCTCCAGGCTCTGAGCCATCAGCCCAGAGCCTGATGCGGGGCTCAAACTCACGGACCGCGAGATCGTGACCTGGCTGAAGTCGGACGCTTAACCGACTGCGCCACCCAGGCGCCCCGTCAACTACTTTCTTAAATAATAGACTTGGGTGTCCATTTAGAGTGTCCTTCAGAATTTGTGTATAGATGGATGAAAGACTGAACTGCTTTCTGAGGAATACAAGGATCGCTGGACATTGATCACATGACTCCTTAATGTGCCTCTCAAGGATGCTCCTTTCTTAAAGCAAAGGCATGGGCAAATGCAACAGTTGTTATAGAATTGCAAAAACAATACTTGTGATGTCAGTGCTTTAAGTTTATTAGTGGCCTGACATATTCTCCTGTAGCCCTCATTCTTAGTCTCTGCTTACATCTCCTTTTAGACATCTGGCTTTCTTGTTCAATTTCTTCTTTCCATGTGCTATTTTTCTACTTTGCACCTCAGGCAAAAATACAAAAAGTTCAAACAAAAACCAACCAAGCACCCTGTGTGACATCTAGCCAAAACAATGTGACAGAAGGTATCTATCTTTATGCATTCCTTTCTAGCACATAATATATTCATATTTAATATCTCCAATTTGGTCATCTGTCTTATGTTGTTGTGAGCTTGCTATGATCACCAGACTAAGAGACCCGTTTTACATTCTTTACCCCAGCTTCAGCTGCCAGTTATCCTATGCCCTTTAATGTTATAAACAAACAAACAAGGAAACCAAATCAACAAAATCCTGCCACGGCCATCAGCAAGTGGCGACATGCCCATTTGACGGAAATCCCATCCTTTGCTTCTACCCCCTGAGAATTCCTGGACAGTGTAAATTTCTTTTTACACATCCTTGCCCTGATTTCTTATTTCCCTCTAAATTTTTATATCTTTCTTATGCATCTCATTTTCTGTAACTTTTCTTATCTGTTTCAAGTCTATCCAGGCGCTTTTGCCGAAGTAACATTAGCAAAGGCATTTTTGGATGTCAAGATTCTGAGAGTTTGAGGGTATCAGAAGTTTGTTATGCTGTTTCCCAGCACTGCAAATGAAGTATGTTTACATTTTAGACATTACTATTATTCAAGTCCCCAGGCATTACCACCACAGGTGTTTCTCAATGATCATCATCTTTCTCAGGGGCTTCAGCCTTCTTCCTGAACAAGCAGCTTCTGTTCTTTTTAGATTGTGTCACAGCTACCCAAATTCTCATTTCTCCTCCTATTTTTTAATCGTCTATTTGTGGATTCTTGGAAAAGAAGGCTGTTAGGGTTTATGGCTTGACAAGCCTTCCTTCATATACAGACAGATTTGGTCTGCTTTCATTAATGCTCCTAGAACAGAGATGGTTCTACTTTTAAAAAAAGAGTTTACATAAATTGCAACCAAGGAGAGAGTGAACAAATCTTAACAGCATATTACTGGAACAGCTGTCCAAGTAGTATCTGATTATTCTTTAATATTCCTCTGAGTAGAAAATTTAAAAGACTTTATTGAAAAAAAACATTTTGACTGGTATTTGTACCTTAGAGTTTTAAATCTCTTACTCAATCCCTTGAAAAGGAGCCAACTAACTTTAGAGGGCATTGTCAAGGAGAAATCTTCCCTGATAATTGGCTAAGAATTCCTACGACTCTCCCCAAGCCTCAAGTTCCAAGTCTAGCTCATTTCTATATCTAAAGTCATTCAGATTTCTTTCATTTCTTCCTTACCATCCAGTCCTTTCCATGAGCTGATCTTTTCACCTCCGAATTACCCATGGATGTGTTTTGTGCATCAAAAATAAGTTGTCAACTTTTGTTTCATTGTGTAGTTATTTTCTATAAATAATAGTTCTGCCCCTCCATGCTGCAGGATCATGCAACACTGCACTGCAAACTTACATTGAACATTGCAGTCTTCTGTAGCCCACTTACTGTTACATTGGTTATAAGCCTCCTCCTCTCTTGTCTTCCTGATTCTGATTTTGATGATTGACTATTTTAGTACTTTCGTACTCTGTTCAAGTAGTCTCATCTCATTAGGGTATTCTGAAGACCATTTGCTAAAGCAAACCAAAAGGAATGTGAGCATAGGGAATGTAGCTTCAACATTTGGGTTTCCAAGATGGAGTTGAGCAAGACAGGCAGGGTTGCCTGCTTCATGCTCCGTGTTTCTTGACCAATATTCTTCATTTTATGAAATTCACGGAGTGAATTGGTCTCATGACATTGTTGAGACAGCATGAACAATGATGGGCTTTAACTAATGAATACTATAAATTTTGAGGTGCATGAGGTTTCAAAAAATTTTATTTTAATAACAGTAGATAAACTCATACTCTTGATGTAACCACTCCTGTAAATATTTGTCTTAGAATTTGATCAATAGGAAGTATTCCTTCAAATGCAAGGAGAAGTTTTGCTTTTTCTTTATTTTACCATTAAAATGACAAACAGAATGCTATGAAGCATTCATTACCAGCTTTTATCCTCCTGGCTCTTTGATGTCCTAAAAAGTATTAATGTTGTTTATACTTCTCAGAATCATAATTGTAATACACTTTTCTCCCCATCGCCGTGTTGACTGCATACAGTACATGCTAAAAACCCAGAGTCAAAGCCATCCAACCTTCTGCTGGATGGTTGGCATTGGTCTGGCATATCTGCCCTCCCACCTGTCCCCAACTTAAGGGTTAATATATTTTTTTCCACTCCCTTTTTTTCACCAGCTGGCGAGTTCCAAGCAGAAAAAAATAACGCTAAGTGGAAGTGTGTTAAGTAGAAAATAATGGGGGAAGATCCCATAAGGCCAATATACCAATCTAAATCCTAAATCCAACTATCCTGAAGGAATGCTACATATTTTATGGGATCCCCCAAATAAAATGACAGTAGAGGAAGAGGTAGCTTTAAAATAACAGGATTTTTTAAAAGACCCATAAACCCGCAGAAAGGAAAATAAATTATGGTAAAGGAGAAGAAATAATATCTCTATTAAGTAGGATTAAATAACTTTTGTAAGTACTCATTGCATGTATATGATATACAATGTAAAATTAGTTCACTCATCCTGCCACTTCTCTAAAGTACTCTGGAAAATGGGGACTTTCTAAAGTATCATGTAATGAATTGCAGTTTCCATCCTTTAAATATTTATTTAATAGTCTAAGCAAAATAATGATTGCAATGTTCCTGTTAATGAGAATTTGTGCTGGAACTCACTGATAAAATCTTCTATCCACATTGTTGCCAGTTTGAGGTTAAGATTTTTTTTTAAATTTTTTTTTAACGTTTATTTATTTTTGAGACAGAGAGAGACAGAGCATGAACAGGGGAGGGGCAGAGAGAGAGGGAGACACAAAATCTGAAACGGGCTCCAGGCTCTGAGCTGTCAGCACAGAGCCCGACGCGGGGCTCGAACTCACGGATTGTGAGATCGTGATCTGAGCTGAAGTCGGCCGCTTAACCGACTGAGCCACCCAGGCGCCCCTGAGGTCAAGATTTAACAATAAAAACAAAAAGTTTAAAGGGCTAACAAATATCTTTTCAAAGGATTCTCTTGTCTTGTTGAAAATAAAACCAAGTTTAAAATTCTCTGTGTTCAAAAGTCCATTATTGCCAATTTCGTGGACTTTTCAAACATGGGACTTTGATTCAGCAGAGAGAACTTTACCTGCCAAAAGCCCATTAAATGGCCCCTTTCCATCTGGTAAATGTTCCACAATGAAATTAGAACCATTGGAAAATAATGGAAACCTATGGACATATGTATACTGTGGCTGAAATGGGGAGATGTGTCAATGGTGTCTGGTGTGAACTACTGACTTAAAGACCAGTGTTAACTCCTCTAGACCAATAAAACTTGAGTTGCTATATTATAGCTGATGTAATTTCCTACGTCCAGGTAGAAGTAATTCTAACGTTTCAAAAGAAATAAGAGCTCCCACGTTGGCAAAAGTGGTTCTTCAGTATTTTTGGTGAGTATCATGACCCTTTGGAACATCAAATGAAAAATATACACATTCATCCCAGGAAAGAGATGCTATGTAAAAAAATTAGAAGCAACTTGGGTGGTTTAAAAAAAATATATTCCAAATGGTTTTTTGAAAGAGGGGTTCTACAGAGTCTCTTAATGCATTTAGCATTTCTGAGGAGGAAGATCTTTCTTGAGTCCAACATATAAATTTAAATAATTTCCCCTAGGTTTATCTACCAACTCTATTTATATTATTGGCTTTTTTCCCCTTTGAAGATTTAAATGAATTTCTCATAATTTTCTACTACTCTATGAATGGGCCACAAAGGAGACAGCCTAACTAGTGAAAAATGGTTTGCTTTTTCCAATGTATGAAGAAAGGAAAAAGTAATTCTATGTATGTGCCCATGTGCATACTTATGTGTAATGCAGAGAAGGTGAACTGGCACATGCATACGTAGACAAGGTAGGAACCTGACAGAACATGTGCATTATTAATTTATGAAATGTAATCCATGTGGGTATGCTAGCTCCCTTCCCCTATCTCGTTCTGGGAAAAAAAAAGCCTCTTTTTAAAAAATTTTTTATTTTCTTATTTTATTTTTATTTATTTTAAGTTTATGTATTTACCTTAATACGAAATTTGTTGTCAAATTGGTTTCCATACGACACCCAGTGCTCCTCCCAACAGGGGCCCTCCTCAATGCCCATCACCCACCCTCCCCTCCCCTCCACTCCCCATCAACCCTCAGTTTATTCTTAGTTTTTATGTTTACTTATTTTTGAAGAGAGACAGAGTGTGAGTGGGGGAGGGGCAGAGAGAGAGGGAGACACAGGATTTGAAGCAGGCTCCAGGCTCTGAGCTGTCAGCACAGAGCCCAACACAGGGCTCAAACCCACAAACCATGAAATCATGACCTGAGCCAAAGTTGGAGCTCGACTGACTGAATCACTCAGTAACCCCCGCCTCAAAAAAAAAAAAAAAAAAAAAAAAGCCTCTTAACCTCTGATTCATGAAATTTTTTATTTTAGCAAACATTCTTAATTGAAGTAAAATGATATCCAAGGGCAGAAAGAACTTTTTAATCCTCACAAGGGAGGAAACATTGTGAAACAGTGGAAAAAGGGGACAGTGGTAGGATACGGGGCAAAATTAAGTTGTACAGAAATTACTCTTCCTAAGACAGGAAATAGGTTTTCAGTAGATGCTTCTAGAAACTAATCTTGTTTACATTTGGTTGCTCACTTTGTCCCTCAGTTCTGTGAATCTTTTCTTAAACGATGCTGTAGTACTTTGTTTTCTAACCATATTGAGGACTCTATCAACCGAATGGGTTTCAAGGCATTGGTCTCACATGGTGAGGATAAGCGAAGCCCTTTCGGACTTAGGGGAACCAAAGGATCATCTGCATAGACAGCTGCCAAGGAGATCCTACTTCGTAGTAGAGCGCCACATCATTTCTCCTGATTCACAGCACGGGGAATTCCAGCTTACTTTGAAGCCTGTTAAGAATACTCTTGTCCATCTTATTTTCAGACCTGCCCTTGGTTAGCTTTGACTGACAGAAAGGCTTTAGAAGCCATTGCAATCTTATTTTAGAAAGGATTGAAATCTTATCTCTTTGAGTTCTTCAATCTCTGTTTGGAGACCAAAGGCTCTATGTCAAAAGACTTGTAGATACCTGTACTTGCAACGGGGAGTTCTATGGCAGATTTACAACCCTTGAGTTATTTGAGGTTTCCAAGTTAAGACCTTATGGAAAGAGGGACATGGAGAGGCAGCTGAAATACGGACAATGCACCTATAAATTTTTCCTGGAAATAAGTATATTCTCTAGTCTGTCACAGTTAATACAAAAACAGAGTAATACAAATGAAGACTTAAATTGATGAGGCACATGTGTAAATTGATAAAGGAAGTTTGATGCATCATAACATTGGAATTTATCTAAATTCAATATTGTTAAACATTCTTAAAGATCAAATGAATTATACATGAAGTATATGGATTATTTGTCCCTGGCAAACAATGGTGACATTTCTGTCTGTCACTTAGTATGACAAGGTTAGCATGTTTTATTCAAAACTTTTAAACAGTAAAATGATTTGTATGCATTACTCTTTCTTTGGACTGTCAGGGAAGGCAGAAAGCAACACAGTTATTCTATGACATTGAGTCAGCATGTGCATAAAAAAATGACAGAACAGGATTGCCTCCGACATCTATAAAGCTCATACTTGGGTTTTCTAATCATCTGGTAGGAAAACAATAAAGCTGTAAAGATAAAACTATTTCTCTTCCACCTTAAAAAGAAATATTCCCGTTTGCTGAAATATAAATATAATATTTGTGATATAATGAATATAGAATATTCATGAGTGGGAAAAGGTTTCTGGAAATAGTATGCTTTGGGTTTTAAGGAAATTTAATGAAAGAGTATTTTCAGTAAATAGGTTAAGAGTCAGATTTTGTTTCCTTTGTTAAAATACTCTACCGTGCTGGGATTGTCAGTAATCTATGAGATTTTTGGATCTTGTGCTCTCTGTATGTGGGATGGGCATATAGAAGGAAAGAGAGTAGAAGGCGCTGTTCAACACGTGAACATGGGTGACACTGGAGTGTCATAGCTGACACTGGAATGTAGCAGAATTGATTTCTGATAGTGAGTCTTGGAGAAGGAACAACTCCCAGGGCAGCCCTAAGATTGATCGTGCATCCACCCTTTTCTTCTCCACCCAGGACACCAGAAGAACCCACTCTTTACTGTGGTTATGACCTTCCTCTCATGAGAATCTAAAGCAGAAAGGAGTTTTGGGGACATTATGGTAGGTTGGAATAGGGTAGAACTTAGGGACCTTGGTTCTATATTCACACCCAGGGACAGAGAATATCTGAGACTTTTTATTCACTACTTTCCATTGACAGGTGGCATTAGGGACCTCAGTAGTATAGCAGCCATTGCACAAACAACATTCCACTGACATTTTTTGAGAATAAACTATGGACCAGTGACTGGGAATAAAATGATGACTAAGGTAAAGTCTTGCCTTTGTGGTATTTACAGTAGAGAAAGAAAGAGACATTAGCAAGTAAGCACAATGATGATACAGGTGCTATTGTGGCTAATTGCGCAGGGCGAGTGGGGTAGGGAAGAAGAGGGGTACCAACAGTGGGGAGGGGCCAGCAAACCACAAGTTGCTGTTTCCCGTTTCTCTGTTCCCGTTTCTCTGTTGGAATGGTAAGCACAGAGAAGAATATTTCATTGCAGTCAGCAGTATATTTACTAGAGCTTCAAAAACGATAAAATTTCATATATCATGCATGCATTTTGTATCTCTTCCATACTTGTCTGTGACCTGGAGTAAAGGAAGTCCTTTAGATCATGTATTAAGCTTTCCTGATCATTATAACAGCTAATGGGTATAATTGATTGAGACCTATCTAAGGCAAAAGACTGAAATATGCATTTTTTTTTCTGGAATTATTTCAGAGATCCTTTTATGAAAGGAAGAAGAAATTTTACTATAGACTCCATTTTTGGAAAGACACATTTATTTTTATATTGATCCTGAAACCAGTGATAGTAATATATACGATACCAGCTACAAGGTAGATAATTACTGGTTGCACTGATAATTATTGCTATTTCATTTTAGTTATGTACAAAAAACTGTCCAACCTATTTCAATCCTTTATCTCCATTTCCCCCCAAGCCTCCAGCATATCTAGCATCAGGTCCAGATGTAAAGAAAAAATCAAAGAACTTCATACTTTTCAGAGATATTTATCCTGACTCAATAAGCAAATTTACAGAGATCTTTGGAAGCAAATTATAATAACCTATTGCTGAAAGGGGACTTAAGGTGCTGCCAAATCTTTGGGATGCTATGCAGTCTTCCTGGGCTGTCATTTTAAGAAATGTTGTCTCCCTAGAGGAAAATGTTTCCAGAAATACTCCGACCTTTCCATTTTTTAGCATGAAAGTGAGGTGATCTAAGAAGAGCCATCTTCCAAGTAAACGTGGTGAGCCTTAGTTTGCAATATTCATCGTGTTTCTGTTGTGAGGAGGCCAACCCAGTGCTAAGATTCAGCTTGCCGGTCTATTCAGCTTATTCATTTCATGCAAATCCCAATGTGCATGAAATGAACAAAAGACTTCCTTTCTATTTGTATGCATTGTTAGTTTTCTATTCCATTTTTATTCCCAAACTTGTTTTTCTCTCTTTCGGTATTAGTACTGTATTCTTTCAACAAATATTTGTAGCATCCCTAGGCATGGCAAGGCACCAAAATGAACACCATTCCAGCATGGTGGTAAGCATGACCCACAGGATTCATGTTTTTCTGGCTTTATAGATGCACCATTAAAGGAGGCTTGGAGATTTCTTGAGCCACATCTGTGATAAGGGGAAAGAACGATCTGCTCAATTATGTGTATCTGCTATGAGCATAGCTTGAGGGGCTCGTTGCCTTACTGACTCAGGGAATGGGAAGAGTGTACACCTGGGAGTCAAACAGCTATGGATTCTGATTCTTGCTCTGATATTTGCAAGCTCTAACCTGGAGGAAATCACTCGTCCTCAGAGCTTACTTATATGGAAAATACTTGTCTTAGAGTGTTGTTAAATGAATTAGCAGAGATTCAACACTTAGGACTCCCCAAATAAGTGCTCATGCTCAATGCCTTAGTTCCTAGGCTCTACAATCTATTATATATGCAAATGAGTAAAAATTTTAATAATAATGGAAGTTAGGCTAAAATAAGTCCTATTAAGGCAGGTACAGGGTTCTGGGATTTCTTGGAGGATGTGTAAATTGTAGACCTTCTGATTTTCCTTTTTTCAGTTTTTATCTTAGATGTAATAGTTTCCATCATGGAAGTTTTAAACTTAGGTAAATTGAACTACAAGTACACAATGGGAAGAGAGAGAGAATGAATATGAGCTTAAGGAGTTTAGATAGCATGGCTGATTACACATGCCTTTCCATTCAAGGAGTACTACTACCCTGATTCTTCTTGGGACCATCTCCCCACACTGAATTTGCTTCTATTGTTTTAAAGATCTATGTTTTTTATACTATATTGCCCCACGTTCAAGCTAACTCAAGTAAGCTTTGATTTGTCCCAATGCTGGAGGAAACAAAACAAAACAAAACAAAACAAAACTGACGTTGTTAGACTTACTGAGACCTGGCAAGTTTCTCTCTAAAATGTACCTTTCTAAGGCATTATGAAAGGCATTTTTTATTATACATGATTATTAACTTATTTAGAGTATAACATTTAACCTCACTGTACTTCTTTACTTTTCTTTTATTCTTTATCATTCCTTTCATCTTTTACTTACCTTGATTACCTTGTTTTTGTTTTTTCTTTTTTCTACATAATCTTTGCAGGTAACTTTATCTGTTCTTTGCCCAGGCTATTTAAGGGGTGTTTTATTATTTTTTCAAGAAATGTCGTAGGGCAGTGTCTAAAATTCAAAATCATTGTATGTTATGTCTCCAGTGGGTCTTGATACTTAGGGCATTATCTGCTTAGGAATACCTGGTAAAGTTTTGTGTTCCTGGAGTTGTATGCGACAGTTTTGAAGGTTAGAATGAGCACAGCGGTGTTTTTAATGTTACAATAATCACCCTTTGCTGCCTGACACTTCCCTGTTTTTATACTGCCAACACAGAGGCTCTTGAGACTGTGAGTACAAGAACCCAAGGCTCTGATCCACAATAAAATGCAAAGAGCACAGAGAAGTAAGATCCCTTTATCGGTTATTTACATCTGTGTGAATCAAGTGTGATAAAGGATAGAGAAAAAGGCCAAAGGGCTCTAAGCAGGTAAGGAAGAAGCAGGTGTGTCTCAAAAGTGCTTGGATGGGGTATAAGGCCAGCTTTCCTACTTCACACCTTTGCCAAGTGCTATCGACCACCATTAAACATTCTCACTCCACTCCTGTCCCCTTTTTGCACGTTGGTTCTTTTACTCTGTCGTGTGGGCTTGGGTTTTCCATTACCTTTCTTTAAGGGAACTTGTTTTCAGCTCTTTCTGCCCATACACATTAATATTGAATATTCCTTGTTAAAGATAATGACACCAATGGTGGTCTAAAATGCATTAAGTATAAGGAAGAAACTCCTAAGCATCTCTAATTTTCACAATAATTCTATAAGGAAAAGTTTCATGTTAAAAATGAAAAAAAAATCGAAACACGGAAAGTAACTTAGCACATAATGTAGCAAATGGTGGAGCCAGATGAGTATCCGTATGTCTGTATTGCCTATGCCCTCTCCACTCTGATATGCTGCCTTTGTACACTAAGTATGTTTATAAGTGTGTGCACGCGTGCATGTGTGTGTGAAAGGGAAAGAGCGAGATCATGCTTATCAATCTTTATGTGTATACATGTATTTTTTTTGAAACCATGGCTGACTTCCACATATTTTTGCTGTGCTTGCATAGCAATGTTGCCGGATCTTTCACTCCAAACATGTACCCCCACCCTCCAGTGACTTGAAATTTTTCAAGTTGCAATTTATACAACTGATGTTTTCTTCTCTGATACGGTTTTTGCAAATGAAACAAAACTCATATCATCTTACTAAAAAAAAAAAAAATCCAGGGCTAGCAATTGCTTTAATTCTCACTGGCTGGTCTTTGATGACACCAACACTATTTTCCTTAACATTATTTGCACTTTGCTGTGAGGAGGAACACCCCTTTCCTATTGTGTCCATTGAAGCAGTTTCTCATTTCTGAAATTTTAATGCCTTAAAAGATGGAAAAAAGAGGGAAGGAAAGACCCTGTGGTGATTTAAGATGATAATTCTGGATTGAAGCATCTTGCTACTTAGAGGAACACCATATTTCATAGCGTATTTGTAGAAATGCTTCATGGCACAGACTCCTATTTCCTGTCCTTGAAGGCCGATGAAGTAACATAGTTTCTGTTTCAGTGACTATCTGATCAATAATTCTATGACTTTTTGGACTTGCCGTATATCTTGTGATACATTTTTACTGTGTTGATGTGCAACGACTAATACCTACGTGTATATATTTTTTGTCTCCTGCAGCTGTAAATTATTTTTAAAATATTTCTATAGGTGCTTAGATTTATATAAAACATATCTTCCTTCACTTCATTGGAGATATCCATAAGTCAATTTCAATAGAAAAATATATTTGGAATTTAATATAACTTCTCATGGGCTTGGCCTTTAACTCAACATAATAATAGGACACCAACTGTAAGATGGGAAAAATGATAAATGTTATCTCAAGATTTATGTGATAATTGCATTAATGCATTTAAAGTCATTTAAAGTGGTGCCAGGCATCCATCTCAAAAAATTCTGAGTATCACTGACATTGCTGTTATTATCACATGAGCTGTTACTATAACATTGCTATTGTTATCACATTTGCTGTTATTATCACATGAGCCACAAACAACTATTAGAATACTCTACAATAAGTATAAAGTATTCAAGAGAAGAGTACAAAACTCCTTCATGAGCTATCAAGGAAGCTTTACTAGGAGAGATAAGACTTGAAAATCTTGAAGTTAAAATATTTCACTACATGTATAAGGAAGGTCCTAACACTCTAACACTTAAAGCTAGAAGTAGCTTTAAGAAGGTAGGAAGTCTTGAGAAAGTATGTCCCCACTCAGCAAACTGGATAGGGCCATGTATATAATGGGAGTAAGTGTGAGGTGTACAGAGTGGGGTCACAAAGAGCCCTGCATGATATATTAAGAATTTAAGACTTAATCATATTCACATTGGAAGCCATGAAAGGATTTTTAAAAAGGGAGCTAACGTGGTCAGATTTATATTTTAGAGATATTACCTTAGCATCCTTATAGAGGATAGATTAGAATGCCAGCTAGCTGGAGGAAGCTGAGACATGGGGCTAAAAGGCTTTTCAAATTGGTCATAGGAGAGCCAGTCAGGTCCTTAAGGCTGTGGCTATGGAAATGGAAAAAGAAAACACATTTGAGATACATTTAAGACACTTTACTGACAATGCTGCAGGATCATTTGGCTGGAAAGGGAAGAGAGGGATCCAGAATGATGTAGTTCAAGTTGATGTTTTGGGCAATTGAGTGGATGACATTGCTATCAGTAGAGATCAGGAAAAGATTTGAAGGGCAGAACAAGAGCAGTATGGTGGGTAAAGATGAAACTCTGGGCGATTATCACCTACTCATGGACTGGTAGAGAAAGACCAACCAGAAAAGAAGACCTATAAGAAATGTACAAGAAATACAAGAAGAACCAAGTGTTAGATAATCTAAGGGAGAAATAAATGTCAAGAAAAATATTTGTTAACAAAATTAGTCGGAAGTTATTGGTGATCTTAGTATATTCTAAAGGCATGAAGGATGAAATGAAGGTAAGGAAGTGAAGACAATTAAGTCATTGTCAAATAGCTTGGCTATGGGACATAGAAATGTTTTTTTTTCCCCTTTGTAGGAAAATAGGCTTGAGAAATTTTTTAGTCTATGGGAAGAGAGTCACTAGAGAGGGGAGAGATAATAGTAACAGAGGTAATAAATAATTCCTTTGAGATAAAAATGGGTTTGGAACCAGAACATAAATGCAGTTCCAATTAGAGGATGGGATCCTGTTAGTATTTATGGGGGAGGGCAAGAATGAGGTACATGAAAATAGATTATATGTATCTGGAATACGAATTTGGAAGGATCATATCTGATGGTTTCTATTTGTAAAGTAGAAGGTGAGGTCATCTTTGTGAGTGGTCGAAGTTTGTTCTCTTTTCCCTCTTTAAGATTTTGTTTTGTCTAATCAATCCCAGAAACCAAGTAGTAAAAGAAATATGTATTTCATTTCATTTTATTTTATTTTATTTTATTTTATTTTATTTATTTTTAAAATGTTTTATTTATTTTGGAGAGAGAGAGAGAACACGTGCACAAGTGGGGGAGGAGCAGAGAGAGAGAGACACAGAATCTGAAGCAGGCTCCAGGCTCCGAGCTGTCAGCACAGAGCCCCATGCAGGGCTTGAACTCACTGACCACGAGATCTTGACCTGAGCCGAAGTCAGACGCTTAACCGACTGAGCCACCCAGGCGCCCCAGAAATATGTATTTTAAAGAATCTTCAGGTTTTGTGAGTTTCTTGGCATTTCCTATACTTCTGTGTGTGTGTCTTTTCTAATGAAGATTTATCAACTAGTGTGTTAACAGTAAGACAGTTTCTGGGGCGCCGGAATGGCTCAGTCGGTTGAGCGTCTGACTTCTGCTCAGGTCATGATCTCACAGTTGGTGGGTTTGAGACCCTCGTTGGGCTCTGTGCTGACAGCCTGGAGCCTGGAGTCTGCTTTGGATTCTGTATCTCCCTCTCTCTCTCTGCCCCTCTCCTACTTGTGCTCTGTCTCTCTCTCTCTCTCTCTCTCTCAAAAGTAAATAAATATTAACAGTAAGGTAGTATGCACTGTTGTAGGCCTGTGCCTCCTCTACCTCTTCATTTTATTGAGGGGCAGCATGGATCTCTGTGAGGGCCAACCACCATGTCATTAATTTGGTGAGGGTCACCCTTGGAGATCACCTAGGAACGTATTAGCAGAGAGGAAAGGTGACCTTCAATATTTGGGATCAGCAGTATCTCCAATATGGATTCTTTGTTGAAAATCCTGGGAGGACACGTCTTGTACTTGGATCTGAACACTCCTCATACCCATTGCTTGCTAAAGGAACATTTGAGGAACATCTTTACTTAAGAATTGGGTTAAAAAAAGATGATACCAGACAAATACACTGAGGAGATGTTAAGTACATCATTTCCTGTTGTTAGCTGGGCAAGTGTTTCAAGTTTGCTCTTGATTACTACCAAGTTCAAGTTTTTAATCCTATGGTATTAACCTAATGCCCCTGTCCAGTCTCAAGCTTTATGCTATTTGACTCTAGGTCTGTCTTCTGGAGTGAAACAAAACAATTGTCTCTTTTCTTCCACAAGAACATCACTGCAAGTAATTGAATTTTGCTGTAATCATCATTTTCAAGTCCCTAAAATTTTCATCATAGGTAATGTTTTGCACATCTTTTCAACGTCCAAGTAGTCTCTGTGAGTAAGCTTTGCTTCACAATTTATGAGGAAAATGCTCATAAGATGGAAATCGCATTAGACTTGAACACAGAGGATGGGTTCTGTTTTAGAAAATTCTAATTTAGGAAAAAAAAAGCCACAGCTGAATCTTTATTCATGGGCACCTGAGAATGGCACCTTAGCAATAAAATTTTCTTTTTAAACAGTTTAATAGTTTACATACTATAAAGTTTACCCATTTAGAATACACAATTCAATGGTTTTTAGTATATTTGGGGGGTTGTGCAAGAATCCCCATAATCTAATTTGAGAATATTTTCATTACCCCAAAGAAACACCATAGGCACTGGAAGTCACGACTCATTACCCCCATCTTCTCTCTTCCCACCTCTGGTGCTAGGTAAACCCTAATCTGCTGTCTTTCAATACAGATTTGCCTATTGTATAAACTTCATATAAACGGAATCATAACATGTGGTCTTGTGAGACTGTTTCTTTTTTTAAACTTAGCCTAATGTTCTTGAGTTTCATCTATGTTGTAACATGTATCAATACTTCATTTTTATAGCTGAATATTCCATTGTATGGCCACACTACATTTTGTTTATCCATTTTTCAGTTGATGGACATTTGGATTGTTTCCACTTCCTGACTATTATGAATAATTCTGCTATGAACATTTGTGTACAAGTTTTTATGTGGACATATGTTTTCATTTCTCTTGAGTAGAATCCTAGGGGTAGAATTGCTTCTTAAAATTTTTTTTGCATTCATATGGTAACACTGCTTAGCATTTTGAGGAACTGCCAGACTGTTTTTCCAAAGTGGCTGTACTATTTTAAATTGCCACCAACAAGGTTTTGATGATGACTAAAAGATTGAGTCAGAGGAATAGTCAGAGGAATAAGTAAATGGTAAAGTACTACCCATGGATTCTTCTATTGTTTTGTTTTGTCTACCTCTTCTCAGAGAGCAAAGAGTAAAGAAATATTTAGTATGCATTTAAAAAAAAAAATCTCCAGATCACCCTGTGGGTTTCTTGTGGTATTTCCTAGACTGAATGTTGGGCTTTGACCTCACATGTTCCTGGTAAGGCTCTAGTGAGGCCAAGAATGGATGTGAGTCTAGTATATTCAAGTTAAGTAGTTAGCTATTTGGGTGTTTCCCCCCATTATTACATTTTATCTGAAGGTTTTAGAAGACAAGTGGCATAGCTCTCAAAAGTTATTTGAATTATTAGAAACCACAAAGTTGAGAGAGCGTTTTTTGTTTTTGTTTTGTTTTAAAGTGGATACCAAAATTAGCTTTTAGGAAGATGACACCTTACTTATCTCTTAAATTACTGAAGTGAGCAAAAGAAGCCTTAAGACCTGAAAAGTAAAAGTTATAAACATGATAAAGAATACATTAAAACAAACAATAGAATGAAGAAAAATATATTGTGTTTTATAGGTTAAATTTTGTTATAAATGAACATCATTTTTATGCAACTCTATGTTTATAAGCTTCATACTGTGTTTGTTTTCAATTTTGGGTGGTACATTTGCATTTCTCTCTGAAGAAACGGGGGAAAAGGTATTGGGCGTCCCCTCCCCTCCTCTCCCCTATTCCCACCAGCCCAGTAAGTCCCTGCTGGGAGGGCACTTCTGCTGCCTGTAAAATTTTGAAGTAAACAGCGAAAGAAACAGCATCAAATGTTAAATGTTGAGCAATGGCACGGACTGGGCCCCAGCCCTGGCAGGTGGAGCACTCTGCGTGTGGACAGTCTCGCGGTGTCATGAGGAGAATGCAGGACTTGTTGCTCTGCTGGATACTGGGGTACACGGGCACAGATGTGACATCTGGTCCCACCCAGGTAGCAGGAGCTGCCAGGAAGGCCGCCTACAATTTGTTCAGGAAGTTGCCAGGGTCTGCAATATTTACTTCAGGCCTTAGTGCTTGTGGGTCTTTGCCAGCATCTGGCTGGGCGGCTGGTGCTGTGGTAGGGGTCTCTGGGCAGAGTTTGCTGGCGGCTGACCATCCACTGGGGAAGGTCTAGCTGCTTGTGTGGGACCTCAGGTTGGTAGTGAAGCCAAAGGACGGGTTGATGGGCAGGTAGGCCTTCATCACAAAGATGGGGGTGCTGGCCACTTGGAACTTGTCCAAGGCATGGCCCCATTCAGAGCATGTTCTGTGTTTAACACAGTATATGCCACCAACACTTGTTCTAGACACTGGATCTCCACAAGGCCGATGGGCTCCATGAACCAGGGCTGGGGCATCAGCACATGGGTGTAAGAGGCAGCACCTGGCCTTGGGAATGACCTGGATGGCATCTGCATTCAGGGACACGTCATGGGCAGGGAAGGGCATGCTTTGCTTGTTCTTGGGCAGTTCCACCTCTTTGTGTGATGTTCTTGCGAGGCAAGTCCTGTATGGGCTCCATATAACAGCCATCGTAGGGACTGTTCTTTGGATTGGCTTCAGGTATGGGTCGTCCTTCTTCCTGGGCATATTGTTGGCAGTGTGTACAGTGGTGATCATTTCAAAATAGATAGTTATCTAAGTCCTGTGTTGTACATCTGAATTACTGTCCTAACCTTGGGCTGTGATCTCTCAGGAACATGCAAATTATTTCATAGATGTGTGCATCAGGCAGCAGTTGTGGTCACCCCAACCCCAAAAATGACTGAAAAATAAGTTATGGTTGTCCCAGTGATGGAGGGTGATTAGTACTATTTTGTAGATAATGTTAATTAAAATGCCCAAATTGAGGAATTCTAAGAAGTTCATGCAAACATGACTCAGAGAAGGGACTAGTCTTCCATTATCATTCATTGCACATGAGACTGCTCTCTTTGGGGACAAAAAGTCACGTGGTAGCTATTTCTGTTTCTGCAATGCTTATGTAGTGCCTGTCATCTAGGAGAGTTTTTTTTTTTTTTTTTAAATGCCCAAATACATATTGCAGGGCCTAAGCACAAACCAGTTACATTAGGATCTTCACTGGTATTCTCAGGTCTGTTTGGTACACAAATCTATGAAATAGAAATCCTTTATGCCATTCATGTTAAATACCTCTGCTTAAATCTCTCTCCTATGAATTCAAACCCTTGAATGTAACTTATTGTCTAGCTTTACTTAGTTTAATGTGCTCTTACCCTCCTGGTTGTAATGCTCCCCATTCACTTTTGAGAATGACATTAAGAAAACAATTCAGGAGTGTCTGGCTGTCTGGCTTAGTTGGTTGAGTGTCCGTTTTGATTTTGGCTCAGGTCATGATCTTAAAGTTGTGGGATTGAGCCCTATGTTTAGCTCTGTGCTGAGCATGGAGCCTACTTAAGATTCTCTCTCTCCCTCTGCCCCTTCCTCTTCCTACTCTCTCACCTACTCTCCATCCTCAAGAGAGACACGTAAGAGAGACATGAGAGCCGAGGAGAGACGAGAGGAGCGAGACGAGAGATACGAGAGAAAGAGAGCCATGCGAAGAAGCAGAGGCGAGAGAAGAGAAGAGCGGAGAGAGAGAGGAAGCAGAGAGGAGCGAAGACGCTAGCCTCGATAGATCTCAAGAGATCTCTCTCTTCCATCCCTCTCTCCTCTCTCCTCTCTCTCTTCTCTCTCCTCTCCCTCTCGTCTCTCCTCCTCTCTCCTCTCCTCCTCTCTCTCATCTCGCTTCCTCTCTCATCCTCTCTCTCGCAGGTCCTCTTTCTCTTCTCACCATCTCTCTCTCTCTCTCTCTCTCTCTCTCCTCTCCTCTCTCTCTCTCTCTCTCTCATGTTTGCTCTGTCTCTTAAATAGGTAAATAAAACTTAAAAATTTGGAGTTTAATAATAGGATACGAGGGTATAAGGATGTCTAAGTCAAAGATGAAGGCTAAAGAGGAGCACAAACCACTGAATGCCATAAACAGAATGGGTGTGGCCTTTGGGAAAAAGGGTAAGGACAAATACACTTTTAAGCTTTGCTGAGAAGTGAGGAAGAATATAAACAGATAGGTCCATATCATGGGAAAAGTTTCAGAAAAAACTTGAATAATCTAACATCTTCATCAAACAGGAGAAGAAAAATGAAAATTTAGGGTAGGTGAGGACCCAGTAAAGAAACACCAAGCTTCTAAATAAATGGGGGGAGACTATGTATTTTAGATGACAGAGATGGAAAAAAAAAGAGGAAAAAATGTAATTAGAAGGCCCTGAATGAAACATGAACATTTGTGTGGGTAAATTATAATCTAGCACCAGAGTTTAGAGTCAATTCCCTAAGCAAAGACTGGGTAAAACCTAGTATGGGAGGAATTTGTATTAAAAACAAACAAACAAAAAAACGGATCCTACAGTTCACTGAAAGGTTAATAAAAATTTACAGTGTGGCATGGTTGTTTCCTGGTCTATGATAGGAATATAGTAGCCTGAACAAATGGAGTAGTAGTTCCATTGTTTCAGTTTTATTGAGATTTATATGTGTTTTAATTCTGTTGCTGCATGAATTTAGCAATACTCAGAGCACCTCTTGTCAGAGCTGTGTGTCCTAGTCCCAGAAGTTCCCCTTCTCAAGCTCCTGAGATGTTAGCATCAACAAAGCTGTCATCTTTTCTTCAGAGGCCTGAGTCTTAGCTTTGTAGGACCCTCCCAAAAGCTTCTAAATTCTAATAATTCTGTCCTCTTCCTTTGTTCCACCAGTCATAGGGTCGTAGCTTAGTTACTTCTTCTGTGATACCTTAGTGTTACCTTTTGCCTTTTTAGTTTTCTAATACCTGGGTGACATTTCTTTTAATTAAATTTTATTAAAATAACTTGTGCAGTTTCCACCTTCTTACTGTGCCCGGATGGTTACAGCCAGGGACAAGTATATTATGGAATATGGGTAATGAATAGATCTTTTGAAATATTAAAGGGTTGCATGTGAAAGAAAATATATCTAATGTATCGCACATAGTTGGTTTCTTTATATTTCCTTGTGGGAGGTTATCTGTCCTCCCTATGCCCTGCCACTGTGAATAGTCAGGTTCTAGATAGGGCACATGACCTAGTTCCATGACCATAGCTTTTGGGCCAGGCTGGGCACTTTACTTAGACAACAGATTCTAGGCTAATCAATTTGCCTATGACAAGGTTTGGCATAAAGTGCTCTTCTCAAAGATAGATGAACTGGGCCAAATGGATTTTTTCTTTTATGATTTTGAACCAAGAGTCTCAGTTCAAAAGCTGGACCAAAAGAAGCATGTGATGCAGTTGAATCGATTAATAGCACGACATTAGTGGCTCATGAATTCCTGCCGCGGATTTTTCCAGAGACATTTGACCTATGAATCACTCTCTTTTACCCTCAGCAAAAACATTTCCATAATTAAGACTGGGTTTACTTTGTGAGATGGATATATCTCTATTATTTGAATGTTCAAGCAGAGAATGGAAACCTGTCAAGTTTGTTTTAGAGACGTCCATGAAGTCTTTTCACGCTAGAATACAAGATGTGCATATATTTCTGGGTTCTGTTCTAGATCCATTGAATAAGAATATTCTAAAAATGGAGTCAGGTTATATACACTAAAAATAGCAATAACAAGAAAAACTCCTCCATGTTACGCCGAAGTATCTGGTCTGTATATCAGTCAGATACACAAAAAAAAGAAGCATGTTGTTAAGGATATCTGTTGTTAAATAATAAACTACGCCAACTCTTGGTGTCTCTCCATTTTTATTATATCTCATGACTTTGTGGGTCAGCAATTCAAGTAGTTTCTACTGGGCAATTCTGCACCATCATATTGATGAGGGCCACTTGGTGATACTAACTGGAAACTAGATTCATCTGAAGTATATAGAATGGCTTCATTGATATGCCTAGGGTCTCAGTAGGGATAGCTGACACTTTTTTTTTTTGCCTGCATATAGTCTTAGGACTTCTTGCTTAGTTTTCCCAGCAAGGCAGTTGAAAGTCTTATGTAATGGCTCAATATTACTTAGTGGCTTGGGGCTCTTATGCAGGCCAAAATCTGGCAGTCTTCTTAAAGAGTAGGTCTGGATCTGGCATATACTGTTTCTACTGTTCTCTATTGGTTAAAGCAGTCACAAGCCAGCCCAGCTTCAAGGGCGGGAAATTAAACCCCGTCTCCCAAAGAGAGCAGTTAAGAATTTGTGCCCATCTTTAATCTGTCACAAAGACCTTAATTTATTGTAAACTATCTCTTTAAATCCTGAAGAGATGGCATTTGAGATGGACAATTCTAATGTCTGGGAACTGCAAGAGAGGACAGATCAGGCAGGGCATGGCTAGGAAAAGGGATATCTGGCTTGTCCTCTATTAGAGAAAGAACTATGTAATGAAGAAGAACATGCAAAAAGGGAGCGATGCATTCAAGATAATTTTACCCTAAGCAGAGTTTTATTTGAGACCGTTCATGATCATAGTCTACTGGAATAGGATAGAGAAGAATTTGAGTCTGTAGGTAACTTTTGGATTAGAAGTAGGTAGTATTTGCCTACTCACCAAAAGCATGCCGGTAAATGTTACCAATCACCAGTAATAGTGATAGTAACGATTACATTAATGAATTCAATTTGTCATTCTTTCAGGTTCATATGAATAGATGCATTCTCTCTATTGAAACATTTTTTGTCTAAGTGAAAAGGAAAGAAAGGAGAAATGTTCAATTAGAATTGCTTGAGATCTTAAAAAGATACCATAAAACATGATAAATAGGGTCACTTACAATTTTTCTTGGAAACCTAGACTTACTTCATTTCTTCTTAAATAACTTAAGTTTCCCAAAGTGCCTTTCTTAAAGTTAGAGCAACTTATTTTTGAAATAGGAAGCATGCTGTGATAAACTTGCTTTCCTCCTCTATTGTTAAACTATTTCACAAATTGCATTTGTGAGCTGTGACTATGCTGTTGATGTTATTTACACTTGAGAGCAGATTAAACATGTTTTTGTTTATATTAATTATGAAACTGAGGCACATGGGATTACCATTTGTTTTTGTTTTTAATTTTTCCTCTTGGTAGGGGCTGGTTATTACTTTGCTCTAAGCTGCTGAGTGACTCAGAAATGAAATTGACATAAACTACTCAATATCAGATATGTTGACCTAAATCAATGGCACAAAAGAGTTTCAGTGAAAATGCAGTGTCGTTTAATAAATGAACATGGGGGACAAACTAATGCTAAAGTTGGTTTTGACAAAGGTGCTTAAAATCTTGTTGAGCAAAGACAAGGGGATTAAATTCATTCTATTGATACACTCCAAAGACAATAATAGAAAAGTTCCAAGAGCAAAGGGTTATGTCCTGACTGCACCCTTATGAACCTCCTCAGGTAAGAAACTCTCCAGAACATTTTACCTGGCCACTATTCTGTTGGTGACTTGACAGACTGGAAAAGTAATGATCTTTTCTGGGAAAGTTGTGTATTTCCTCTATGGAAAATAATTAATTTGAACACCTTTCACTCATCAGTTTATATTGTCTGACCATACTTGATATTCCAACCATTGCTGCAGTAACCAGTTCTTTTCCGGCATCCTTGGGCAGGTGAACCTGGTAGCACCACTTCATCCCAGAGCCTCAGGCCTAAACTGAATGCCTCCTAACTTCCTGGTCCTGACATTCTGTCATATGATATCTCCCATAAGGGGACCTGTGGCAATTCCTTGGTGCTCATGCACACACAACCTGGAAATGCAGGGGAATGAAGCAGGTGGATAAATGCCTCCCTCTCTTTCAGTGGGCAGATGGTTCATGGACACATTGCTTAAGCTTCTGAGATTCCTGAGGGATGGAGTAACCAGTTTCCCATAGTAGCAAACAACTATACCCTGGTATTGGCACTCTTTACTTCCCTGGGTCACTTTTATTACCTACTATCATAGTCCCAAATAAATTTTTCACACATAAACTTTGGTGTCTTAGATCTGTTTTTTTTATTTTTATGTTTTTGGTGGTGGTGGGGTGGGGAGTGCAGGGAACCAGAACTAAAGCAGGACCTTTAAAACTTGTCTATTCCTTTTGAATTATCAATAATGTGTTGGAATTTAATTAGGGAATGTTTCCTCAAAATTGAAACCAGGAATAACCCAAGATTAACCAGGAATAACTCAGCGCACTGTAACATCCATTTTTACCTTGTTTCGGTTTTCTCTGTGTTGGTACATCTATGACCTTAGTTCCATTGGCTAATAGACTAGAACTTTTGGACGAACACTGCTTATGAAGTTAAATGTTGGAGAAAGATATTTCGAATTTCAGATGTCTGGGAATTTTTGTGAAAATTTTAATTTCACCCCAAACAATAGAATGGCATCAAGTCTGATAAAAATCATACCATATTTTCTACTCTGTGAAATCCTAAGTATTAAATAGAGGGGAAATAAACATTTATTTATTTATTTATTTATTTATTTATTTATTTTTATTTTCTAATTTATTTTACTTTATTTTTTCCAATATATGAAGTTTATTGTCAAATTGGTTTCCATACAACACCCAGTGCTCATCCCAAAAGGTGCCCTCCACAATACCCATCACCCACCCTCCCCTCCCTCCCACCCCCCATCAACCCTCAGTTTGTTCTCAGTTTTTAAGAGTCTCTTATGCTTTGGATCTCTTCCACTCTAACCTCTTTTTTTTTTTTTTTTTCCTTTCCCTCCCCCATGGGTTTCTGTTAAGTTTCTCAAGATCCACATGAGAGTGAAACCATATGGTATCTGTCTTTCTCTGTATGGCTTATTTCACTTAGCATCACACTCTCCAGTTCCATCCATGTTGCTACAAAGGGCCATATTTCATTCTTTGTCATTGCCCTGTAGTACTCCATTGTGTATATAAACCACAATTTCTTTATCCACTCATCAGTTGATGGGCATTTAGGCTCTTTCCATAATTTGGCTATTGTTGAGAGTGTTGCTATAAACATTGGGGTACAAGTGCCCCTATGCATCAGTACTTCTGTATCCCTTGGGTAAATTCCTAGCAGTGCTATTGCTGGGTCATAGGGTAGGTCTATTTTTTAATTTTTGAGGAACCTCCACACTGTTTTCCAGAGTGGCTGCACCGATTTGCATTCCCACCAACAGTGCAAGAGGATTCCCTTTTCTCCACATCCTTGCCAGCATCTATGGTCTCCTGATTTGTTCATTTTGGCCACTCTGACTGGCGTGAGGTGATACCGGAGTGTGGTTTTGATTTGTATTACCCTGATGAGGAGCGACGTTGAGCATCTTTTCATGTGCCTGTTGGCCATCTGGATGTCTTCTATTGAGAAGTGTCTATTCATGTTTTCTGCCCATTTCTTCACTGGATTATTTGTTTTTCGGGTGTGGAGTGTGGTGAGCTCTTTATAGATTTTTGGATACTAGCCGTTTGTACGATATGTCATTTGCAAATATCTTTTCCCATTCCGTTGGTTGTCTTTTAGTTTTGTTGGTTGTTTCCTTTGCTGTGCAGAAGCTTTTTATCTTCATAAGGTCCCAGTAGTTCATTTTTGCTTTTAATTCCCTTGCCTTTGGGGATGTGTCAAGTAAGAAATTGCTACGGCTGAGGTCAGAGAGGTCTTTTCCTGCTTTCTCCTCTAGGGTTTTGATGGTTTCCTGTCTCACATTCAGGTCCTTTATCCATTTTGAGTTTATTTTTGTGAATGGTGTGAGAAAGTGGTCTAGTTTCAATCTTCTGCATGTTGCTGTCCAGTTCTCCCAGCACCATTTGTTAAAGAGACTGTCTTTTTTCCATTGGATATTCTTTCCTGCTTTGTCAAAGATTAGTTGGCCATATGTTTGCGGGTCTAGTTCTGGGGTTTCTATTCTATTCCATTGGTCTGTGTGTCTGTTTTTGTGCCAATACCGTGCTGTCGTGATGATGACAGCTTTGTAGTAGAGGCTAAAGTCTGGGATTGTGATGCCTCGTGCTTTAGTCTTCTTCAAAATTACTTGGGCTATTCGGGGCCTTTTGTGGTTCCATATGAATTTTAGGATTGCTTGTTCTAATTTCGAGAAGAATGCTGGTGCAATTTTGATTGGGATTGCATTGAATGTGTAGAAAGCTTTGGGTAGTATTGACATTTTGACAATATTTATTCTTCCAATCCATGAGCACAGAATGTTTTTCCATGTCTTTATATCTTCTTCAATTTCCTTCATAAGCTTTCTATAGTTTTCAGCCTACAGATCTTTTACAACTTTGGTTAGATTTATTCCTAGGTATTTTATGCTGCTTGGTGCAATTGTGAATGGGATCAGTTTCTTTATTTGTCTTTCTGTTGCTTCATTATTAGTGTATAAGAATGCAACTGATTTCTGTACATTGATTTTGTATCCTGCAACTTTGCTGAATTCATGTATCAGTTCTAGCAGACTTCTGGTGGAGTCTATCGGATTTTCCATGTATAATATCATGTCATCTGCAAAAAGTGAAAGCTTAACTTCATCTTTGCCAATTTTGATGCCTTTAATTTCCTTTTGTTGTCTGATTGCTGATGCTAGAACTTCCAACACTATGTTAAACAACAGCGGTGAGAGTGGACATCCCTGTCATGTTCCTGATCTCAGGGAAAAAGCTCTCAGTTTTTCCCCATTGAGGATGATGTTAGCTGTGGGCTTTTCATAAATGGCTTTTATGATCTTTAAGTATGTTCTTTCTATCCCGACTTTCTCGAGGGTTTTTATTAAGAAAGGTTGCTGAATTGTGTCAAAGGCCTTTTCTGCATCGATTGACAGGATCATATGGTTCTTATCTTTTCTTTTTTTAATGTGATGTATCACGTTGATTTGCAAATGTTGAACCAGCCCTGCATCCCAGGAATGAATCCCACTTGATCATGGTGAATAATTCTTTTTATATGCTGTTGAATTCAATTTGCTAGTATCTTATTGAGAATTTTTGCATCCGTATTCATCAGGGATATTGGCCTGTAGTTCTCTTTTTTTTACTGGGTCTCTGTCTGGTTTAGGAATCAAAGTAATACTGGCTTCATAGAATGAGTCTGGAAGTTTTCCTTCCCTTTCTATTTTTTGGAATAGCTTGAGAAGGATAGATATTATCTCTGCTTTAAATGTCTGGTAGAACTCCCCTGGGAAGCCATCTGGTCCTGGACTCTTATTTTTTGGGAGATTTTTGATGACTGATTCCATTTCTTCGCTGGTTATGGGTCTGCTCAAGCTTTCTATTTCCTCCTGATTGAGTTTTGGAACTGTGTGAGTGTTTAGGAATTTGTCCATTTCTTTTAGGTTGTCCAGTTTGTTGGCATATAATTTTTCATAGTATTCCCTGATGATTGCATGTATCTCTGAGGGATTGGTTGTAATAATTCCATTTTCATTCCTGATTTTATCTATTTGGTTCATCTCCCTTTTCTTTTTGAGAAGCCTGGCTAGAGGTTTGTCAGTTTTGTTTATTTTTTCAAAAAACCAACTCTTGGTTTCGTTGATCTGCTCTACCGTTTTTTTAGATTCTATATTGTTTATTTCTGCTCTGATCTTTATTATTTCTCTTCTTCTGCTGGATTTAGGCTGTCTTTGCTGTTCTACTTCTATTTCCTTTAGGTGTGCTGTTAGATTTTGTATTTGGGATTTTTCTTGTTTCTTGAGATAGGCCTGGATTGCAATGTATTTTCCTCTCAGGACTGCCTTCGCTGCATCTCAAAGCACTTGCATTGTTGTATTTGCATTTTCATTTGTTTCCATATATTTTTAAATTTCTTCTCTAATTGCCTGGTTGACCCATTCATTCTTTAGTAGGGTGTCTTTAACCTCCATGCTTTTGGAGGTTTTGCAGACTTTTTCCTGTGGTTGATTTCAAGCTTCATCACATTGTGGTCTGAAAGTATGCATGGTATGATTTCAATTCTTGTATACTTATGAAGGGCTGTTTTGTGACCCAGTATGTGATCTATCTTGGAGAATGTTCCATGTGCACTCGAGAAGAAAGTATATTCTGTTGCTTTGGGATGCAGAGTTCTAAATATATCTGTCAAGTCCATCTGATCCAGTGTCTCATTCAGGGCCCTTGTTTCTTTATTGACCGTGTGTCTAGATGATCTATCCATTCCTGTAAGTGGAGTGTTAAAGTCCCCTGCAATTACCACATTCTTATCAATAAGGTTGCTTATGTTTGTGAGTAATTGTTTTATATATTTGGGGGCTCCCGTATTTGGCGCATAGACATTTATAATTGTTAGCTCTTCCTGATGGATAGACCCTGTGATTATTATATAATGCCCTTCTTCATCTCTTGTTACAACCTTTAATTTAAAGTCTAGTTTGTCTGATGTAAGTATGGCTACTCCAGCTTTCTTTTGACTTCCAGTGGCATGATAAATAGTTCTCCATCCCCTCACTCTCAATCTGAAGGTGTCCTAAGGTCTAAAATGAGTCTCTTGTAGACAGCAAATAGATGGGTCTTGGTTTTTTTATCCATTCTGAAACCCTATGTCTTTTGGTTGGCGCATTTAGTCCATTTACATTCAGTGTTAGTATAGAAAGATATGGGTTTAGAGTCATTGAGATGTCTGTAGGTTTCATGCTTTTAGTGATGTCTTTGGTACTTTGTCTCACAGGATCCCCCTTAGGATCTCTTGTAGGGCTGGTTTAGTGGTTGGAAATCAACTTTAATTGAGCCAGAGTTTAAGTTGGAGGTGGCCCAAATGCCACCTTTGCAAATCATCACAAATCCTTCTCAGACCCAACTTGTATTTGTTGAGATTAGATTGGCGTCTTGTAATTTCAGTTTATTGCAAGTGGTTACAAAGAAGGTATCTTCTAAGACTAAAAATAGTTTTGAGTATATAACTGGAGGAAATGTATGTATAGTTCACTGCAATAAAGCTTAGGATCCTAGGCTTAAATATTTCCAAATTCTTTAGTCTCATGAAAACAGTCACTCTTGTAAAATCTGAGTAGTATCACATTTTATTTACTTACTCACATTTGCAATATCCTATTCATGTTGGTGAATAATTTTAGAGGACTTGAAAGGTAGTTTAAGATAACTGTATGCTTTCTAATTTTATTAAAAAGATATTAAATATTGAGAATTTTAGGGCTAAAACCCAACATTTTAATTATCTAGAACATCTCAGTTTATTGGTTGGACAAATTTCTGGCTGTTTTAAAAACTTAGGATGATACAGAATCCAGAAAAAATAGCAAAGCTGATAGTTTACATTTGAAAATAAGTATGAAAATTATTGGGGACATAAACTGCTTTATGAACTAGACACAGATCAGTGCTTTACTTATATATTTGTCTCATTGAATCTTCAAAATAGTCCTATGAGATCAGTGTTACTATTAGTATTTTTTAAAAGGTGAAAGAACAGAAACTTTAAAGCAGTTAATCATTTGAACTTACCCAACTATTAAGTTTCAGGACTGCAATAGCCATTTCTTTTCCACTCCCAGTTCTGGTGCTCTCAGTGGTTGCTTCCCCTGGGAAGATCCAAATATGACAGTCACTCCCAGGAAAATCTGATCATTTGACTTGCTGACCAAATAGGCTATTGCTGGCTGTGATATCAGATTTACTAGAATTTAAAGAGTGAGAACTGCAGAAATAAGAAAAGGAGAAGAGAAGTATCTGGTCCATGACATAAGTGATAAGAGTGACTGTGACAATAGTGATCAGAAGATGATAATCAAATCTACAACAGAGGAGTAGTTCTACTCAGCAGTAGCAAATGCACCTATTAACTTACTTAGAGGTTATTTGGGTACAAGTTGGTAATGAATTTTAAGTTCCATACACTGCCCTCTGTTTAAGAAAGCAGAGAATAATGTAGTATGGATTAGGCATATTTCAATGGTTGTTATCATTAAAATAGAAAACTTTTATGTAAAAACTTACCAGGCATCTGGAAACCTGTATCACAAAAAACAGCACTTTTCCCCAGTGATTCTGCTCTTTGCATGCCATGATTATTTAAGGTTCTTGACATAGAAGAGATCAGGAAAACTTTAAGTATCATGCTTCAAGACCTTGTATATTTCCAATTTATTACCATTTAGTTCTGAAATAAATAGGACTCATAGAAGTAATTTCACCTTCTATTTTTAAAAAATTCTTTCAATGGGAAACTTTAAACCACAGTAAATGTTGCCTACTACTGAATATTTTATTTTTTTATTCAGGAAATGGATCAAGATATTTTATTTGATTTTCAAGGGACAGAATCATAATTGGTTTAGGAAAGAACACTTTATACAATTTTATTATTTCCTTTCATATTTTATCACCAAGCCTATTCCCCTTGCCTTCCTTCTATATATCTTATCCCTCATTTATCTAATGTATGTTCTTTTAGTTTTCTTTCCCATATATGTCTATCTATAAAACATGGATAAAACTGGTGTGTGTGTGTGTGTGTGTGTGTGTGTGTGTGCGTGTGTATCTTCATAATAGTGATGTACTCTGAACTTCACTCTCTCAAAAAGATGGTCCTAAAATTTTACTTACCATATATAGATCTAGTTCATTCATTTTCCTCTTTTATGAAGATAGCACATATGACTTGCTAATATCCTCATATTGTTTTCCTCCTTGTGCATCTCTGTTTCTCTGGCATATAACACAAAGCATGGATTGCTATGTAATAGGTTATATGCATGCTCTGTTTTATGAAGTACGAATAGATCATACTTCAAAATATCTGCATACATTTGCATCCCACGGACAAGATTGCACAAATTTTCACTAACATACTATTTGATACGCTATTTCTACCTATTTAAATATGTAAAATTATAGCACATTATCATAATTTACCTTTGTTTAGTGAGATTGAATATTGCTTTACATAATTATCATTCACCACAAATCACCTCTTCACCAGCCAGTACTTGTGTTGGTTTGACTGCCTTCTTAGCATCTCCTTCCATTGTAAATATTGGTGTGTCCAAAGGCTCGATATTTGAACATCTTCTTAATCTACAATCACTCTCTTGATTTTTAAAATTCAATTTTTAAAATTAAATTTGGATGAGATTACTATCTATGTCCTGATGACTTCCAAATTTTTAAATCTTAAGGCAGAACTCTTTTATATCCAGCTGCTTCCATGTGTCCCCTTGGAAGTTCAATGAATATCTTACAACTTATATGTCCAGAAGTGAACTTTTGATCACCATGCTCTCCTCCCCAAAAAGCCCTATTCTTGTACCAGTTTTCCTGTATATCATGAAACATGCTAAAAAATCTTGAAATGGTGCTTGACTCAACAGCATTCTCTCATACCTTATCACTTACCCATCAGTCAATCTTCTTGGCTTTATTATCACTGTCTATCCAGAATCCAGATGCCTTCTTCATATTCAACCACTATTCCTTTGTTCCAAGCCACCATCACCTTTGGTTGGGTCATTGCAATAGCCTCTTAACAGCCATCTGCTTTGATGGACACCGTACCTTTCAAAATATTTGGCTTAAAATTCTCCTATGTCTTTTCATCTCATTCATAGTTAAAACCCAAATCCTTGCAATAACAAGAGTGCTATACGATTGTTTGAACCTCACCTACCCATCTGTACTTGCCAATTGCATTTCAGCCACGCTGGCCTATTTGATGTTATTAAATATGCCAGTAATCTTTCTTTCTTTTTTTTTTTAAATATAGTTTATTTATCTTAAGAGAGTGGGGTCGAGGGGTGCAGAGAGAGAGAGAAAGAGAATATCCCAAGCAGACTCTGAGCTGCCAGTGCAGAGCCCAACATGGGGCTCCAACTCAGGAGAAATGAGATCATAACCTGAGCCAAAACCAAGAGCAGGATGCTTAACCTACTGAAACACCCAGGCACTCCTGCCAATAATGATTCCATCTCAGAATCTTTGAATTTCTATATCCTGTTGGGGACCCTGTTCTTTTGGATAGCTGCATGTTTATTTGCCTCTCCTCTTCTGGGTCTTGCTCAAATGCCACCTTGATTTTCAGTCCCTGGTATCCTGATGGACTTTTCTTAAAAAGACTCATTACCACATGATATCTTACATGTTTTCTTTTATAGTGTATATTTTTCTTTAATTTGTATCCTTTGAGAATATAAATTCACCTGCAGGAAGGTGAAGGTCAATTTTGATCCTTGCTCTATCCCCACTATTTAAAACAGCTTCTTCCCTTATGAAGAGCCTTGAGTAATGTACAGGATTGCTGAATCACTGTATTGTACACTTGAAACTAATACAACATTGTATGTTAACTCTACTGGCATTTAAATCAAAAACAGTGTTTAGCATTAAATAAATACTGGTAGAATAAAAAATGACTTTGCTTTTAGCTAAAGTTTATATTTGACTAATGGTAAAATTAATATCCAGCTTTATTTTGCTTCATATTTGGCTCATATTCTTATGTGTAGAAGAATGTGTATCCCTCTCTCTCTCATATATGAATTCCAGTACACAATATATGTGTATATTCTTTTAAACCTTTCTCCCCAATATTTCCATGCTCTTTTCCCTTTTGGAAATGTGCCACTTTGGGGCAGGATAGTGTATGTGTGTGTGTATTTTATGATTAGTTTTAGGTTCACAGCAATTGTGAGAGGAAGATATAGAGATTTCACACATACCTCCTTGCCCCTTGACATTCGTAGCCTTCACATCTTCATTGATGTAGTTTCATCAACAGTGGAAAATTGTTGATGTAGGTTCATCATCAAGGGAAAAATACACCCTTCTCTTGTGTGACATTGATAATGGGAGAGTCTATGAATGTAGAGAGGCAAAGAGGTAGATAGGAAATCTCTGTATATTTTTCACCAAGGATGAACCTACATTGACACATCATGATAACTCACAGTTTACCTTAGGGTTCACTCTTGGTTTTGTGTATTATATGGGTTTGGACAAATATATAATGACATATGTCCACCATTATGGTATCATACAAAGTATTTTTGCTGCCTTAAAAATCTTCTGTGCTCTGGCTGTGCATTCCTCTCCCCAATCTAGTCCCTGTAAATCACTGATCTTTTTACTCTCTCCATAGTTTTGCCTTCTGGTAAATTTCATACAATTGGAATCATACAGTACGTAGCCTTTTCATATTGACTTCTTTCACTTAGTAATTCTCATTTAAGGTTCCTCTATGCTTTTTCATGGCTTGACTTGTGTATATTTTTAAAAATGGACACTGTGAATCTTCCTCTTCTATTAAATGTGTTTAGCCTGTTTTATTTACTGTAATCTCACTTATGTTAGGACCTGTTTCTGTAATTTTTTAATGATTTTGATTTACCATGTTTCCTGTTTTTTAATTTTCCTACCATTACCTATAAAACATTTATCTTAACCTGAAAATTATGTATTATATTCAAGACCCATGTTGGGTATTTTTCTCTCTCAGTATTGTCCTAACCAAAGGAACTCTTTGGCCTTGTGTTGATATTCTAAGAGCTTTAGGACTGTAATGTCATTCCTTATTTAGTTACATTGTATGGTGTTTTTTAAAAAAAAATAATTTAATTTAATTTTTAATTTAAATTTTTTTATTTACATCCAAATTAGTTAGCAAATATAGTGCAACAATGATTTCAGGAGTAGATTCCTTAGTGCCCCTTACCCATTTGGCCCATCCCCCCTCCCACACCCCCTCCAGTAACCCTCTGTTTATTCTCCATATTTATGAGTCTCTTCTGTTTTGTCCCCCTCCCTGTTTTTATATTGTTTTTGTTTCCCTTCCCTTATGTTCAGTTGTTTTGTCTCTTAAAGTCCTCATGTGAGTGAAGTCATATGATATTTGTTTTTCTACGACCCAGCAATTGCACTACTAAGTATTTATCCAAGGGATACAAGTGTGCTGATACAGTGTATGTTCTTATTTTCAATATAATATTTTCCATTTTTCTTATTGCAGGAATTTATCTTTTAAAGAGTCTTTCAAAGATGATACATGTATGATAAAACTTCTGAGAATTTTTATACTGAAATTTTGTTTTTATCATGAATTATATAAGGGGAAGGGTGGGAAAGGGTATTCTTTCTTTGTGCCCAAGAGGTCAGGAAACAATTTGATACAACCAGAATCATCTCTGCCACAGGACACTATCAAATTGAAGCCTAATATAAAGATTTTGTTAGTTTTTTTAAGAGTTTTGGTTATAATTTTATCACTCTTTTATCCCCTGCTTGTACTCTTTGTTTTTTCTTTAGGTTTTCCAACTCATTGGGTTTGGCACTGCTATTTCTGTTGTCCAACATTCTTGTCCTATTTTTTTTCTCATTCTTTTCCTCCTCTCTTTTCTTCGTGTCTTCTGGGAGAGTTTTCTGACCCAGAGAACTGAGTGAAGTAATTTGATTTTGAATCAAATCATTCTGCTACTTCATTGGATTATTTATCTCAAAAATCTTATCTTCCATGTCCAATATGCCCATTTTAGAAATGCCTGATCATCTTGTCACATGATGGAAATATGTTCCTTTTTCTGTTTTAAGTATATTTTACTTGTTTTTTCAACTTGTTTTAAATTTCTGTACTGTCCCTTCCTTGGAGTTCATTTTCCTCCGTTCAAAGTTTTTCTCTCCGTTTTCCTCTAAAATAGTTTTCGTGTTCCTTAATGTCTCTTAAACATTTGCTTACAGAGAAGAATTATTTCCTAAAATGAAAGGAAACAACAGATGGCCTGGTCTACCATCTGTTGGGTGGGTTCGAATGACAATACTGGTGAGTTTGGGGCTTATGCTTCATAGTCCCTTTCTCTACCTACTGGAGAGTACTTTCCAAACTTGTATTCAGGCACTGCTCTTGTCCCATGTGGCAACTTTCCTGGGTAATTTCCCAGTTCTGTGTAGTGTGAGGAGGACTCCGGGAGCAGCTGGCTGCTGCAACCCTTGTTTTGGCTCTCCACACAGAACACTGTTGTTACCTGGTGGTTATCCTACACCCTCGAGCTGGAGATTAGCATTCCTGCCCTGTAGTATTAACAGGGTGGTCAATGATAGGGGAATAAGAATTTCAGGGTAGTAAGTGGAAATGGGTTTGCTGTCTGCAGAAACCATAAAATATCTTTTGAAATTGTGAAGAAATAGGATGGAGTGAAAACCTCTAAGATTTTGAGGGAGAGAGGATTCTATGTCCATTTGCCCTTTTATTCATTCATCAAACATTCATTCATATATCTATGCATTCAACAAATATTTATCAAAGACTTACTATGGGCCCCCAATTGTTACACTGTTACATAAGTGCACTAGGAATTGAGTAGTAAACAAACAAAAAATACCACACTTAGAGTCTGTGGATGGAGGAGACCAGTAAACCTATGTATAATCTGTTAGGGGAGGAGAAGTGCTGTGAATGAAAACAAAACATTTACAGGAGAGAGAATGTCAGAGGCTGGAAAGACCAGATTTGAGCAAAGACCTGAATGAAGGAAGAATGCAAATAGGTTGCCTTAGAGTCTCTACCACTTAGAGTTCATATAATTGTAGGCAAGGTTGATGGTGGGGATGGAGTAACAATGTATATGAAGGTCCATTGCATGGCATTGACTAGGGACTCAAAAAAGGGGAGCTACCCATACACATCATTAAAAAGTCCAAATTAATAATTTAGTTAGCATATCTAACTTTCCTGTTATTAAACATTGCTTTTCATTTGTTAAATTCCTGTGAGATTGGCAGCAAACACATAGCAAATCTCACTCACTTTTTTATATCTGAGGGTCATTAGTCATGGTCTTGACCATGGACAGTGGAGTTAAGATTACACTGGCAGAAAATAGTGGATTTTGAGGGCCATTCAAGGAAAAGTATGAATTAGTGAAATCCATAATGAGGATAGCTAACAAATACTTGGTAAATTCTTATTAGTTCTTGAGAAGGAAATAGGGCTATTCCTCCTCCACCTCTCTCTCTATTCTACCTCTCACCTCCCTCTCTCTCTCATGTTAAGCCAGCCGAAAACTTAGAATAATTTCATCATGTAAACATCATTAAACACTCCTGTTGAAGACTGTCATCTGCATAGATATACAAGCAAAATCAAATGACATCTTTTCCATCTTCCAACATCTCCCTGGCCATCATCCATAAGAGGGTTGAACATCTCATTGTTTTATTGTCACATGTGATCAGATGATACTAATTATTTAGCTTAATCTCTTACCTTGAACCTTGGAACTTGTGTAAAGAAATTGGCTGTTTTGTAAAACTGCCCACTTTTAAGAGTTGAATATTTTCCATCAGAATAAACTAAAAAGTTTAGACCATCTTATCTAAAGGCATTTTCCAGAGAAGTGTCCAAAATGTTTTGAATGGCCACAATACTGCAATAAAATGTATGATAGTTCAACTTGACAACTATATAAGAAATAGAGCTCATTTAGATGAGTGATCTCAAATTTGTAGTATCCCATTTTTTGTTCCAAATATAATGTTATTTAGATTGTTAAATACAAAATAGGAAAAAGAGTTACTTTTTCTGGCTGCAATTTGGTGGAGAAGGATGGTAATTGTGAGAAGCCCAGATGCCATCTATTCAGTTTTCTCCTGACTTGCTGAGGTAGACTCTTGGGGATTGGAGGAACACCATTTGGAAACCCCTAATTTAGATTTTTGAATTCTTTAATTATTATGTGCAGGTAAAGAAAAAAAGATAGATGTGGTCTCCATTGATTCTTTCTTCATAATATGGACTTACCGTACCCAGATTAAGTTGATACCTCCTATTACACATTTCAATTGTAGAAGGATAAGACAAGATTATTCAGCCATTATAATAAAGTGTTCCAGTAACATGGGCAACTTCAAACCATTCAATAGTCTGTTACTGAGGAGTAGATTTATCTGAAATGGGAGTGAGAGTTGAGAAACAGCCATCCTGTCTCTTACTGTATGCTTGCCTGGGCATAATGAGTTTACAGTGTTTATCTATGCATAATAGTGTCCTTGTATTCCTCTTGATTCATTTATCAACACTTTTAAAAAACTGCCATACACCAGTGAGGGTTTGAAGAAAAAAAGAAGAAAAGAAAAGACCAGGACTATAAGCTTTTGGCGCTCAAACTACATAACTTACTTTATACTGAAATATTTAAATTATAAAGGAAAGTACCCATTGGCAGTTAAATCATTCTCTATTTTCAAGTTGGCTAGAATTGCCAGAAAAAAAAATGCCATGTTACAATGTCATTGAATTAATGACCCTCGTTGCTTTAATGATAAATTACTTTTTAATGTGATAGTTTCTACTTTGAAATTTTCAGGGACTGATTGTTGGGGGTAAGAAATAACTTGTCCAAACAAATATTCTGTATTACTTATTGGTGTCCTCAATCCTTAAAACTGTGCGTGAGATGGGGCCTGGGTATTTCTCAAGGATAGGCTGGACATTTAAGAGTTATATTAAAAGAAATCCAGCCCATCCAGTTATAGAATTGAAAACTTCTGATGGGAGACATGAACCATTTGTAGAAAGCAATCCTGTCCTTTGCCTTGCTAGTAGCACGAGTATCATGGTAAATACATAATTGGTATTCAGTACTTGAATCACTGGCTAATGGGTTGATGCCCAAAACTATTGGCCATGAAGATCGTACAAAGAGGGCACTATTCTAAGAAGCAGAGCTTGAGGGTCATTAAGTTCTACAACTTTCACTGTTCTTTCAAAAACCAGATATTATGCAAAGGCATTCTGTACAATTTATTTCCTGAACTTTTGCCAATGAATATGATTTTCTCCTAATTCAAACACTATCAGCCTCCAATAAATGACAGTTCACAGCTGTTTTCTTAGCCTTGCTTGCACCCAAGTTTTCAGGAGGGCACACAATTGCCCTTAGAATTGGTTCTAAATTTTAAGGATTTGTGATTTGTTAGCTAGGATGACTCAGATGAAACCCCCTTCTAAAGAGATGACTCAGTGGTATTTAAAAAATGCTGTTATGTTAACTGGAAAAAATAGCTTTATGATGAGAATATTCCTTCTTTGAACTGTTTTATGACATTACTTGAAAATATTGCTATCTGTGACCCGTTTTTATATCATTCTGTGTTGTTGGTGCTTGAGGTAGTGGTTGCAAATGCGGTAATACCTCAGGACCTTGCCGATTCTTGATTTGGGATGATTTTCAAGGGATTGGCTAAAGTTTACTTTTTCTAGTCACCCAGAGAAATAGATTGATGAGCAGAATAATAGTCTGAATAGATTGCTGGAGTATTTGATGAGAAAGAAAATATACAGACATTTATTTATTTTTATTGTTTATTTTTTAAATATGAAATTATTGTCAGATTGGTTTCCATACAACACCAGTGCTCATCCCAACAGGTGCCCTCCTCAATACCCATCACCCACCTTCCCCTCACTCCCACCCCCCATCAACCCTCAGTTTGTTCTCAGTTTTTAAGAGTCTCTTATGTTTTGGCTCCCTCCCTTTCTAACCTCTTTTTTTTTTTTCTTCCCCTCCCCCCATGGTCTTCTGTTAAGTTTCTCAGGATCCACATAAAAGTGAAAACATATGGTATTGTTCTCTATATGACTTATTTCACTTAACATAACTCTCCAGTTCCATCCACGTTGCTACAAAAGGCCATATTTCATTCTTTCTCGCTGCCACGTAGTATTCCATTGTGTATAGAAACCACAATTTCTTTATCCATTCATCAGTTGATGGACATTTAGGCTCTTTCCATGATTTGGCTATATTGAAAGTGCTGCTATAAACATTGGGGTACAAGTGCCCCTATGCATCATCACTCCTGTATCCCTTGGGTAAATTCCTAGCAGTGCTGTTGTGGGTCATAGGGTAGATCTATTTTTAATTTTTTTGAGGAACCTCCACACTGTTTTCCAGAGCGGCTGCACCAGTTTGCATTCCCACCAACAGTGCAGGAAGGTTCCTGTTTCTCCACATCCTCGCCAGCATCTATAGTCTCCTGATTTGTTTATTTGGCCACTCTGACTGGCGTGAGGTGGTATCTGAGTGTGGTCTTGATTGTACAGACATTTAACATTTGTTAGATTAAAAATCTTTATTATCAGATCATTATCTGTACTTTCCAGTTATTGGTTGTGTGATCTCCATTTTGTCCGTAAAACACTGATGGCATTAATACCTACTTGTTGTATTCATCTCTTTCATCCATTAAATGGTGGTACTAATGGAACCTACATGATGGCATTGTGAGTGGTAATGGGTTAATACACATAAAGTACTTAAGCAGTACTTGGAATATACAATTCTTTCAGTGTTTTAGCTGATTTCGAAAATTATTATCAGCCATGTGATTACCTATTTGTTAGTAATAAAAAACATTATTTCTGGGCCTTTTTTTTGATTTAACTTTATTTTGTATTTTTTTAAATTTACATCCAAATTAGTATATAGGGAAGCAATGATTTCAGTAGATTCCTTAATGCCCCTTACCCATTTAGCCCATCCCTCCTCCCACAACCTTCCAGCAACCCTCAGTTCTCCATATTTATGAGTCTCTTGTTTTGTTCCGCTTCCTGTTTTATATTTTTGTTTCCCTTCCCTTATGTTCATCTGTTGTGTCTCTTAAAGTCCTCAGATGAGTGAAGTCATATGATTTTTGTCTTTCTCTGAGTAATTTCACTTAGCATAATACCCTCCAGTTCCATCCACGTAGTTGCAAATGGCAAGATTTCATTCTTTTGATTGCTGAGTAGTATTACATTTTGTGTGTGTGTGTGTGTGTGTGTGTGTGTGTGTGTGTGTGTATATATATATGTATGTATATCACATTTTCTTTATCCATTAATCCATTGATGGACATTTGGGCTCTTTCCATACTTTGGCTGTTGTTGATAGTGCTGCTATAAACATGGGGGACATGTGTCTCTGGGCCTTTTTTTAAATATCACTGGAGAAATTTAGTCTAGACCTCTATTAATTAGGATTTGGACCAAACGTGTACATTTAACAATACATAAATATTCTAAAATAGACAATTCACTAACGTAGACTTCCCTGGATTAATGAAATTTCCCCCCATTATTCTAAGTCTCATGCTAAGAATCTGAATTGTACTCATAGCTTGTGCTGAGCATTATTATTATATATTGAAGCACCAATTGTATGCTGGAAAGTACATCATAATGATAGTTGTCATAACTGTTTTATTCCTGATTTTTCTAATCTCCTCTTTTCCCTCTTAACTTTGTTAATAACTATTTTGAATACTCTATGGGGGTGGTGTAAGATTAACTGTTAAACTTGATTCTGGCAAATGTTATTTTAACTTAATCAGCATACATTTTTCCTTCTATCAGCACCTGGTTTTTTTCTTTAGGCCTAACATCTTTACCGTGAGATAGAGTTTTGATGCCAGTAGTCAATAAAAGGTTGTTCTACCCTTTTCCCTCCCCTCCCCTCTTTTTAGCAAATTTCAGGAAATGGACCTCTGAATTATAAACTTTAACAGAGACCTAAAGACCAAAACTGATCCTGGTTCTTCACTGCCAGGAATGCATGTGAGAGATAATGTTATTTGTTGCTGTTACCCAATTCAATTGCACTACTTCTCATTCTTCCCTTTATTGACCTAGTTCTTTGGTTCTTCCTTGGTTTCTGTCAGCTATGCCATATTCTTCCAATAATTCCTTTTGTTGGTTAAGTTATCCAGGAATTGTTTTTTGCTGCTTGCAGTTAAATTCCCTAATGGTACAGTGTTGCAAAAATAGACTGGGTGGTGAGAAAGATGTGGTTCCAGGAATTTGTTGAATTTTGCCCTGTGAAAGTCACTGAGCTGGTCATGGCTGTTTCTTCTAAAAAGGGAATGTCTGGGCTTCTGGTTTTGGAATTGGATTCTAGCTCTAATACCACAAAAACGTTGCTGGGATAAAATAAAGTATTAAGGCTGGAGGCCCTCTGAACAAGCTAAGAGTACCTACATAAAGGAGGGAACCCTACCAGATCCATATCAATGATTAAAACACCCTCTTGTGCTGTCTTGTAGATCAAGACAACACAGAGGAAATATGTTTGAGGAATGGCTTGAAACATAGAGCATGGCTACATCAGATTAAATGGAGAATATGTATAACTTTTCCCTCTTGAAGGGAAAAGAAGCATCAAGAAATATTTTTGGTAGTAGCAAATAAAAATTCATCACTCCTGAGATATTTTTCTCTCTAGCTTCTGACTTAAGCTGTAAAATAGTGAGGACAACTACTGATTAGTTGTCAATTCAGAGCAAGTGCAAAGTTGGGCAACCAACTTTGAGTTGTGCATGATATTACCACCCAAATCTTAGAATTCGGCAAAATTGTTGTTTTTTTGTATTTAACCATGCTAACCTATTTTATTTCATTTTTTATTTTAAACCATTTTATTGAGGTAGATTACCATACAAAAAGTTTTACATGTTTAGTGTACACATCCAATGAGTTTGGGATAAGTATATACCTGTGAAACCATCACCATAATCAAGACTGCAAATGTATCCATCACCTCCCAAAGTTTCCTCCTGCATCCTTTATTACTATTATTTTTTTGTATGTCATAAGAATACTTTACATAACATCTATCTTCTTAACAAATTTTAAGTATACAATACAATATGTTAACTGTAGACATGATGCTATCTTGTCCATCTCCAGAACTTTACCTTAGATTACTGAATCTATGTACCTTTAATTATTACCTCTTCATTTCCTCTCTCACAGCCCTTGGCAACCACTAATCTACTTTCTACTTATGTGAGTTTAACCATTTTAGATTATATATGTAAGTGAGATCATAGAATATTGTGTGTCTGGTTTATTCATTTAGCTTAATGATCTCCAGGTCCACCCATGTTGCTACAAATGACAGATTTTTGTGTTTTTTAAAGGTTGAATAATATTCCATTGTAGATGTATACCATAGTAGATGTATATTCTTTATCTATTCATCCAATGATGGACATTTAGATTGCATATATTGGCTATTGTGAACCTTGCTATTGGTTTGAGTTCCTTATATTTTTTGGATATTCATCCCTTATCCAATAAATGGTTTGTAAATCCACTGAATATATAAAAAATTTCTACCATTGTGGAGGTTGTCTATCCATTTGGTTCATGGATTTCTTGCTGTGCAGAAGCTTTTTAGTTTGACATAATCACACTTGTTTGCAGTTCATGCTGTCGTTGGGTATATTTTTGGTCTCCAATCCAAAAATAATATCACTAAGACCAATCAAAGTGCTTTTTTTTTATCCTCTTTAGGAGTTTAACAATTTTCAGTTCCTATATGTAACCTTTTTGAGGTTTTGAGTTGATTTTGCATACTGATATAAGGGTCCAATTTATGCTTTTGCATGTGGATATCCAGTTTCTCAACTCTATTGAAGAAGCTATTCTTGTTTGTAGGAGATTGCTAAAATGTGTTTCTGTGTGGTGATGAGGGCTGGCTCCTCTTATTCCCCCATCTTGCTGATGTCATTTCTCAAATTACTGATAAAAACCTAAGATAAGTCTTAAGTTTGACAGTTAATATCTGTGATGAGAGAAAAAAATTGCCCTATAGGATCAAGTTGTTACTTAATCTTTTTAAACTGAGACCCATTTACAGATTATTACTTTGTTCCACCATCGTCTCAGCAATACATTGTTGCAAGGGATGGAGATGGGGTGGAAAACAGGTAACCATGTACCATATGTCCTTTTTCTAAGAGCCCTTTCAAAGAATTTTAAATGGAAAATATTAAAAACTGGGGCTAGGATTCATTTATTCATGTATGTATGTATGTATTTTACCTTATTGATGTACATCTAGTAAACAATGATGTCTTAGGAAATGTTCAGCAAATATGGGACATAAATATATACATGCCAAGATAAAGATAAAGCTATAAAATATATGCAATGCACCAATATGCACAGAGCAAGCTACTGAGTTTAACACCTGCTTTGGAAATGGGAGATTTGAACTTCTATGAGGTAGAACAAAACTTCCAAAATAGTTAGAGCTAATAGAAGTTCTACATCAATGAATCCTATTGAGTTCATTTAAGGCAGTATCTTAGGAAAGTCATAGTTTATAGAACTCATGATGTCTTGAATAATATCAAGGGCTCAGTAGATATTCAGTCATCTAAGTTGATGATGATGATTCAGCCACATGGGTATTATATCACCTATAGTTTGGAAATCACGATACCTTACCTTTCATTTTCACTTTGCTGGGGTATGCTAAATTGTTACTAAACATTACTCATCTTCTGCTGTAATTAATCTAAAACATATGTGTCTCATACCCTATTTATATTTTGAAACCCAAATAACAAGATGCCCTCATTTTAAGTCTTGTCTGTGTAAATTCCACTGCAAAAGCATGAAATGACAAAATTTTAACAAGGAATCAATAATTAAAATAAGTATATTCATGCTTACTCTAAATACTATTTATTGACTAACTTAGACATTTTGAGACATAGTATTGGAATACTTTCCATTTTAAAAAGGCTTACCATATTCTTTCCTGCCCTATCTTATTCTGTCCCACCCAACCTGACTCTACAACCCTGAATGAGGTATGAAAGAGAAGTTATAATTCTGAATCTGCAACCCTTGAAGCTGCTAGCCTAGATATTTCCACAACTGGTTTGCCATAAGCACAGAAAATGATTGAGATGTGTGCAAGAATACTTGTTTCATTTTTAGAAGATGCTCAAAAGTTCACCTAACTGGCTTAAATTTAAGGAAGGCAGAGCTGAGAGCTGCATGTGCTCTGAGTTTTCCCTGTGTTAAAAAGAGAGAAAAGCTCTCTTCCTACCCCCAACAAACCTGTAGAAGACTTCCTGATGCCCTTTATTAATGCTGGTTTTGGATCATCAGAGAATTAGAATAGTGATTAAATCTTTTACATCCTCAAATCATTATCATTGATCTGCCATTTCCCTTAAAAACTGGACAATATAGAACTATGGGAAGGCCAACATAAAATGCATAATAATCCCAATCAGAATTTTGTTAGTGCTTGATGGTTTGTTTAAACATAAAGATGGAGATCTAAAGAAAAGCTCGTATCTTTCTTCTAGAAATTAACAGGGGTGCCTGAGTGGCTCAGTCAGTTAAGTGTCCGACTTCAGCTCAGGTCATGATCTCATGTTTCGTGGGTTCAAGCCCTGTGTTGAAGCCTGGATCTGCTTCAGATTTCTGTGTCTCCTGTCTCTCTCTGTCCCTCCCCACTTGCACTCTTTATTTCTCTCTCTCTCAAAATAAACATTAAAAAAACACCAAAATAACAACATGAACATAAAAATGATCAAATCAACATTGTCCAAGAAGTGACCTGAGGTCAGTAATACAAACTTCAGCTTAATTTTTAAATTCAAAATCTGGTCACAAAACCCTAAAATATGGTGCTCACTATGAAGATAACAAGATGCTTCCATATTATAAATAATCTAGAATGCATGAAATAATATTCGGTCTAAACTTTGTAATAAGACAAGGAAACAAATATATTTTAGAAAGATTTGGTAGTCAAAATTGAAACAAAAATTTAACTTCCAGTGAACCAGATTACCTCAATCCATGAGCTTTTTAGTTTTTGATTGAAAGCATGAGAGTAAGGGCAGTTCTGAAGTAGGAAAAATAGAAATTCCAGATAGACAACTTCTTAAATCTTGGCTCTGTTTTAGGTATTATTTGTCTTTATACAGTGATTGAGCAATTCCATACATCAGTGTTCATCAAGGACAAGTGTACTCCTTATCCCATCACCTTATTAAACCCAGCCCCCCACATCCATCCCCTCTGGTAACCATCAGTTCTCTATAATTAAGAGTCTATTGATTTTTCTGTCTTCTTTTACCCTTGGATTGTTTGTTTCTTAAATTTACATACGAATGAAATCATAGAGTATTTATCTTCTCTGACTGGCTTATCTCACTTGGCATTATACTTTCTAGCACCATCCATGTTGTCACAGATGGCAAGATTTCCTTCTTTTTTATGACTGAGTAATATTCCTGTGTGTGTGTGTACACATGTATATATATATATGTGTGTGTGTGTACCCATGCATATATATATATTTTAACAATTTGTTCTTCCAATCTGTAAGCATATATATAACATATATATGCATATGTGTATACACACAACACACACCACTTCTTTATCCATTCATCAATCATTGGACACTTGGGCTGCTGCCATATCTTGGCTATTGTAAATAATGCTGCAATGGATAGGGATGAATGTATCCCTTTGAATTAGTATTTTTGATTTTTTTGGGTAAATATCCAGTAGTGTAATTACTGGATCATAGGGTAGTCCTATTTTTAACTTTTTAAAGAAACTCCATGCTGTTTTCCACAGTGGCTGCAACAGTTTGTATTCCCACAAACAATTGCAAGAGGCTGCCCTTTTTTTTATGCATCCTCACCAACACCTATTGTTTACTATGTTGTTGATTTAGTCATTCTGACTGGTATGGGATGATATCTCATTGCAGTTTTGATTTTCATTTTTCTGATTGTAGGTGATAACATTTTCATGTGTCTTTTGGCTATATGTATGTCTTTGGAGAAATGTCTGGTCATCTCGTCTGTTGATTTTTAATTGGATTATTTGTTAGGTGTTGAGTTGTAGAAGTTCTATATATGTTTTGGATACTAACCCTTTATCAAATATGTCATTTGTGAATATCTTCTCCCTTTCTGAAGGTTGCCCTTCAATTTTGTTGATCATTTCCTTCACTGTCCAGAAGCTTTTTTTCTTGATGAAGTCCAAATAGTTTATTTTTGCTTTTTGTTTCCTTGCCACAAGAGACCTATCTAGAAAAAGTTGCTACAATAGGCGTCAAACAGGTTACTGCTTGTGTTCTCTTCTAGGATTTTTATGGTTTCAGGTCTCACATTTAGGCCTTTAACCCATTTTGAATTTACTTGTGTGTGTGAGGTAAGAAAGTGGTCCAGTTTCATTCTTTGCATATTGCTGTCCAGTTTTCCCAGCAGCATTTGTTGAAGAGACTGTCTTTTCCTGTTGGATATTTTGTCCTGCTTTGTTGAAGTTTAATTGACCATACAGTTGGGAGTTCATTTCTGGGTTTTCTACTCTGTCCTATTGATCTGTGTGTCTGTTTTTGTGCCAGTAGCATACTGTTGGATCGCTATAGCTTTGTAATATAATTTAAAGTCTGGAATTGTGGACTTCAGGTTTGCTTTTCTTTTTCAAGATTTCTTTGGCTATTCAGGGTCTTTTGTGGTTCTAGACAAATTTTAGAATTGTTTGTTCTAGTTCTGTGAAAAATGTCGTGGTATTTTGATAGGGATTACATTCAATCTGTAGATTGCTTTGGGTAATAGAGACATTTAACAAATTTGTTCCAATCTATAAGCATGCAATGTGTTTTAATTTCTTTGTGTCATCTTCACTTTCTTTAATCTGTGCTTTATAGTTTTTAGAGTACAGGTCTCTCACCTCTTTGGTTGGGTTTGTTGCTATTACTATTTTTAGTGCAATTCTCAATGGGATTTTTAAAATTTCTCCTTTTGCTGCTTCATTATTGATAATAGAAATACAACAGATTTCTGTCCATTGATTTGTATTCTGTGACTTTACCTAATTGTTTATCAGTTCTTTTTTTTTTAATTGAGCCTTTTGGTTTTTCTATACAGTAGTATCATGTTACCAGCAAATAACTTTTACTTCTTCCTTACCTATCTGGATGACTTTTATTCCTTTGTGTTTTCTGATTTCTGTGACTAAGACTTCTTGTACTGTATTCAGTAAAGATGGTAAGAGTGGACACCTTTGTCTTGCTCCTGACCTTTGGGGAAAAACTCTGTTTTTCCCCATTAAGGATTATGTCAGCTGTGGGTTTTTCATATATGGCCTTTTTTAATGTTGCAGTATGTTCCCTCTAACCCTACTTTGTTGAGGGTTTTTATTATGAATGGATATTTTACTTCTTCAATTGCTTTTACTAAGTCTATGGAAATGATCATATAGCTCTTATATTTTCTCTTATTTAAGTATCACGCTGATTTTTTAATAATAAACCACCTTTGCCACCCAGAAATAGTGAAAGATTTTTAAAAATATATTACTGAATTTAGTTTGCTAGTATTTTTTAAAAAGATTTTTGCATCTGTGTCATCAGGGGTATTGGCCTGTAAGTCTCTTCTTTAGTGGTGTCTTTATCTGGTTTTGGTATCAGGGTAATGCTAGCCTCATAGAATAAATTGGAAATTTTCCTTTCTTTTCTAATTTTTGGAATAGTTTGAGAAAATAGTTATTGACTCTTTAATGTTTGGTAGAATTCTCCTGTAATGCTATCTGGTCCTTGACTTCTGTTTGGTGGCATTTTGATTATTTTTTTTTTTTTTTTTTTTTTTTTTTTTTTTTGCCGATTATCAGTCTTTTCACATTTTCTATTTCTTCCTGTTTCAGTTTTGGTAGTTTATATGTTTCTAAGAATTTATCTATTTCTTCTTTGTCCATTGGTTGGTATATAGATTTTCATAATATCTTATAAATCTTTGTATTTCTGTGGTGTTTGTTGTTCTTTCTTTTTTCTCATTGTGATTTTTATTTGTTTTGGTCCTTATCCTTTTTTTCTTGATCAGACTAGCTAGAGGTTGATCAGTTTTACTGACTTTTTTCTTTTTTTTGAAATTGATCAGTTCCTGGTTTCATTGATCTGTTATATTTTTTCTTAATATATCACCGATTTCTGCTCTAATTTTATTATTTCCTTCCTTCTGCTGATTTGAGGTTTTGTTTTGCTAGCTCCTTTAGGTGTAGGGTAGGTTGTTTGTTTTGAGATTTTTCTTGCTTCTTGAGGTAGAGTTTTATTGCTATAAACTTGCCTCATAGAACTGCTTTTGCTGCATCCAAAGGTTTTTGGACCATTGTGTTCTCATTTCATTTGTTTCCATGTATTTTTTCTTCTTTGATTTCCTGGTTGACCTGTCCATTCTTAAGTAGTGTGTTGTTTAACCTCCATGTGTGGTCCTTTCCAGATGTTTTTTTCTTGTGGCAGATTTCAAATTTCATAGTGTTGTGGTCAGAAAAGATGCATGGTATGACTTTAATATTCTTGAATTTGTTGAGGCTCATTTTTGAGCTAAAATGTGACCTTTTTTGGGGAATGTGTACTTGAAAACAATGTTGTTTCTGCTGTTTTAGGATGGAATTTTTGAATGTATCTGTTAAATTACAGTGTGTCATTCAAAGTCCTTATTTCCTCATTGACATTCTGTTTAGGTGATCTGTCAGTTGATGTAGATGGGGTGTTAAAATACCCTACCATTTTGTATTGATGAGTTCCTTTATGTTGTTATTAACTCTTTATATATTTGGGTACATCTATGTTGGGTGCATAAATATTTATAATTGTTAATATCTTCTTGTTTGGATTATCCCCTTAATATTTACATAGTTAATAATAACATATAACATGATTATATATTATATATATAAAATTTGTCTCTTTGTCACTTGTCTCTTATTACAGTTTTTATTTTAACGTCTAGTTATCTATACAAGTATCACTACTCCAGCTTTGTTTTGACATCCATTTGCAAGATACATAGTTTTCATCCCCTCACTTTCAATCTGCAGGTGTCTTAGGTCTAAATGAGTCTCTTGTAGGCAACAAACACATAGATGGGTCTTATGTTTTTAATCCATTCTGTCACCCTATTTCTTTTGATGGGAGCATTTAGTCCCATTTAGATTCAAAGTAATTATTGATATATATTGTCATTTATTACTTGTTCTGTGTTTCTGAAATTGTTCTTTGATCCTTTTTGTCTTTTTCTCATAGTTTGCTGGTTTTTCTTTAGTGGTATACTGGGATTTGTTTCACTTTATTCTTTGCATATTTACAAGTGTTTTTGATATATGGTTATGATTAAGTTTGTATATAAACTCTTTAGCACATAGCAGTCTACATTAACTTGATGGTATTGGCATTTAACCCTTCTTTACTCCTCTTCTCCTCATGTTTTATGTATATGTTGTCATGTTTTACATAGTTTGTGAGTTCCTTGACTGATTTTTTTTTTTTTTACGGAAATACTCATTTTTACTGCTTTTGTTTCCTACCTTCATACTCTCATTTTGATCTCTCCTTTCCACTCAAAGAATCCCCTTAATATTTCTTGCAGGGATGGTTTAGTGGTCATGACACCTTTAGCTTTTATTTGGGAAACTCTCTCTGCTGCTATTCTGAATGACAGCCTTGTTGGATAGAATATCCTTGGCTGCAGATTTTTTCCCATTCAGCATATTGAATATATATTATGCCACTCTCTTTTGGCTGGGAAAGTTTCTGCTAAAAATCTCCTGATAGCCTAATGGGTGTTTCCCTTGTTAGTTACTGTGACCTTTTGTCTTGCTACTTGGTTTTTTCCCCCATTATTTGGTGTAGGTCTGCTTTTGTTTAATTTTGATGACCTTTTTCTGTTCTTTGATTTTAGATAAATTCTCTGTCTTCTCATTTTGTCTAAGTCTCTGTGCCTGATTCCCTGTGTTGGGTAAGTCAGCTATGTCTCCTGTTCTTGAGGGTAATGGCTTTATAAGGAAGAGGTCCTTTAGTGTCCTGCAGTATAGTATTCCCTGTTTCCCAGGGCCTGGCTCTTCTGGTGAATGTTTCCAGTGTATGCTGAGTGTGCTCTGCTGTTTTGTTCTGGCCACATTGATCCTTCAGGCCATGGTTGTCTGTAGAGGCGCTCTTTGCCTATTGTGGCAATGTTTAGTCCCTGGCCTGATGTGACATGTTTTAACTAGGTGTGCTGCCTTCTGTTTGTGAAATGATACCTCTCGCCACTGGAACCAAGTCTCTGCAAAACTCCCTGGTGGAAAGATGCAATCTTCAGGAGTTTTGGCTGGTTTTGGGGAAGAGGGTCTGTGTTGCTGGGACTGGGGCAAGCATGCCCAGAAAGGGCAGTTGCACCAGAGTGTGGGGGTGGAAGGGGTGGGCAGGGGGATGTAGTATAACAAAGTTAGGTAGTAAGTGTTGGAACTATGCTGGTTCCACAGGTGATTCTGTGTTTGTGCTGAGGCAGGGGAGGGAAATGGTACAGCCAGTTCCTTTCATTCCAGAAGGTTTTCTCCCTGAAAGCTGTCTCTCAGGTCCACACTCACACATGAACAAATAAAATCCCCACTATGTGCCCCAGATGCTCTTCAGAAAACTATTTCTATGTTGTATGTCTGCAAGCTCTTTGCCCTGTCTTTTTCTCATGAGCAGCCCCATATTCTTTACTGTGGCCTCTGAGCTCTCTGAGCCAAGCCTGCTGACCTTTAGAATTCCAGACTTTAAGCCCCACTGGGTGTAAGAACTCAAAAAACTTAGCCCCTCTTGCTTTCCAAGCCAATTGCTATGGGAATTCGTTTCCCCATTTGCTAGTCGGTCTTTTGCCCATCTCTGTGACTGTGTCTCCCCACCTCTGGCGACGTTTCTCTCTGTTTCTCTCTGTTTCTCTCTGTTTCTCTCTGTTTCTCTCTGTTTCTCTCTGTTTCTCTCTCACCCCGTCTCTCTCACCCCGTCTCTCTCACCCCGTCTCTCTCACCCCGTCTCTCACCCCGTCTCTCTCACCCCGTCTCTCTCACCCCGTCTCTCTCACCCCGTCTCTCTCACCCCGTCTCTCTCACCCCGTCTCTCTCACCCCGTCTCTCTCACCCCGTCTCTCTCACCCGTCTCTGCACTTCCTATATTCTTTACTGTGGCCTCTTCTCCACCTTTATTTGTGTAGTTTGTTCTGCCACTCTTCAGATAATTTCAGGGGTATTTGGGATGACTTGACAGTTAAATAGTTGTATTTTGGGGACAAGGTGAGCCTAGGGTCCTCCTAGTTTACCACTACATTGGCACTTCTGTTTTAGTTATTCAGCAACCCTAGGCAAGTCACTTGATATCTCAGAGTCTCCATTGTATCACTTATTTAAATAGGGATTTAGACCAGTAGTCACTTCCAGATTTAAAAGCTACAGGATTTTAGAGCCCTTTCAATACCTATTCTTCCTTGTGTTACAAAACCTCTCTGCTTTATAGACTATATCTGTTTTAAGAATATACAGGAAGGAGTTTTCAGTTTTAGTAGATAGAGCAATGCTAATGTACCAAAAATGTAGAGTAGTTCTTGTCATTAATTTAAAATAGCAATACTCCAGATAAAATTTTTCATTTTCTGCATTACAAATACATTAAGCTTTGACTTTATTACCAAAAATTTAATACTTTATAAATAAAATATTATTAAAATAGCTGAATTTTCATGGTCCATTTAACAAACAGAAGAAATCAGTTTTACAAGCACAACAATAGATTTTCTCCCACTCTTACTTGTGCAGTTCAACCTTCTTACTTATATGTTATTTGTAAGTGTAATCAATTAGGAACTCTAAAATTCAAGGAGCAAAATACTTTATGCAGGGAAATTGTAATGATATTCATATGTGAACTTGATAAGAAACAAAATGCTACCTTTATTTAGGCTTACAGAAAAGGCAATGAAGTCAGCTTAGAAAAGTTGTGTGGGAGAAATAAGATGAAGAAAGAAATACCAAGTGTGTTAGCCATGAGTAGTCTATTCAAAGGAAGAGATGGACACTGTTGGTTGCCACCACTTCTCATTTCCTTCTGTTCTTGTTGGCAGATCTGGAGTTGAGAGCGCACCTAAGTCATGGATATGTGACCTATAATACACTGCAGAAAAAGTCTTTTGGAGGGGGGTTTAGGAAATAATTTATCTCCTGAAAAGAAACAGGAAGAAGGAGAAAGGAGAGGGGGAGAGAAAATTCTCTCAAGCTGTATTTTAACTACATGAGAGATCTGAAATTGTGGTAACCATCTTAAAACATGAGTAGACAAGGCAAAAGATCAAGGCAGTAATCCAGTGGGATGGCAGAGCAGGAAAATAAAGAGTCCATGTTCCTAGGCCACTGAACCAATACCTGAACTACCTGCTTTTGGATTCACGTTGAGGGAGATAATTTTATGTATCATTAAAGGATTCTGGTTGAATGCTTTTTGCTTGCAGCAGAACGAGTTGTGACCCCTCCATCTCTAGCAACTAGCTCCCCCTTGGCATCATTTTATCCTAGAGACCCTTCCAACATGCTTGCAATTGTTTTTGTAGGTGTTGGGAGACCTAGGTGGTTGATACATGTGGGAGTGCCTTTTAGTTCCAATTTTGTTTCCTCTTATATTTTGGAACAATAGTTCTGTCCACTCAGAATATGCATATACTCAAAACACTTAATTGAATGTGCTATCAAAGAACAGAGGAAGTTAAATGAGTAAAATGATAGCAATAGACTTACCTCTGACATTTTGTAGCAAAAAAAAAGGCTAGTGAGTAGATGACATTCACTGTGGGTGGTTTAGTAATGAGTGCTTTAAAGTGACTAAACTGATTACCTGAGGACCTACCATTAATTCACAACATACTACCATGAATGAATCATTTAAATGGTTGCTTCCACATTGCACTATTTTGCCCTTGTCGGTGCCTGATTTTGTTTGTTGCCATCTTAGTCATTTGTTCAGTTATTTTTGGCTCTCTTGTATTTTCTAATAATCCTTAATAGAGGTTTAGTCAGGTGATTCTTTGTTAGAAAATAATATGCACGAATGCATCTAAGGGTTGGACAGAGGATTTTTATTTTGCTAATTAGTATAAAAGTTTCCCTTGGTTTTTCTCAGATGACCGTTAATACTTATTTTTGCATTTCAATTGATTTTCCCCCAGAATCCATCTCCATTTTGCAGGCCATATAATGAAATACCATATAATTCTAGCTCTTGCCTCTAGTGTTTCCATTCATTCATATATTCATTCACTCAAAAGTAAATTTTGAGCGTCTAATTTGTGGCAGTCATAATGGTGAGTGCTGGGATATACAATGGTGGACACACTAAATTGATTCATGGCTTCATGATGCCTATAATGTGGTGTTAAAATTCATATCAGGATTTCAGCAGGATGTAGCATGTTTAGGCGATGACAAACTTTTGTTGGGAAAAATAATTAGCACCTATGCACATGACCGTTCCTTTAACAATAGGCGGTACTAAAAACCCAATTTCAAAATGGAAGAAAGTAAAGCCTCTACTACTATGCAAAAAATCTACCTGAAATAAACAAACACAAAAGCAAAAAAAAAAAAAAAAACAAATTTCTGACTAAAGAATACACAGGTATGCATTCTGAGGTATCAGAAAAGGGGGAGAGAGTGTTATGTTAAGCAAATGGATACTCCTCAGTCTTTTCATTTGAGCTTTCAATAGAATACGGCACAATTGAGCACTTCATCCTTGTTGATAAACTTTCCATGGCTTCCCTTATGCCATCCTTTTGAATTTTCTATCCATCTTACTGTCTGGCTACCCCTCATAAATACTTTTGAGGATCCTCTTCCTTTGTTGGCTATCTTCATAGCTTACATTCTTTACCAAACTAAAATTTGGCAATTGTTCACTCCCATGACTTCAATTATTGTTGGTGGGTCAATATTTCCCAACCCGGTATCAGCAGCTTGTTTTCTCTCCTGAACTTGAGTCAAGACCCACACATCCCACTGCTTGTTTAATTCCTGATTTGGAAGTCTGCCTGGTCCCTGAAACCTCAACATTTCCAAAATAATTTATTTAACCTCTTCTCCTCTTATGCTTACATGTAAACCATCACACACACACACACACACACACACACACCACAAATATCCCCAAGTACCCTTTTTTATCGCTTTAGCTTGCTTAGTTTCAGCTACTTTGTTCTATCTTCCTATTTATTACTCTAAGCCATATTCTTCATCATTCCTCCCCTGGATTACTTAATTAGTCTTATAACTGGTGTATCTCATAGTCTTGACTCTGTCCAATCTGTTCTAACTTGGAAGGCTGAGTGGAACATACTGGAAGATAAACCTGATTTATTCTCTCATGGTTAAACCTTCTGGTGCTCCTTATTAAGGTACAATCCAATTTCTTAGTATGCCATCACAACTTAAATCTGGCCCTTGTAGTTTACTTTTCTCTCCACCTTCCACAATGTACTTTTGCTATGAACTATTTGTCACTTTCCTGAATGTATCATATTACCTTGCCCTCCATAACTTTGCAGGAACTTTTCCTGGAGCATTTGTTGTTTGTTTATTTTGAAGTCTGTATGAAGTTGGGTTTATGTGTCCTTGCAATGATCCTCCATAGCATTCTCTACTTTGTCATACTGTGTTGTAGTTGCCCTATTTGTCTTATCCCTTGCTGGCAAATATTTATGCCAAAAGAATAAGAACTAGGCATGCATTATTCATACTTTATCCCCTGTACAAAACATGGCACAAGATCAATACTTACTCATACTTGTTTAATTGAAAGAATGAAAATTAAATCAAATATTAAATCAAATATGGAGTGATTAAACCATGCTAGCCTTGAGATGTTGCCCTTCCTATTTTTCTAATGTTCAGTAATACTTAATTCAGCATAGATGCTCAAAATGTTTGTGAATTACTGAATTTTTAAATTCTGGAACTCATGGGTCACATTGCTTCTGAATTTTTTTCTTTCCCCCCTTAAGCAATCAATCATCAGTCAATCAGTTTCTCTCTTATTCATGCTTAATACGTCTATGATTCCCAAATGAAGTTAGTGGAAAATACGATATAATTTCTAGTTTTTTCCTCCATGAGTTCTTGTAGTCAATATTTTCCCCTGGGGGGAGATTTCTTAGTGTATAGATAGAATGTTAACCTGGACTACCATCTTGTTTAATTCTAGATAAAGTATGGCTCTGAGATGTACCACAGGAGGAGAAGAGAGAAGGAAGTATAAGAAAACACAGAAAGTGGACCAGAAACAGTGGGGAGAGAGTTGAGTGAGAGCATTAGGTGATGTGTGATGATACACACATCTTTCTTTGTGATTCCTGATCCTCTCTAATCCACAAAGGATTCCCTCTTTGAGTAGCAGCTCTTAGCCTTTGTCAAAATTGAGATATTCCACATGGCCTAGACTAGTGGTTTGCAAAGTGGCTCACAAAACGACTGTGGCAGGGTTTAAGAATCTCTATTTTTTTAAAAGTTCCCTGAATAGTTCTGATTTACAGCCATATTTGTGCACCATCAACCAGTATAGTCTCTTGCCTGTGTACTATGGACTAAGTGTAAGCAATAACAGAGAAATTCCTGAGACATTGCAGCACAGGTTACTTGGAAATACATGAATTCCTGTAAATTTATTCCTCTCTCAACTTAAACAAGAGGAGATTCTATCGCTATGTAGAAAATGTAAATAAAATGGAAGAGATGTGCTTCAGGATTTCTAATCATTTGTATAGTGGTGTATGTGTCCACCTGTCTCACTTTCTATTACACAATGACTGCATTGATACCGGGAGTGGTATTTTGTTCCGTTTGGTATCCTCATATCTACCAGAATGCTTAGCACATAGGTTTATAACTAAAATTATTTTTAAAGAGTAGATTGATAATTTTCCTCTTCATGGTCCTTGTCCTGCTTTATACAAAAACTTTGTTATGCTATTGGACCTTCAACGCAATACCGCGAGTATATAGTGAGAGGTTTTTCTGTATTAATGGCTCAGTCTTCTAAACTTCTATAACATTCTCTTGACTGAAGCTACTCAAAGTGCATGATTATATCCCTCATTATTTAAAAAAAAATCGAAAGAGCAGAAGTACATCTTTGTTGCCCCAAAGTACAATGCCTTCATTAATAGGAAATAGTGTATTGAATTGATTCATCATAAAGAAAAAGACAAAGTGTTTTGGGGTGTCGATCTCTAAAATCAGGTTGTAATTGCTTGTCTTCCGTGAACTTGACTTCAGGGACAGTTCTTCGTACCCATTATTTGCCCTTCTCTTGTACTCACGATGGGACAACATTAGTCCTTGGATGGATCACTGATGCTATAATCATAAACTGGCAACAAATTTTGCACTCAGTTCTTCATTATGCTTTGATATTGGAAGGACAGTTTCTTTTAAGTCTGAATGAATTATAACCACTGGTGCTATTTTTGCCAAGTCCCACCAACATTCAATTACCCAGGAGCTTATTGTATAGTTTTCAGGTTATACAGGCCATTACCTCTCCCATTCTTACTTCTTGATGTCTACCTTTGCACCATTTCACTGCTCATTAGGGTGTCTGGAGGAAAGAAAAAAAACTACTTTGAGAAGGCAATGAAGGTGAAACTCGGGTTGGCCATTGTGTACTTGTTAGTAGCCCTGATAAAAGATTTCATGGGAGATGTGATTAGTGAAAACTAGTGGGATAGAGCCTGGACTGTGCTCTCTGTATGTGAGTTTTACTATGTATTGTTCCTTCTATTATCAATTATCTTGGAACATTTGAGTTTGCTCACAAAGAAAGTTGTTCAATGAAGCAAAATCTATTTTTCTGTCATAAAAATAATTTAAATACCTATAAACATACCTTCTTTCATATCAGGAACAGCCAAGTTCATGCTATTTGATAAGTTAAACAAACACTGTATTTGTGGTAGGATCACTCTAGTTTGTCAGGGGCCATGGTAAACCAAACAGAGTTGCCATTTTTTTGGAATTTTCATCCAAAGATAAGTCTTTTGCTTTCAAGGAACTTAGATCAGGTGGAAATCCCTATTATAACCTCATCTTCATGTCCTATGGCAATTAACACAGATAAACCATATTGTGAATTTTGATTAAGAATACTTTTTATGTGCATACAAGAATAATATAAAAACATGTATCTTTGTTTCTATGTTCTGACTGGGGGGATAAGGACTTGCTGTATCTCTTTCCTTCTGAAATAAATGATCAGCAAGGTGGAAACTTTCTATATAGAGTGAAAATGGGAATTGAACGCTGATGGAAGGTGTAAATTATGATTCATGGGATAAAGCAGTGCAGAAAACAGTGCCTACATATTTTCTGTGTAAATCACGTGGGAAACAAAAATATGGGGCACATTTTTTAATGTGTTTAGATCCTGAATCACAGAATTGGCTGCTTTGTTGTGAAGATGATTTTCTTTGAATTGTCTTTGTCCTGTTTAAGTTCATTCCCCCCCCCTTACAAAATATGGCATTACATTCTTACTGTAAAAGGGAAATGATCAGACAATGTTCTATAATGCCATTCAACTCCTTTCTCTAGGAGGGACACTAGAATTTTAAAAAGTCCAATTAATGCCCTATATATTTTTATTGTCTTAAATTTATGGATTTGAGAGCAGGAGTTCTCAGATTATTTTTCAACATTGTTTTGTATTGTAGTGCCTAAGTAAAACAGTGGTTTTGCCCTTATTTTTTTCTTTCAAGTATGTCAAAATGAGGTCTTAAAAGTCCACATTCTTTTTTTTTTTTCTATTTTTACCTCTGTATTATTTTACTATTTGCAATGCTTCTCCTCTTTAAAAATGTGTAACATTGCTACTCCCCTTTTAAAAATGTGATGGTGTTTAAGTTAGTTTGGCCTAATCTGGGTTTGGTCAACCTGGTCATAAAATAATGGACATAAGGTCTGGGACTTCAACAGATGAGTAAGTTATAAACCAGTTGTCAAGCTTCAATAGCCAGGAAACAAAACTCTTCACTTTGTTTTCATAAGTACTGAGTTCCTACAGGTTACTTGGTGTTCTCTTCTTAACTCTTTCCTCCTTTGATGACTGGGGAAAATGATGTAGCATATCTTCAGGTAGTCTTTGACTCCACTCCTTTTCCCTACTCTGTTCAACAAACTTTCCTTCTTTATATAATTCATGTGGGATTCCTCCACCCTGCCCCTCGCCCTGCAAACCCTTAGTACCCATAGAGCAATTCAGGTTCTATTTGATACCCCTTGGGACTACTTCAACCTCAATTGCTTCACACCTCCATTTCCTCCTGAAATGCTTAGAGTGGCATTCCCAAAAGTGTTCTATAGAGCAGTTGTTCTGTGATGCACTCTGGTAACAAAAAGGTTCGATGCTAAGAAGGTTTATCAAGTCCTACATACTTTACATGTTTCTTTGACACAAGAGATACTAGCATGTTATAAGATTGGAGATATCCTGCAACAGACCCATGAACTTTGTAAACCATTGTTGAATGTTTTTCTAACCTTTAGATTCCCCCCCCCCCGCCCCCGCCAAAGCTTCTGATAATGTCTTCTGTAGACTCTGGAATCTACTCCTTTGGAGTTCTGTGAAGAAACGTTTTTGCATTCACCAAATTCATGATTTACCTAAATTTTAAAACAATGTTTTTCCCTTTCTATTAACATAAAAAATACATCCTCACAACTTAGTTTTATCCTTTAATAAACAGTTATAAGCATAGCAACCTCATAGCATTTTCTTCCACTATTCCTGTTTGGAGAGGTAACGAATTGAATCACATACAGATTGGTAGTTCTTGTTAAAAAGTGTGGTAATTAGTTAGTGAACAATAAAAAAAAACCCATTAAAGAATGCAACTTATCAATAGGGAATGACTAAATATTAAAACAGATATAACACAAAACAAATGTATTAGATGTAGAGATCCCAGAGAATGGACTGGGATAAGCATGAAAGAACAAGATGAAGGGTATCCACTGTAAGGCTATTTTAATAACTTGGGAGAGAGTTTGAGAGTGTATGGACTAGGATGACAGTGTGATGTAAACTGAGATAAGTGAAAAGATTCTAGAGATATGTGAAAGGTAAAAGGAACAGGGTAAGGCAATTAAATGGAGGGTTGAATAAGAGGCAGAGAGATAAAGGTCAGAGTGCTACTACATTTCTGGCTTGAAAAAGTGGTTATTAGAATCAGAGAAGAACCAGAATTAGAGGTGGGATGGTATACAGAAAACTATGGATTAAGTCTTGGCCAGATTGAATCAGAGCTGATTTTGAGGATTTAGGTGTGGAATTGTCAAATAGGTGATCGGATATACTGACTGTAACAGTGGTCTACCATAAGGGGGGAAAAAAGAAAACAAATTGTATTCATGAGACTATAGGCGGTGGTTAAAATCAGGGCTAAATGAAAGTTTTTTTTTTAATCTTTAGAAATAAACAAGTATATATGTTTTTCATTTTAGTCCTTCATTTCATACACCATAAAATTATTGAGCTACACCAATAAATGCATTTCTTGTTATTAGTGACTGACCTTCTATGAAGATTTATATGCAGCTAAGTGGTAATTATCCACTAAATTATACCAAAATTCTAACATGATGATTTTTAATGTTTAATTTTAATACGTGTTATCAGTGCATTCAGCAGAGATGATTGCTATTTTTTGGAAATAAATTTTCATAAACCCAAACACCTTTACTCTGTTGTAAATCTAATTCCTTCATTTGCATGCTAGCTATGATGACCTCTGTCTTACTCAAGTACATTGCCACAAATCTCCTGTCTGTTGCCTACGTCCTCATTTTTCTCCTTCCCTAGCATATGTGTGGTTTTGCATTGGATCAGTTTGGCTAAGCTATAACTAAGCTTCCCAGAAACCTTTCATTTGTATGGCTCCAGGTTAGAGAATTTTGCATTAGATTTGGAAAGTTGAAGTATAGCAGAGGTACCATTCTCTGGAGGTCATTTGGGAATAGGTATGGTATGAGATAGGCACTATGGCACTGGTAGGTTCTCAATTTTCTTTGTTCTCCCTTGTGGTATGAAACAGATGCAGAAATTCTGGAAGATTCCAGCTTGCCTCCCTCTGCCCTTCTTGGCTTTTCTTCCTGGCTATCAGCCCTATCAACCAATAGTAACTCCAGGCCCAATAGCAGATGTGAAGGGTAAATTTCATAGCCTTCTCCATTAGCCCTTCATTATGTTCTCACTTTGACACCTTGCCATCCTTGGCTTTCCAGATTTCTTCTCAAGCTTTGATTATCCAACCAACTCTGCACTTTGGGAAGACTGGTTAGTATTTAACTCCACTCTCTTTTGGGTTTTTGGTCACTTACTTTCTCAGCTTCTCCCATAAATGTGTACAGTTGTATCAGAGTTATCCAAAAAAATAGAATGAATATATATATGTATATATATATGTGTATGTGTGAATATATGTGTGTGTGTGAATATGTGTGTGTGTGTGAATATGTGTATGTGTGAATATGTGTGTGTGTGTGAATATGTGTGTATGTGTGTGAATATATGTGTGTGTGAATATATGTGTGTGTGTGAATATACGTGGTATATAAAATATACATATTCTGCATATAACATATGCTATATGTACAATTGTATTGTTATATGTCTCTGGAGAATCCTTACTGATAGGTGCTAGATAAGAGGATGTGTGTGTGGAGGTGGACACGGATGTGAGTATAGGTGTGTGTGTGTGTGTGTGTGTGTGTGTGTGTGTGTGTGTGTGTGTGTGTGTGTATCTGTGTATGTATCCAATTGGTTCTGTTTAGAACCACACACACAACATACACTTATATTAAGTTATGGGAATTGCCTCACATGATTATACAGCCTGTGTGCAAGCTGGAGAACCAGGTAAGTCAGTGCTGTAATTCAGTCTCAGTTTTAGAACCAGGAGTAGTGATGTCTGAGGTCAGGAGAAGATTGATGTTATAACTCAAGCAGAGAGAGTACATTTACTCTTCCTCCACCTCTTTGTTTTATTCAGGTGATGCCTAACTGCATTAGTGAGGGCAGTCTTGTTTACTTAGTTTACTCATTCAAATGCTAATATTTTCTGGAAACACTCCCAGAGACATACCCAGAGATAATGTTTTATCAGCTATCTGGATGTCCCTTAGTCTAATCAAGCTGACATATAAAATAAGCTATCATAAAGATCATGTTGCTAAAATCACTTATCCTATAACACTCTTAGTGGGATTGCCTCCCTCATGGAATCTTGACTGATGTAATGTATAATTATTTTGCTCTGATACTAAGGTGGTGGAGAAAACTCCATTCTGTCAACAGCCGCCATATTTCATTGCTTTTCTTTGGATCAAAATTCCTTGAATGAGTTGTCTATACTTGCTTCCTTCAAATTGTCTTTCTGTCTTAACTCACTCTGACCAAACTTTAATCTTTGTCACTGCATGGAAATAAATAAAGGCAAAAAGTGATATCTACATTTTTGAGCCAAATGGCCAACTTTCAGTCCTGTGTTACTTGAACTATCAGCAGCTTTTACCTGCTTGGCACATTGCTTCACTTATCTTCTAGGATGCCACACTTTTTTTTGGTTTTTCTTACTGGTTGCTAACCCTTAGTTTCCTTTCCTGGTTTCTTCTTTTTTAAAAATGTATTTTGAGAGAGAGAAAGAGAGCAGGGGAGGGACAGAGAGAGAGAGAGGGAGAGAGAATCCCAAGCAGGTTCCACACTATCAGCACGGAGCTTGAAGTGAGACTTGAATTCAGGAATCCTGACCTAAGCCGACATGAAGAGTCAGATGCTTAAAGAACTGAGCCACCCAGGTGGCCCTCCTGGTTTCTTCTTTATGCTCCCTTAATATTTGAATATCACAGAGTTCAATCCTTGGTCCTCTTCCCTTCTTTATGGGCATTCTGTTAGTGATCTAACCTTGTCTCATTACTAACTACTTACAAATATGCCCAAATTTATATATCCTACCCAGAATGTCTCAAAATCCAGACTATTGTATCTAACTGCATGTTTAACATGCACTGGAATTAACATCCAGTTCCACTGGAATAACTAATAATTCTCTCAAAATCTGCATATCTCAAACTCCTATTTGAACTTTGATGTGATGGCAGCTCTGTCCTTCCTGTTACTCTGTCCAAAAAGGTGTAGACATCCTAACTAATCACTTTTCCTCACATCCCAAAATACCAGAAATTGTGTTGACTCTGCCTTCAGAATCTATCGAGAATCCAAACATAAACCCCATAGCTACTTTCTGACTGAGCCACCATCCATTCACCCATAGTTACTGCAATAGCCTTCTGACTATTCTTTTTGCTTCAAAATTTGTGTACCTGTGTCTTATAAACACAAAAGCCACCTGATACTTCAAAAACGTAAGGTGTACCATTCATTTCCTACTCAAAATTCTATACTTCTTCTCCATTTTCATTCAAAATAGAGCTAAAATTCTTAAAATAGCTCACAAGACACTAAATATTCTAGGGCTCACTCACCTTTCTCCTTGCCCTCATGTCCTCCTCCTCTTCTGTGTTTCAACATTTGCTTCTTTGCTGTCCCTCAGTCATGATACTTTGTGGCTTTTGATGCCACTGATACTCAGTCCCATATTCCCCATATGCACTTGGTTAACTCCATCACATCCTTCAAATATTTACTCAAGTCCAATGTTACTGGTAAAGCATACTCTGACAAACATATCTAATACTATAAGCTATCTCTACCTCTACCCTGTCACTCTACCTACCCCCATCAAACTACTCCATTTCTTCTTTTATGTAGCACTTATCACCATTAATACAAGATACATTTTACTTAATTATTAGACTTGTTCATTTTCTGCCTATACCAACTAAACATCAAGTTCCATTTGGGTAGTCTTATCTTTTTAGGTTATTGATGTATGCCAAATGCTTAGGATGGCGCCTGGATCTAGTAGACACTCAACAAAAGTATTCCTTGAGATTTTTATTAAAAGATTCTCAATTACAACACCCTATGGATACTAGCCTGAATATTATTTTCCTGGCATGTAAGAGATATAATACAGTCATACCTTCAGGATATTTTGCTTTGAGTCATAAAATTGTCTTCTACATAATTTAGGACTTCTTTGATGTTGCTTGTTTGTCACTACTATTTATCCTCACCCCAGAAAAATACAGGAGAGTTGGGACCCCTTTGAACATGAGAACAATTTAGAGTGTACAAAGTGTTGCCTTAGTTTTTCATTGTCAGTCTCACCTTTCATACTGCTTGAAGACAGCCGTTGTCATTTTTTTCTTTAGGTTTTATTCCTTGCATTTTTATGGTAATTTTTTTAACCATTTCACTCTTCATTGTCAAGTTCTATCTCCCTGACACTGTAAATACTTTTGATGTATAATATACTCTCTTGCCATTCTCTTGGTTGACATTCCAGTAATGGAATGAACCCTCCAAGTTCTGGTTATGCCCACTGGGTTATGACCTCCTCTCAGTGTAAGCACTTTTAATTTTCTCAGCTGTGTGCCATATGCCATACATTTGTGCTTTGCCACTTCAGCCGATGCCTAACATTTGTCTCTCAATACAGGGAAAAATTTGCGATCTGTGCTATTTTAGATCTAGGAAATAAATCACTGTATATTGGGTTAAATATTTGTGACCTATTTTACCTAAAGAAAAGCCATTTTAATATTTCTAAATTTTGGATGATAAGAGAAGAATAATGTAAAAAATGAGTTTTAGTCATTAAACTAAAATGAGAAACTAGGCATATTTAAAATGTTTCTTAAATATGATTTTTATAGCAAATATTTCCTGAATATTTCCTCCATTCTAAAAATGGAGGTAGAAATTATTTTAAAAGGCCAATTTTTAGAGAAGAGGTGTTAAACTCTAGTACTAGATGGACTGTAATAACTTTATAGCGGACTACTTTTATAGTTTCAAATTTTTAATGGGCCACTTTTTCGCCTTAACAATGGTTGTATGTCTCACATTTTATAATACAAGTGCCAAGTTGTTCTTAGTTCTTCTAGCATATCAAACAGTTTTGTGCCAGACATTGTTCCTTGTACATGAATTATTCTTTCTGAATCTGACCACAATTAACCCCACTGTGTCTTTTTAGCACCTACTTCTCTTTTTAAACTTAGCTCAAGTATTAACTCTCTTTTCTGAATCCTACCTGGAAGAAAAACCACTTTTTTCTTAAAATGTAATAATTAATATTTATCCTATATCCATACAAGACATTGCCACTTACTTATATACATGTCCTTTTCTCCTACCAGACTAAATCTCTTAAAGGAAATAATAATACATTATTGTCCTGATATGTCCAGAGACAATACCATACTGAGATATGCGTGTTATCTTAATTTTCAGGTGGTGTAAGAAAATGGCTAAATGGGGAAAGGACGTAACAATAAGTGAGCTCTCTGGGTTGCATAAAGCAGATTTAGATGTGATTGATTAAAAATATCCTCTGGCGTTTTGATAAAGTACATAAGTAAACAAAAATGGTAGTGGCTATTTAAAGTAAATCTAACAACCTATTTAAAAAGAAAATAGGGAAACCATGGTGTTTCATCATTATGTTTGAGGTCTAAAAAAAAAAAAAAGGGAAGGAAGGAAGGAAGAAAGGAAGGAAGAAAATGCCAAGAAATCATAACCTAATAAACTAGGCCAAACTTTAGTTCAATGGAAACTAACTAGAAGGTTTATGTATTTTACCACAGCAGCTCATCAGTTTCTGTATCCATTCTGAGATAACCTTCCAGACACAAAAAAACAACAGAGAAGGGGATAGGTGAAACTGTGGCTAATTGGGGGCTTAGTCACATATGGAGAAGCTAGAAACAAGGATGGGATGAAGAGAGCTGGGACTATGTGTGCGAAAGGGTCTTCATGCTATGTGCTGCGAGAGATGTAGCCAACTGCATCTACTCGCTAGCGTGAGAAAATGGAAACTTTGAGCAAAGAAAGATCCAATTTTAGTCCTGTGAAATAAAGTTGTGAATGTTTGTTAGGTATCACAAATTGCACTAGATGATCTGCAAGGCAACTTGATGTTCAGATGAGAAGTGAAAGGGGAAGCCATCAGAAGGTCTCCCATGTGGAGAAGTAAAGTGGACCAATGACGCTTCACCCACACTGTTGGCCGTGAAAACTATGGGACTGACACAGATTTTGCCCATTCAAAAGGATGGGGACGGAGCTAAAAAAGGAAAAAGACAAAAAAAAAAAAAAAAAAAAAAAAAACCCATATGGCAACAAAAGAGAAAAAGAACATTTCCCTGAAGACATAGAAAAAGCAAATATCCAAAAATGACTTTCTATGGGAAGCAGATGGAGACTTAAGGAGACATCTGCGTGTGGACATCTAAAATATGGAGTAGACAAGAATCATGGATGAGAAGCAACTTGAGCACTATATAAATCTTCACTCTTTTCCAAATCACTATCAAATGAACAAAAGAATATAAAAACAGAAGGAAAATGCAGCATTTTTGATGGAAAATATGGGAAGATGCCATCCATATGTCAGAAACCTCAATGAGACAATGTTGGATGAAACTAATGGGGAATTCCTTACAAACCTTTTCTAGAGAAAGTAGGATGGAATTAGAAGAATTAAAGATGATCAGTAAAGAAACTAATACATCTCTAGTCTGTTACTAGGACTATAGTTGAAGGCAGACTGTGGGATGAGAGAAATCAGTTAGAAATTGTTTACTAATGTAGATTAATCAAATTCACAATCCAGTTACTCTGGAAAACGAAGAGCAAGAAAGCCGTTTTAAACAGAATGGTTACAGGGTATCTCCAGACTTGGAAGGAATAGGGGGGGAGAACAGCAGTCTCAGAAAGGAGGAGAGTTGCACCATGTGGAAAATGGAGAATAGACCAAAGAAAATAATTTAAAAGTTATCCCCTCTCACAGGAGATTCGCCAATGACACCCTGACTATCATGGCTTTACATGAGGCAATTAGATCACAAAAGGGGTAATATAAAATGAAACCAGGTTTTAGTCTGAGATCTGAAAAGAGCTTTAAATAGCTTCCAAGAAAACGCTAAGAAAATCAAAGTAAAATACATGTTTGCAACTGTTGGTCAATGAGTGCCTTCTTCCAATTAGGTATAAACAAAATTAGAAAAAAACACTGAAAGGAATCCTTTATATATAAAAGAAGATAGATATAATGTCTGAGGTAGAGGAAGGCCATAGTTGTGAGGAAAAATACTGGAATGAATACTTTTTAAAGAAACTTATATTGTACTCTTATATAATTCAAAGGAATGTGGACTCTGATGGAACTCAGAGCCCGACAAAACTACAATAGCAGAATGAATGACTGAATAGAAACAAAGATCACAAAATCAGACAAGTTACATGTGGAAAAAGGTAAGAAGCTTTTAGAGAGCTTTGCATAAGGAAAGGATAAAGAGATAAACTGGAGAGACTGGGAAAGGGATAGATAATAAAGATCCAAAACATGCGCAATTATTTTACTCTGGAGAATAAGTCAAATTAAAATTGTAGAATGAATACGCAAATACATATAAAAAACTCTGATCCTGAATTTGAAAGTAGCTTATCATATGGTAGGAGGTATTGATTTGTGAAAAAGGTACTCACACTTCAACCTACTTTGTTGAAATATGTAGATTTCTATCTTTTTCTTTTTAAAATTCATCCTAATACTCATCCAGGCAGAGAAAAAAGAAATCAACCAAGGAAAAGAACTAAGATTTGCAGATTTGTTCTAATACCAATTGAAATGTGACCGGTGACATAATATAAAGAATTGAAGGAGTAGCGCTGTAAACAGCGATTAAGAATACGTAATTAAGGTGTCATTTATATGTTTACAGTATAAGAACATTTATAAAACATGTAAGCCATTTCTTTTTAGTGTTTGTAGGCACATTGTTAACAACTGCAATGTTAAATGAAAATAAAGAATAATGAATTAGAGTGAATTATTACAATTAGGGTTACTTAACATATTTACAAGTAATTATGGAAGACAGTTTATAAAATAATACTAACAGTAAGTACTTTAAAATTCCAGGTTATATTCTCTGTTCCCTGCAAAAAAGGGAGGTGGAGCAGTAGAGAGAAAGGGGGACAGAGTTCAAATACATTCCTGTTTGTATTTGGTTATATTTGGTTATATTCTGGTAATTCCAAAGTGCATGTTTTATTGTTGGTGAGGATTGGAAATGCATTCAGTGAAGTACACAAAAATATCAATGGTATATTTGTAGAATTATAGATGATTCGTGCCTGTTGTATATTAGTAGAGTAAATTGAGGGGAACCCTCCCTAACACTGCTGAATAGATACTGTTTGTGTCCCATATCTTCTTGGCCTATGGCTGGGTTCACCATATCTGCCATGGACAGTCCCCACACACATGCTGACAGCTTTCCACCACAAATACCCTTGTATCTCACCCTTTTCCACCTTTGCCCGAGGATTTTCTCTGGAACTACAGGAACTTTCTCAGCCTGCTCCTGAGATAGCTCAAGAGTGCCAGGAATTAATACCCTCAGAATTGACCACCATCCAATGAGTGCTGGGAATCAGCAGGTAAAGTTCCCAGCTTCCTTAGCTTTCAGTAGAACAATCTTTCTAAATATTCCTCAGAGGATTTTCAGTAAGATTGATCTTCAGTTACTAACACTGCTACTACCTGCATCCATGTGATTCTTAGTGCCTAAAACAACAAGAAACTATTCCCAGTTTCACTTTCTCATTTCCTTACTTGTACTTTCTGTGATAACTACTAATTAAACTTGATTCAATGGTACTTTGGGGGAATCTAAGATATAGAAAATAAGATATGACAATCAAGAAAGCATTAAGAAATATGATGAAAAATAAATTCAAGTATTTTGACAAAGAACAGGAATATATTATTCTCCAACAGAAAATAAGAGCTTCAGCTTGAAACAAAACAAAACAACCCTCTTACCCACAAAATCCAAAACAAAACAAAACCCTGAAAAAAAAAAACCCAAAACAACAACAACAAAAAATAAGACTTTCAGTTTGGATTGAATCTCACATTGTGTATGAAAGAGAACTAAAACCATTTGACCAAAGTAGGTTAACTATAAAAGAATAGGCAAATTATGAATCAAATACAAGGCAAATAAGTATATAGTGAAATCAATAACAAAGCATAAAATCATCCTATGTAAAGATTATTATTAAGTGTAAAAGATTGATATAGACACTATAAATTTCAATAGCTTATCACTATTATAAAGAATTTACAACTTTAAACAACATGAAGGAAATCATTAGTATAAAAGATGAACAAAAAAGTTGAAAAGCAGAAAAACAAGACAAATGATAATGAAAAGTGAAGGATGACTTCTTAAAAATAGGTAAAACTTTTCCTAATAATTAAAAAATATTAAAATATATCACACTGAGCGTGGAGCCTGCTTGGGATTCTCTTTCCCTCTCTGCCCCTCCCCCTCACATGCACCTGTGGTTCTCTCTCTCTCTCAAGATAAATAAAAACATTAAAGAAATTAAAAATCAACAGAACTCAATTTGGAACGCATACTGTAACAGATTATAATTTCTGGGAGACAGAAATAACCAAACTTGTGTCAAAATGAATGTGGAAGCCTTATCAGAATAAAAAGGTAAATATAAATTGAGGAAATTATCAAAGAAATCTCTCCATACAATTTTTGAGTCCATATCATTCCTTTGTTGATTTAACTTTTTCTACACGGTAATACATTTTTTTTAACCTAGTACCTAAGGAACTTGAAGATGATTTAAAATTTTAAAGTAACAGACAATGCTTTGCTTTTTCTTAACTGTTTCACAGAAGAGTAAAAAATAAGAAAACCTTTAAAATTAAGTAAGTGCCATGACCATAACTGCAAAAGCCAACAAAAGAAATGAAAAGCCAAAACTACGGATTCATTCGACCCGTTGTAAAAGGGGTAAACTATCAAATGATAGACTTGCAAACTTAACAGCATATTGACCTTTGAATATGTTAGAAATAAAATAATAGTCTTCTATCTATTAAACTTAGTAATATTAAAAGAAACAAGGAGAAATATTTATCATTTTCTTGAATGATTCCAAGAGGACATTTAGTAAAATTCTGTATTCATCTCATTAAAAATAAAACCTCTTAAGAAAGTGGGAATAGAAGGATATTTCCTTGATAGGGTAATTTTTTTGTCAAACCATCAGCTAAGAGATTCTTAACAATGAAACACTAAAGAAACCCCCATTAAATCAAGTTGATGACAAAAGTTCCAGCTGATAAAATTATTATTTAATACTGTTCTACTTAAATCAATAAAACAGGAAAAGCCTGAGTACATGTTAGGAAAATGAAGGTAAAATTACCATTATTAGAACACAATTTGGATATTACCTGGATATCTAGAAAACTGAACAGTTAGTACAAATTGTTTTTGAGTTTTCTGACAATAAAATTAGTATATATAAAAACCAGTAATTTTTCTGTATAGCATATTGGTTAAGAGCATAGTCTTGGAATCAGACCAATAAGGATCTGAATTTTAGTTTTTGGATAATTTGAGAGCAATTGCTTCAAACGTATTCTAAATTGCAGTTTATTCTGTGTAAAATTGTGCCAATAATGCCTACCTCACAGGATTACACGATAAAAAAATGAGTTAATGTCTGTTAAGCCAGTAGCAAAGAGTAAGTGCTCAATTAATAGTAGCTACATGTTTTCCATTGAGAAATGTAAATTTAGGTATAGTCTGGGAAATTTACAGATTATCAGTAGTAGGACAAAGGCATGATGTATCACATCTATATCACTGTAGATCACTAAAACAAAACAAAACAGAAAAAGCAGATACAATAAAAGTCAATAACAAATAAGACCAAGGTAATAGATTCACGATGTGTTTATAATGTTTATTTTTGAGACAGAGACAGAGCATGAATGGGGGAGGGTCAGAGAGAGGGAGACACAGAATCTGAAGTAGGCTACAGGCTCCAAGCTGTAAGCACCGAGCCCGACATGGGGCGCAAACTCACGGACTGTGAGATCATGACCTGAGGTGAAGTCGGATGCTTAACCGACTTGAGCCACCTAGGCACCCCAATTCATGATGTATTTAGTTGCAGTAACATAAAGTCTCTACCATCGTGGCTCCCTGCCTTCCAGTATGTCCTCAAAAAACAGCTAATAAACACACAATCCCCCAAACAGTTAATATTACCAATTATGAAACATTACAGTATTTGCCAATATCAGGAACAAGTTAGATTCTCACCATCATACTGTTTATTACATGTCACTCTGGGAACTCCAGCATGTGGAAATAAGATGTAAACTATTAGGAAGGATGGCTCTCATTTTTGCTCACTGTATACAGTAGAATTGCTTACTAGACAACAAAAATAGAAGAACTATAAGAACCAATGTAACCAGAATGAACAAATTTTAAATGAACACTCTAATAAAACAGAATTAAACTCCATTTATAGTAGCATAAAGATAGATTTGAACAGATTGTTAATTATATGAGGAAAATTACAAACTAAAAAATCATTACTAAGCAACCTCAAGTAAGATTTGAATATTTGAAAAAATGATTCATAATGTGAATAGAAAGACTGAGAATCGAAAATGTCAGTACTTCCTAAATTAAATGAGGAGTTAACATATTTAAATGAAAATCCAAATGGAATTGATTTTGGAACCTGAAAAAGACTTTATACAAGTTTATCTGGAAGTACAAGAACTTCAGAAAGCTGAGAATTTTGGGAAAGAGTAGTATAATAGATAAATTGTGTGATGGTAAAGTATAAATAAAGTATACTTTTTTATAAAGGATAAATTTTACTAAAAACAGGATAGTACAAATCTAGGAGAAGTCAGACTATTTATGTGAATATAAATTCACATTATGTGAATTTTATGTCATCAAAATCCTGAGTATCTGAGAAACCATAGCTGTATCCGCCCCTTAAAAGACAAAGAGCAGACTATTTAAGATAAAGAGAAAAACTAAGAAAATAATGATACAGAGGACCCCAGGTGGCGGCGCCCTCTGGTGCTGGGAAGAGTGGCCCTGGCGGTGAACTAGCAGTGTGGGTCGCAGGCACAAAGCTGCCTCTGCCTTCTGAGCTGTTACTAGCAGATGGGGCGGAGGCCAGTAGACCTTGAAGGGAGGCTGTTAGGAAGGACTCAGAACACCGGACTTCATGAACACTAGCTGCCGTTAGCTCAAAGCCAGCCATGTTGTATTGATGGTACTAAGCACCAGGCCATCCTAAGCTCTTAGTATGAAAACGGAAACTGTGGCCTTCTTCGGTGTCAGAGCACATTGTTTCTTCTCAACAAGGCGAGCTGCGGTCGAATAGGAATAAGTTTTCCAGCATTGTGTACATCAGGATTTTGGCTTAGAATAAAGTGTAATCAAAACTAATGATAAGGATTATGTTAAATCATAAATAAGCATGTGAGCAAAAATAAAAAAATCTTCAGGAACATTTGCTAGAAACTGAAGGGCATGAATTTCTAGAATTAGAAGGAAAGGCCAGCCAAATGCCTAGTTCAGTGAAGATCCAAACAAATTTCATCACTGGGAATTCTTTCTTTATTTATTTTTTATTTATTTTGTATGTATTTACTTTTGAGAGAGAGCAAGTGAGTGGGGGGCAGAGAGAGCATCCCTAGCAGGCTCTGCACTGTCAGCAGGACCCTCTCCAGGGCTAGATCTGACCTGAGAATATTGACTGAGCGGAAATCAAGAGTTGGACACTTAACCAACTGAGCCACCCAGGTGCCCCTATCACTGGGAATTTTTAGAATACCACAGGTAAAGAGAAGGTCCCCCGAGCGTCTACAAACAAAATAGTGTTGAATATAAAGGACTAAAGTCACAGTGGCCTTGGACTTATGGTAAAATTGGAAACTGAGAGACAATGAGCAGTATCTTTAAAAACTAGAATTTAATGTAAAGCCCATGGAAACTGGTTTGATAAACAGGAGTCCCAACAGAGGAAGGAGGGAAGGGAATTTATACATGATGCTAAAGTGGGGCCTCTCAAGTTCCACTGTGTGGAAGGTCTAGAAAGACAGCAATCCCATCTGGATGTAGAAAGACTCCTTCATTTATGGTGGGTGTTTCAAAGGGGGAAAATGTTCCCAAGGTGTTGACCAAGTGGAAATGAATCTCCATATTCTGTTGGAAAGGTGGGGGATAAGTGGGAGATAATACATACAAAACTAAGAAAGCAAATCAGACAATTATTTATACAAGAAATAGAGGAATTTATAAGAAAATAAAAACATAATCCTATCTTTATGGCTCATAAAGTTTTATTCACCTGCTTATTTTTTTTTTTAATTTTTTTAACGTTTTTTTGGGACAGAGAGAGAGCATGAATGGGGGAGGGGCAGAGAGAGAGGGAGACACAGAATTGGAAACAGGCTCCAGGCTCTGAGCCATCAGCCCAGAGCCTGACGCGGGGCTCGAACTCACGGACCGCGAGATCGTGACCTGGCTGAAGTCGGACACTTAACCGACTGCGCCACCCAGGCACCCCTCACCTGCTTATTTTAATGTGAATATCAAATACTTAAAAGTAAAAACATTGCCATGTAACTGTATTGGGAAGATGGGAAGTCTGTAAGGGGAGATGTAACAGACATGGACCTTGATATCCTAATGCATGCATTAATAAACAATATTGAATCTTTTTTAGTCTCAGAGAATGATTCTTTGCTTCTTTCTTCTTTTCCTTCTTTTCCTTCCCTTCCTTCCCTTCCTTCCATACCCCTCCCTCCCTCCCTTCCTTCCTTCCCCTTCCTTCCTTCCTTCCTTCCTTCCTTCCTTCCTTCCTAAGAAGCAGTAGATGGAATACCTCTCCCCGATGGTTGACTCAGAGAGAGTAGGGCGTAAAAAGGCAAATAAAATAGTGATGGGTAAAGGGTAATTCATGTAATGTGGTCCATTGGACAATAGGTAGTAAGAATTCTTAGGAGGAACAACAGAGGTAGAAATGTCTGAAGCAAGAATGAGTTTCTCCAAATTTGAGGAATGGTAAGAAGGCTGGAGGTGCCTGTTATAAGTATCTGTTGTAGGAGATTGGGATAGGGAAATAGATCCAGATGTGGTCATATAGGACTTTACAGAACATGGCAACAAGTTTGGCTTCTCTGTGAGTGAAGACGATGAATAACAAAAGAGAAGCATGGAGAACACTGTGGCCCAAGAAACATGGAGAACACAATAGCTCTGAAGGACTGGGCTGGCTACTGTGGAGGTGGTGGAAGTGTATCTCTACTGAGCCAGTGTCGGTACTTTCTCAGCCAGTTGAGAGGAATCTAGGATTCTGAGTTCTTTGTGGATATCCTCAGAATGGTTCTTTATCTGGAAATGCCATTGGCTACATGCCTACAAGCTTCCGGAAGTAGAGTCCTAGAGCTCTGAGGATGGAGAGATGATTAGTGAATGAATCCTGGAGCGTGATGAGATGTCAGAGGATATGGTCTGATCATCCTCATACCAGAACCTTTCAAAGAAAAGCATATTGAACTGAAATACTGCATCATCAGCAACAAATTACTATGTTAGAATTACCTGAAACAGCTCCTAAACATTTCGGTACATGGGTCAATATTGTGGATAATCACCAATTAGAAGCATTGCTTCTAGAATGCCAGTTCATTCAAGCAATGTCTGCTATCCGTGCCATGCATCATGATAGGATATTTTGCAGACGTGCTATGTAAACCAGCTTGTACCACCACTGAACAGGGAAATTCTTAACAAACATGTATTGCTTAAGTGAAGGCTAATGCCACTTTTTTCATTTTGTCAATGTAATACGGTATATTAATGCATTCAGTATAGGCTGTTGAAACTGAAACAGTTATCCTTTAGTGTCCCAGAAGTCTAATTACAAGCCAACTAATTCTTTATCTATGTTCTGATAGCTTCTCTATTAGAATAAAGAAACTGTGTAATAGAATGACTTTTGACTGTATGTTTCAATGTTAATAAGATGTGGTTTAACTGCTTCTACAAGTTTATCTCCTTCCTAACACTTTAGCTGAAATGAAACAGGACAAACTGGTTTTGCTAAATCTCACTTAGCATTTCAGTACTACCTACCACCCAAAGGTAAAGAGCAATTTTTGTTTTCCCTTTCTCCCCCTTTTTTGTAACAAATATTTGGTGAGCACCTATGATGTTCTAAGCAGTGAACAAGGTACAAACGAATTCTCTTGTAATCTTATTCAAATGGGGGAAATACAGACAACAAAAAACACTAAGTAAAATACACTGAATGGTGATGAGTATTGTAGGAAAAATACACCAGAAGAATTAGCTGGCATATAATTCAATGGAATATGTGGAAGGGGGGGGCAATATGTTTTGAAGTTTGGCTACTCACTGGTTCAACATTCCATCACTAATCCTTCAATATTTAATATGTTCTTCACCTTAGTGTTGGAATAAGGTTCCCTTTGAAAAGCTTGGTGGAATGGACACTGTAATAGGAGATACTTAGATTTTAGTTTTAAATTTGGCTGCTCTGAATTTTGCTTTTTCCTTCCCTCTGGACTGTGTTATCTACTCCCCAACTTTCAATAGTATTAGATTGAATACCAGTTGACTTCTTCCAGACCTTACGTTTATTAATAATCCAAGCTCCAAGTATGTTGGACTCCCACCCACCTGAATGCCCCATAAGCATCTCAAAATCAGCATATCCAAATGTGAACTCACTACCGTACCATTCTCAACATACACAATCATTTTCCTGAATTCCCAATCTTATTGAGGGTCATCCTAGTAAACTTAGGTGATCCAAAAGTGCAGTGCTTCTTTCAGCACCTTTCCTTTGTCTTCATATCCACATGATGTTCCCCAGGGGTAGCTCTTACTTATGGCTTCCTGTTGCATTCAAAGCAACTGTTGTAGATCAGCTCAGTTGACATGGTTGGGATGGGGGTCGGGGTTGGGGGTGGTGGTTGTTATGTGGGTTGCACCAAGCACCATGTTAAATTTTGGGAACATGAACTGAATGAAGGTGGTTTTGCTAAGCCTAGAAGACAACCAGGTTTGTGTGGTTGGATTAGACAGGGACTAACTGCTGATTTGTGTGGTGATTTTGTTAAAGTGCTGAGGGAGAGCACCTGAAAAGGTTAAGGATCTGAGAGCAATGGAAGGGACATGATGAGGATCAATCTCTGCACTCATGGAACATTTCTGTTGGTTTAGGCCTGTTTGGAAAGAGTGACAGGAGGTATGTATAACCTCTAGGAGATAGGTTTTTATGAAGAGTTCTGTGAGATACAGACTATGGAATAAGGGTAGACTAACACCATAGATTAAATCATTTGGCAATAATGTGTGATGCAGGTAAAGTGAAGGGGTTTCACTGCTTCATGGCTCTGCATGGATAGTACTGCTCTGGTACCCCAAGATGGTAACCTTCTCTACAGGCCATGAGTAGGAAGAAAGAGAATTGCTTACGGCACCTTGAACAAAAGACAATGAGAAATGGTGCAAGAGAGAAAAAACAGGAATCTTTCTTAAGAGAGTGGTCAAAGTTGGGAGCTTATTCTAATGCAAAGAACATCCTTGATATTCACCCAAACTTCAGTTTTAAGGAACTCGGATGAGATTGTCAGTGGGGGGAAAGTCAACATTCTCTCTGAAATAGGACCGTTCTAAGTCCACATCCTGCTTCCTTCTAGTTACCTCTGTGCAACCTGAGAAAGCCACACATCTTTTCTGAGTATTAGTTACTTCACATGTTTAATGGCAATAACCTATTAAGGTTATGGTAAAGACACATTAGAAGAGTGTATAAAGAGATTTGTAACACAGTTTCTGGAGTACTATATATACACCTAGCAGCTGGTATTAATAACAATCACAACAATAAAAACAGTGAGGGTGATTCTTTGATCCCAGTCCTGTAGGGGATACCGTTTTTGACACTATTCTTGGAAACTATTTGAAGAAGGTATTTAAAAGAAAGTATATTTACTTGCCTTTATTACCCTTTTAAGTGAAATTTAAAATAACAAGAGGGAAAATGCAGCAAGAGGAAAATGTTAACTATCTATACCATTGCTATTGCTTTTTGTAGCTGGTGTATAGTGGGCTCTTGAGCCTGTAAGGGAAATTCCATGTTCTGTCTAGCCACACACCGAAGTGACTCACAGACCTGTTTATATTCTCTGTGAAGTTGACTGAGAATTTGCCAAGAGCACATCATCTGTAGCTAGTAAAAGTGATCCCACAGCATCACCTACTTTTAATCCAAAGAAAAAGTAATAGGTATGTGGGTTTTTTCTCAAAGAAATAAAGTTAATAGGGAAAAAATCAGAATATCATGTTTACACATAATTTACATATTGAATTATCTGTGCAGAGGTGGAATTTAAGCTGTGACAAACCATAACCTTTGTTTTTAATTTCTGCCAAAGTTGGAAAATAATCCAAAGGACAAAAGATTAAAAAAAATGTGAACTCTAGAAACAGGTCCCTGAGATTTTCTGTTTTGTTTAATGCATGGTCACATTGAAGGTGGTTGGAAGACTTGGACACAGAACTAAAGTCTCCAGAGGTTCTGTTGGCAGCCAGCGATCTGGCAATGGGTGAATTTTAAAATGAGAAACCCAGCCACAGTGTGGATGATACTTTAATGCCTCAGGAAATTTTGCTGGGGCTCCATACTCAGATTTCTAGGTGCCTCTGTTATAAATAAGGTAGAAGTTTTAATTCCCAGTAACAATAATGTAATGCCATAAATAAGGATAATGGTTAATATTTATTAAGTTCTTAAAATGTTGCAGGTCTGTGTGAAATGCTTTATGTGCATTATCTCATGTGATCTTTAAGCCGATGCTAATATTTAGGTAGTGTTATTGTCTACACTATCTGTAAGGAATCTGAGACTTAGGCATATTAAATAAGCTGGTCAAGATGCAATACAGATGTGTAACAATCGGAATTGGAATTGACCATATTCTTCTGCACATTTACAAAGGCTTAGCCTTGCCTATGAATTATTTACTGGTTCAGGGCAGAGATACTGAAACTCACCTACCTGGCATTAAGTCTGTCTTCCATGTCACCTTGGACAAATTTCTTTTTCTTTTCTTACTTTGTTTTTTTTTTTTAAGCTCTCTGTGCTTCATGTTTTCTTTCCTTTTAAATTTTAAATGAAGACAATTTTAATAGTATCTTTTGCATAGATTACTCAGATTACTTGTAATTATTAGATGAATTACATATAAAAGATTTAGGACAGTGCTTGGCATACAGTAAATTCCTAAATAAAAAAAAAAAAAAGAAAAGTTCACTCTTCTATCTAGGCATTTATCATGAAATTAAAAAGAAATGTTAAAGGAATTTAATGAGCTAATGACTGGGTAAATCAGATTAGACATTGAAAATGGAACCCTCTTCACAAATTAAATCCATAGACAAAGTTTAAAATGAGCTTGGCCTTAAGGGAACTTGCCTCAACCATCTGGTTAAAACTCAGAGTCCATTGCTTCCAGAAAGATACACGCTGGCCCATCTGAATTGACATCTGTGTGCACACTGAAGTCCCGGAGGATAATTAACAGAGAAAACTCCAGCAACAATACTGACATAAGCCTGGAGAACTAAACTATAAAATTCTCTATATAAGCAAGTGGCCTATATAACCACAGAACTAGAAATTTTTGGTCTTGCCCCAGGGAACCTGAAATACCCAGATGCTCAAATAAAATAAACTTATTTTGGAGGTCCATGGCAAACAAGATTTCAAAAATCACACCTCTCTTCTATCACTTTTACTCACCATTAGGCAGATGAATTCATGCTACATTGTTTCATGACAGTTTTGAATAACATCTCATGACCAAAGCATGAAATACATTCCTCTGGTTTATCACAGATTTTAAACTTTTTTATTGAAGTATAGCATACATAAATGCATTAAGCATCGTGTACAGCTCAGTGAATTTTCACAAGAAAGTGTATCTATGAAACTAGAATCCAATGAAGAAAAAGCACCGTTATGGCTCTCCTAGTCACTAATTTCCTCCATACATAACTGCTATCTTGCTTCTTAGCATTAGACATTGATCTTGTGTAGTTTGAAGTGGAATCATACAATTTGTATTTTTTTTGTCACCTTTCACTCAACATTGTGAGATCCATTCACAATAATTTATTATTCTTGATGTTTAGATACCATTATATAATACACCACAGTTTATCCATTGTATTGTTGGGTGGGCATAGGAATTGTTTCTAGTTTGGGGATATTATGAATGATATGAAGATTTGCACATGCATTTGGTGAACATTTTGACTCGTTTCTACAGGTACATACCTGGCAGTGAAATTGCCAGATCTATGTGCATGAATACATTCAGCTTCAGTATAGATTGCCAACGACTTTGCAATTGGCAGTTTTCCATTTGTTGAGTAAAGTGTCTGAATCAGGCTAATATTTTTCTCATTAAATGAAAATATTGAAGGGGAAATGCACGGATAGTAAGCGTATAATTCAAAAAAAGTGTGATAAACGTATACATTTAGAGAACCACAACTTTAATCAAGATAAAATACTATTCATCACCTGAGAAAGTTTCCTTGTGTCGCCTTCCATTCTCTCTCCCCCTGTAGAGACAACAACTGTTGGGATCTCTGTCACCAAAGCTTAGTTTTGACCAATTCCTGAGTCTTCCTTTAATGGAATGATGCTTTTTTTTCAGCTTCTTTGCTCAGTATGCTTTTGATAGTCATCTGTGTGTTTATCAGTAGAGCATTCTTCTTTTACTTCTTTTTTTCCAGTGTAATACCTGTTGTGTGAATGCGTTATAATTTGCTTTTCCATTCCACTGTTGATGGAAATTTGGGTTGTTTTAAATTTGGGGCTAATATAAATAAAATGGCTATGAAAGCTCTCATACCAGTCTTTCTGAGAATAACTGCTTTTGTTACTCTTGAATAAATAATTAGGGAAGAAATTTCTTGGTCATCAAGTAGTATATGTTAACTTTATAAGAAACTACTAAACAATTCTTCAAAAAGGTTAAGCCATTTTCAAACCTCACTGTCAATATGAGAAAGTTGTAGTTGTTACACATCTTTGCCAATATTTGGTTTTGTTTGTGTTTTTGAGTATAACCATTCTCATGGGTATAAATAGTAAGTGTTCAAATTGTGTTTAAAAAAATTTTATAACATTTGTTCATTTTTGAGAGAGAGAGAGACAGACAGACAGACAGACAGACAGAGACAGCATGTGAGCAAGGCAGGGGCCGAGAGAGAGGGAGACACAGAATCCAAAGTAGGCTCCAGGCTCTGAGCTGTCAGCACAGAGCCTGATGTGGGGCTCAAACTCATGAACCATGAGATCATGACCTGAGCTGAAGTCAGATGCTTAACCCATTGAGCCACCCAGGTGCCCCCATACTGTGGTTTTAATTGATTTGTTCTCAGATGAAAATCATGTCACATGCCTTTTTAATAAGCTTCTTCCTAATCCTTTGGAAATATATCTATTCAAACTTTAGTCCAAGTTTTTATAAATTGGATTGTGTTTTGATTTATAGAAATTTCTATATCCTGGATTCAAATCTTTTGTCAAACGAATATATTTGTAACAAGTATTTTCTTCCATTCTGACTTGCCTTTCTTTATATTTTTCTTAGTTGTATCTTTTGGTTATCAGAAAATTTTAATTTTCAGAAAGTCTGATTTGACAGTTTTATTTTTCATGTTATTGGGTTTTTAAACTATGTTAAGAATCTCTGCCCATCACCATGCTGCAACCATCATCTAAGTTTTCTTCTAGGAGACTTAGTGTTCTATCTTTTGTTTTTAGCTCTATGATGCATCTTTAAGTTTTACATGTGGTCTGAGGTAGGAGTCAAGGTTTCATTTTTCTTTGTATTAGGTCATTCTACTACCATTAACAAGGATTTCTTTTTTTCCCTTGAGTAGCCTCAGAGCATTTGTTGAACTTTGCATATTTTTCTGTTTTCCCCAGAACTCTATTTCATTGATCCTATGTCTATTTTTTTTAGGTCAGTAACATATCTTGATTACTGTAACTTTATAGTTAATCTTGTAAGAAGTAGATCTTCCAAAATTACTGTTTATGAACAAGTTTATTGGGACTAGTACAGATTCTTGACTATTTGGAAGAAAGGCCTATTGATTTGGATTGTGACTGGAAGATCTCTATAGATAAATTTGGAGAATATTGACATATTTATAATATGGAGTATTTCAATCTAAATCATGATATATCCCTTTGTTTATTTAGGTCTTTAATTGATTTCAGTAATGTGCAGTTTTCACCTTTAAAATCTTTCATTTGTATATTTTTAACCTTAATTTTAAGTATTCTAGGTTTAACACTGTTACAAATGAGGTATTAAAAAGTCATTATTTTTCAATTGTTTGCTACTGCTATAGAGAAGTACAATTGGGTTTTGTGTGTTGATCATGTATCCCATGATCTTCATGAATTCATTTATTCCTGTAATTGTTTTGTACAATCTTTAGGATTTTCTATGTAAACTATTATATCTTCTTTGTACAGTAGTTTATTTCTTCCTTCCCAAGGTTCATGCCTTTATTTTCTCCTCCTATTGCACAAATTGGGACATCAATATAATAATACAAGTGAAAGAGTGTGTTTTTGCCTTGTTTCTAATCTTAGGTAGAAAATACCCTGTCTTTCATTATTTTTCATAGAATCGTTTTTCAAATGATGGACATTTTCTTCCATTCCTAGTTTGTTGAGAGTTTTATTATGAATAGGAGTTGAATTTTGTCAAATGATTTTTTTTTTTTTATCACTGAACTTATAAGGGTTTTCTGCTTGATTTCGTTGCTATGGCGAACCATATAGATTGAGGTTTTTTTTTTTTTTTTTTTTTTAATGTTAACCAACCTTGCATTCTTGGAATAAATGTCACTTGGAGATGATGTATTACACTTTTAATACTTTGGCTGAATTTTTTTACTGTTAAGTATGAGTCAGTCTAGGTGCATGAAAGGTATTAGTTTATAATTTTCTTTCTCATAATGTCTTTGCCAGGTTTTTGTGTCATCATTTCCTGTTTAAAAAAATAGTTTGGGAGTATTTATTCCTATTTAACTTCCTGGTTTTGTGTAGAATTTGTATTTCATTTTTTAAGTGTTTGATTTCCTGAGTGAAACAGTTTGTGCCTGTCTGGTGTTTACTCTGTACAGATGTTGATGATGAATTTAATTCCATTAATGGATATAGAGCTAAACAGATTTTCAATTTCTTTTATGAATTTGGTAAGATATGGTTTAAATGATTTGTTGATTTTATTTGTGTTTTTGAATTATTGCATAATCTGATAATGCCTTATTTTAAAATATCTGTAGGTTTATAATGATAGCTCCTCTAATATTTTGAGTTGGTCATTTTTGTTTCTTTTCTTGACTTGCCTTCCTATTAGTTAATCTTGCTAATTTCTGAAGAACAAATGTTTGGCTTTGTTAACTTTTTCTCGTTTGTCACTTTTATACTCTTTATGACTATTTTTTTCCCGTTTACTTTGGATTAACCGTTTTATCATTTGTGATTTTTATTTTTACCTTGAGTTATACTTCCCTAATGTAAGGACTGCAGAAGACCTAACTTTCCAGTCTAATGGGATCTTTAGTGGTATATGTGCTAATTTAACTTAGTCAATCCACTGAGTACAACATCTGGTAATCATAAAGCAATTAATCATTAGCACAGAAGCAGCCCCACTTGTAGAAAAGTATAGTGAAATGTCCTAAGGGAACAATATTTTGCCACTTCCAAATAAAAGAAGCATTTGGCCATAAACACGGAGAGAATGAATAAAAATATAGCAAATACTACCCACTATTACTATTCAAAAACCAAACTAACATACACGGAATGCCTGTTATTTTCTAGGAGCTTTACCATTACATTAGGTATTATGGCTGGCTGCTTTCTCTCAATATTTGTGAGCTTGATCTATGTTTTGTAGAGTCATTTTTGTTACTGGATATCTCTGTGTGTGAACATATCAAAATTTATTAACTTATTCAGCTGTTTATAGCCATTTGGTTAATTTCTAGCCTTGGACTATGGCAGATAATGCTACACTGAATATATTCTGATATTTTGGTGTACATCTGTATACATTTCTGTTGGGTATATATGTAGGAATATAATTGCTAGGTCCAAAGATTTTCATACTTACGTTCACATTGGTAAACACTATTAATAGTATTCCAAAATGATTAATCAAGGAGAAATTTCTTTTAAAAGAAACTTAAATACTTTAATCAAAGGGAAATTACTATCACTGACCATAATTAGAACATAACAAGATAAAAACATAACGTAAACAAAAACATTGTTTATATTTATACCACCTTGCATAAATTTTATTGCCCTGACTTGTGTAGATACTATAATTTGGGTAATGTGGGTCTATGCCACTTATTAATAATTAATCATATATTGTCTATTCTCATTTCCTTGGCAGCTATTGCACTTTGGAAATGAAATGTAATTCTTAATTCTTTTCTTATAAATGGCAGAGACATTATATTATAGTTTTAATGATCATTTATATCATTAAAATGATTTAGGAAAAAAATCTTAACTATTTCAGAAGGTACTATTGTAAGCGATTTTTAAGTTGGCTGTTTGCCACAAAAATATCTTTAGCTTTAAACCAATGGTGGTATTGCATCACAAGCACATGTATGCTTGTGTTTTATTTTCATTTGGTACTTATTAAGAGTTGGCATGTTGGCGTGAATAAAGGTTAGGAGTTGGAGTCAATGGCTAGATTGAAATACGTTTTTTTCTCCCTTAACCCTTTTTTAGTCAAGGAATTAAATCCTTGAGGTCTATTTTCAAAATAAGACTTAGGCATTGTAGCATAAAGTTGAATGAGAATTAATAAGATAATGGATGTTAAGCTCCTGAGACATAGTCAGTGTTTCAATAAATTCCATTCTGTGGACTGTTTTTTTCTGTGACCTTGATTTAAACACTACATGAATTATACATATGAAAAAAATAAAGCTGCTTCTGTAAATTATTTAAGTACATCTAACTATATATTTCAATATGCATAGCTGTATATTTAAAAATGTCTTAATCGTCAAAGTCTATACCACTTTGGAGAGTGTTTAATTTATTGTCTTTTGGAATAATTAAACAGAACAGGAATCTGACTTAGTGAGCCATATAGCAGCTGGATACTGGCCAGTCTTATATAATGTCATATAACATGGGCTTGGAAATCAAAGAATGTGGCATTAAATCTTGGCTCTTCACTTACTTGCTATTATGGCAGGTTATATAATGTCTTTGGATGTAAATTTCCTAATACACAAATAGAGATTATAATACCTACCTCAGTGTCTAATATACAACACACTCTTAAGTGATAAGAGTGTATATTGAAACTCTATTTTGTTAGTGGATTGGGAATTAAGTCTGTTGTTTTTTGCTTTATTAGCAAATTCATGGCTTTTTTCCCTGTATTTATCTGTAAATTAAACAATAAAAAAGACACTGTTCATATACCTGATTATACATGGTCTTTGTAGGCTGTCACAGTGAGGATGTGGTGAGTCCTGTGATCAGTGAACTTGCCCTTGATCTGAGGATTTCATTTCAGGACTAGATGGCACATTGATCTAATGTGTTTAATTGCTGGGAACAGCACAAGGTGACTATCTGATCTTTTTCTTTTTGATCTTTTAAAATACCAATTTGAACTTGTGAATTTAATAAATGCAAAAATAAAAAGAAAAGTAGTCATTTTGAATGTAATCCAAGAAATTTATTTATTTCGTTTGTTTCAGAGATCGGTGATTCTGAGAATATTAGGAATACTGGTTTTAATAAGTTCAAGTTAAGTAAGCATTGTAGATGCCCAAAAACTGAAATGAAATTTGCTAATAAATAGTTTTCTTGGAAAGTCTGACTTAGTTGATTATATAGCATTAAACCTAGGACTTCAGAAGCAGTGGGAAAGAGGATAGCGAAGAAAAACAGATAAAGTGAATATATTTGGATCTGGAAGCCATCTGGTGCTGACTGACACTTCCATTGCCTTCCTCTGGTGGCTCAATGGACATCAGTTGCAGCAGTATTTAAGTCAGAGACTGTCAAATTCCAGCTTCACTCCTGAAAACTGTTATCTGATTTATTTGGGGATGGCGAATACCCAAGATGACTTCATTTGCGAAGACCAGCAAACTGCCCAGGTTACCTGTGAACTGTGTGTAACACATGCCAACCACCGCTTGAATTATCTGCCAGCATGTAAAGCTAATCTGTGGATGACAGTAGGGAATTCCTGATTTGGAAGCAATGGATAACATAAGAGTTGGGTTTATTACCAGCACAAGTAATCACCATTCAATGAACTGGCCAGGAGTGAGCCTTATTATTTCTCTAGTGCTTCTAAGTAATATTTATCATTTAATAAGTGATTCAAAATAGAAATATCCCCAAAGTATCCGATAAAATGAAACAGGCAGGTTTGATTTCAGTATTTGGGAGAACCTTATGTGAGAATTTTGACTATTAAAAGAGTAGTGTTGGAGAAATACTTTGTTTTTCTTGCCAGTCTTACTTGGAGAACAGTGCTTTATCTGATGGGAGAGGTGAAGATCCAACAGCCATTGTTGCACATTTTCTTTTTGAGTATGAGGCAACTAGAGGAGTATCTGTGCTGCAGACCAAATCTTACTGTAGAGTAGGATCCAAGGGACTAGAGAAGGGACAGCGAGCCAGCAGGTTTAGGTTAGCAGCAATAAAGCTGCTACATAGATTGCCATTATCCCAACTCTTGTATCTTTTCCTGAATTGGTTCTGAACTTGGAGAGAGAGAAGTAAGTGATTTATTGGTTCTCTTATCTCTCAGCCTTAATGTAATAAAGATATGATTCTGATGGGCATATTAAGAGATTATCAGAGAACTGTATGCCGGCCATGAAAGCTGAGCGGTTACTTGGGATGGAGTCCGTCATTTGCACACTGCAGGAATTGGGGGATGGGTGCAGTGATCAGCATTGCTGGCTCTACTTGATGCAGGATCAGTGGGAAGAGCTCAATAAATCTCTCCTTCTCATAGAGAGTGGGAGCTATTGATCGCCAGTGGCTCCATTAGCTCTGTATGACTTCACTGAAATTAAAATCTTCAGGGCTCGCTCTTCCCTCAGATAGTTATATGTACACAGGGCCTAATCTAACCTTGGATGGAGTGGTGGGATTTTTTTTTCTTTCCCCCTCTCTCACCTACCATCTAAGTATTTGAGAAGAGTAGACTCCTCCATCCTTCAGAATTTTAATACGCCTGTGTTTAAAGTAGTGGCTCTGACCTTTATGAAATTAAAGAGTAGGGAAAGCATTGCCAGTAAGACTTAACAGATCATTTCTGTCTGCTGGCCAATTTCCATTTGTGTATTCTGCTCTTTTGCTGAGGGAAAAGGGTCTTTCACAAAACCACCTCTCAGGCTCATCAGGATGTAACTGAAATATTGAAATCAGGTAAATCGGCTGTTATTAATATGATAGACTGAGGCATAAAGAGGATCACTTGTGTTTCATGCTGAAGGTTTTATTACCTTGAGGTATACATTGTGGCCTTGTTATATTAATGGCAGGTCCTAAAATGTTTATTTGCACTTTTCTTGATTCTTGACTCCATCAATAGGTACAAACTAAAATTGTTTCCTTGATATTATCAGAGGGATAGTACTGTGCAATTGCTATTGAAAACTCAAGAGCCTCTCGATTAAAAAAAAAGAAAAAGAAAGCAATACCTTTTTTCTAATGTAGCATTCTATTCCTGTTACCTGAAACTCAGAGATAGACAGATATTGAAACAGCCATTTCTCATGGGAAATTATACTTAGTATCTAATGGGACCACTTAAAAGCATGTATATGGAGTCTGGGATTTAGAGTAAGGCTCTCTGTCAAAAGGATACCAGCATCACTATAGCTGTTTGATGGAAAATCACAAAGCCATATATTGTGGAAACATTTAGAAAACTAATGTAATGTATCACAGCAACTGTTGGTTGAATGTTACAAATATAGACCACAAATGCATACTGTGAAATGTATTGACCTATATCTGTCTAGACATACTAAATGACCATTTCCTTTAATGGAGATTATTAGGGAGATTGGAGGCTATCTGCTGTGAGAGTCAATTTATGCCAAACCAGCGATAAACTGAAGTAACACAGTTCGTCTGTATATTGCCTTAATCAAGTCAGATACACTAGACGACCCTTGAATTTCCATTCACCTCACAAATTCTAGAGAATCTTTTTTCCAAACAATGGAAACAGCTAGAAGTTGTTATTTGTCAAACGTATCAGGCCAATTCAAACCCATCAAATATGGTGGCCTTAGTTACTGAGTTTGAATCTTAGTGATGTTATTTAAAGACTATTGAAAGAGAAATGCCAAACTAAGTACTCAGAATACTTGAATAAAAATAGAAACTTTAACGTACATACCTGTAGTTTTGTTTTGTTTTGGGAAAAAGGATTTAGTATAATTGGAAGTATAATTTCTATTTTTTTCTAATTGTATGGTCTTATATAGAGAGTTGAGTTAAGTTAGAGCAAAAAGACTCTTAACCTCCTTCCCTAAGGATACACAAAATGCAGTAAATTCACGGAAGTTCTAAAGAAGGATGTTGGGTTCTGAAGCGATTTTTGTGGTTTGTGTCATTCAGTTACGACTTAGCAGAGTAAAGGCTGAAAGGAGAATACTTTGCCTTACAGGGAGGGCATGAGTGATGGGTTCGCAGGGAATGGAGAAAAACTTTGCCTTGCCTTTAGAATCAGGTCTGATCTAAACCTGCAGGTGACTCTTTGTGGCCGACTTGAAAGTAGTACTGCTCTACTCCTCAGGCTGAGATAAAAAGAGAGATCTTGAAAAACCAGAAAGGATAAGCCAAGATTTAATGATTTAATTCTCCCTTTGAGACAAGGCATTAAACACAGCGAACTTAAGCCCCTCCTCATATGTTCAAGAAGCGAGCCCTCTGTTACAATTTAGTAGATGGGTGCCTGTTGTTTTATAGTCCAGTCCTCAGCTCGGTTTCTTGTTCAGCACTGAATGGTTGTTTCACGACGGGTAAGTCACTTAACCTTTGTGTGCTGTATTCTTTTCATCTGCAAATAGAGATGATAATGCTCACTGGGGATGGTTGCTAAGATTAGGCAATATATGATTGTGAAGAGCAATATATATGCTAAATAACAATGATATGCTGTCTATCAGAGCGAATATTTGGATAAGAGAGCCTAGGCAGTTTTGTGAATAGCATCTCCTGCGGAGAGGAGGCTTTAGCAAATGATTACCTGGTCCGTGGGACTCAGTTTTGTAATAAAGTAAGATTCTCCCTCCCAAACTCTCGCCCCCCCATACTATACCCCTATGAAAAATCATGGAAATGAAATACCAAATTCTCCTGTCTAGGAGAGGAAATAAATAGAATGTCCTTGAGTGTCCTTTGTGCTAGGGTCCTCTAATTCTAGAAGTTAAATTTTCTTTCAGGAATTCGAAGGTTACATGTTGGGCTCCATTGTAATATTCAATGGAGAAGCTCAAGCCTGTACAGCCAGCCCGTGTCTGAAGGTTATCAGTTTATTGAACCTATAATCTCAAAATCTCTTTTCTGTTTCTAGAGAGTGTACTTCCTTGGCAACTTTTTCTCTATCTCCATTTGTCACCTAAACCCACCTTACTTGCTCAGATCCTTAACAGGGTTAAAATGGTACAGCTAGCTAGAAGGAAGAACCTCTCATCACCAACCCTGTGACAGAGACTAGCATTTGTTAAGGGCCAAAAGATTTTCACCACCTCTCACTTGCGTGAGATGTTCCTAATGGCATGTTGCTATGTTCTGAGGTGAGTGTAATGACATGAAGTCACAGCAAGGAAAATACACGCCCCCCCCCCCGCCCCAACAGCAGAGATCCTACTAGATAATAAGAAAAAAGAAAGATCTTCAGTTCAGTTTTTAAGAAAACTTCACTTGATAGAAAGATGGGAGTGAGAGCAGAGGCATGACCACTTCATTTCAAAGTTGATTTTTCACTTCTTCCTAAAAGGTGACACTGTGATAATGACAGCTCACACGTACTTAGTAATTTATCCATTTCAGAATTGACTCCCATGAATTTTCTGTCTTGGGGCATTACCATACCACCCTGTAAAACAATTAGGGTAGGTAGTTTTTTTTCCCCCCATTTTATAGGTGAGTAAACTGGGACCCCAGAAAAGGGCAACTGTATATTCAAATCTTTCCAGTTCTTTTCCAGCCAAAAGAAAGAAAAAGCCCCAAAGCAAAGCCAAAAAACAATTTTTTTTTTCACTGTGTAACACAACTGTTGTAAGAAATTTGTGTAACTCATCCTAAAGAAAAGTAGAGTGTCTCCGAGCCTTTTAAACTTCAATCTTAAATAAATTCTAGAATAAAATCTAGCATTCGTTCTAAGTGAATGAGACAGAATATTTCAGGGGTATCACAAAAAATCCTTCTATTCTTTAAATAATCCTACCATAGGTTCACAGAGGAATTTTCTTTCATTCTACTCTTTAGAGAAAAGGCTCAAACACAAAGACCTCTGATGGAGATGACAACAAGGCTGGGATTTTTAAGGCCTGGTTTGAGGTTTTTTCCTATAAACATATTAAAAGGGAGAAGGGACATATTGGCAGAGGTTTTACCCTTTAAAGGAAGGTTAGGAGGGAGGAATAGTGACTCAGGTGATGTAGAAAATGTACTTCGTGTAGATTACAGTTTAGCTCAGGGGTATCCTATGGGCACCTTGTCTGTATTGATTGGAGCCCATGCTGTGTCAATGGAATGCCCTTCCTTGGATATACCCATCACTGCATATGCTGGAACATTTGGCAACCCTTGGGGGCCCCTACACTGTTACACAGCCAGTGACAGCACAGGCAGCACAGATGGGCAAAACTTGAAATCAAAGAAAGCAAATAGTTTCCTCCTATCTGGAATCCTCCACATGGTTTACTTAGGCAAGGTTTTCAGGTGACCATTAAAAAATGGCCGACCCTACTATTTCCCCCAACCTGTCTGTGTATTCCTTAAGGCTAAGCTTAGGGGGTATTGGTATTCAAGAACTGTTTACGGTGTATCGAGCTGCTTCCGCTTGTGTACGAAGTCTTAATTGTGGAACGCAGTCTGTGACAGCCATCTGCTTCAGCAGTCATATTTCTCTCTCATTCACACGTAGTGAAATTAAATATTGATAAGAATAATTTCACAAGGTGAGGAAGTTAATAGAGTAATAGGAGTTGGTGTGCTTTCTTGAATTTAAGTCGAACATCCAGTTTTGTCAGTGTTTGAGCAGTGTTTTAGTCTGTTGAGCATCGTCAGTTTGAAATGATTACTTTATCTCTTATGAGGAAGAGCCTGTCATCATCCTGAAGGAGTATTCTGGTAGCAGAGTTTCTGCATTGCTGTATGTGTCTTTGAGGTTTTCGTCAGGGGGAACGTATGTAACTTCAGAATAGCACTACTTGTGAGAAGGATATTACTCATTTGTCCAACAAATACTTACTGAGATCCTACCAAGATTTCCTACAAAGGAACTCTTCAGGAACTATAGTTATGCGTACGTACTAAAATCACATCATTATAACCTTGCTGCAGGGATCAAGGCCTCTGGTGGGACAATTCAAAGATTTGTTCTCAGTAGAAACATTTTCTAAGAAAAGAGAGTTTTACATAGTAATATTTCAGATAAATACAAAAGGGTATGTTTGGCCAAAGATGATCAAACTTTTGGCTTATAGTTGACTGGGCCAGGTGGATAATTAGTTTCCCAGAACAAGTCTTAAAATTCCATTAAGTTTGTTAAACAATTGCTTAAGGAATGCTAACTTCTTCCTTAAGAGAGGTTTGGGACAAATTTTCCTTTTATATGTATGATAGGTAGCATGCATGTGCTGGGGCTACACAGAATTAGCGAATGAAGGTCTGAATCCCCTGAAGAACATAGAGTATGGTCTGCATTAACAGAACAACAATGGTCAGAGCAGTAACAATGGTCAGAACAACCCATGACCATTTCGGAAGCGATTCTGGAGGGGAGAGTGGGAAATTGTATCGTGGGGTCTGGGCAGTGGATCACTTACTTATATAAGAGAACACTTCTTGGAATTCAGTTGTGATGGAGAGTTTTTGTAAGTTTTTGTCAGGAGTATAGGAAGAAAATTTGGGAAATTGGAGAAAGTGGATATACGACTGTAGCTTATAGAAGGGGCAAAAAGTTCAGTTTTCTGCATTGTGAAATTTTTGGAACTCTGTTCTATAATTTGCATTTGCACACTTGAAGTAGTGTGGGCTGAAGTCTGGGAAATGAAGAGACTATTGTTTCAAGACATGAGGTGAGCAGTTGTCAGAGATTTGTCTTTCCATACTAAGGAACTTACACAACTGTACTCTGAATCTTCTTTACCTATTTCACTCCTTTCCCTGACCACCCCATCCCCCAACCACCAGTTCTCTATGTTTAAGAGTCTGTTTTTTTTTTTGTCTTCTTTTTCTTTGTTTGTTTCTTAAATTCCACAGATGAGTGAAATCATACAGTATTTGTCATTCTCTGAGGGACTTATTTCACCTAGCTTTATATTTTCTAGATTCATCTATATTTTGCAAAGAGCAAGGTTTCCTTCTTTTTTATGGCTGAGTAATGTTCCATCACATACATAGGCTCACTTCTTTATCCATTCCTCTGTGGGTGGACACTTGGGTTGCTTCCATCTTGGCAGTTGTAACTAATGCTGCAATAAACATAAGAGTCCATAAATATTTTCAAATTTTCTTTGGTTAAATACTGGATCATATGGTAATTCTATTTTTAATTTTTTTGAGGAATATCTATACTGTTTTCCATAGTGGCTGCACCAGTTTACATTCCCAACAGTGCATGAGGGGTTTTTCCCTCCACATTCTCGCCAACACTTGAGGTTTCTTTTGTTTTTGATTTTAGCCATTCTGACAGGTGTGAGATGATCTCTCTTTGTGATTTTGATTTGCATTTTCCTGATGATGAGTAATGTTGAGCATCTTTTCATGTGTCGGCCATCTATCTGTATGTCATCTTTGGAGAAATGTCTGTTTATGTCTTCTGCCTATTTTTTAATGGTGTTTTTTTTTAAGTTTATTTACTTTGAGGGAGACAGAGACCACGTTGAGGTGGTGGGAAGGGCAGGAAGGGAGAGAATCCCAAGGAGGCTCTGTACTGTCAGCATGGAGCCCCACATGGGGTTTGAGTTCACGAATCGTGAGATCATGACCTGAGCCGAAATCAAGAGTTGGGCACTTAACCGACTGAGACATCCAGGCACCCCTTCTGCCTATTTTTAAATTAGAGTACTTATCTGTATTTTGGGCTTTGAGTTGTATAAGTTCTTGATATATTTTGTATATTAACCTTTCACCAGATATGTCACTTACAGATATCTTCTCCCATTCAGTAGGTTGTCTTTTTGTTTATTTCACTGTGCAGAAGTTTTGTATTTTGATATCATCCCAATAGTTTAATTTTGCTTATGTATTCCTTGCCAAAGGAGACATACCTAGAAAAATGTTTCTATGGCTGATGTCAAGGAGATTACTGCCTATGTTTTCTACCAGAAACTCTATGGTTTAAGATCTCACATTTAAGTCTTTAATCTACTTTGAATTGTTTTTGTACATGGTACAAGAAGGTAGTCCAGTTTTATTCTTTTGCATGTAGTTGTCCAGTTTTACCAACATCATTTGTTGAAAAGACCTTTGCTCATTATATATTCTTGCCTCCTTTGCCATAAATTCATTGGCTATATAATCAAGGGTTTATTTCTGGGATCTCTAATCTGTTCTGTTGATCTATGTGTCTATTTCTGTGCCAGTACCATACTCTTTTGATTACTACAGCTTTGTAATACATCTTGAAGTCTGGGATTATGATACTTCCAGTTTTGTTCTTTTTCAAGATTTCCTTGGCTATTTGGGGTCTTTTGTGGTTCCCTACAAATTTTGGTATTACTATAGTTCTGTGAAAATGCTGTTGGTACTTTGGATAGGGATTGCATTAAATCTGTAGACTGCTTTGGGTACTATGGATATCTCAACATTATTGGTTCTCCCAATTCAGGAGCATGGAGTATCTTTGCATTTGTTTGTGTTGTCTTCGATTTCTTTCATCAGTGTTTTTTAGTTTTCAGAGTACAGGTCTTTTACCTCCTTGGTTAAGTTTATTGTTAGGTATTTTACTATTTTGGGTACGATTGTAAATGGTATTGTTTTCTTAATTTTGGTATCATACTTTACATTGTATTTTTGTGAATTCCTTGACTGAATTTATAGATACAATTGATTTTACTGCTTTTGTGCTTTAACCTCCATACTGGGTTATAAGGGGTTAATCTATCACTTTCATTATGTTTTAGGTGTCTGTGAAAATTTTTGCTTTCTTAATTTTCTTACTCCTGATTATGGCCTTTCCTTATCACTCAAAGAATTCCCATTAATATTTCTTGTAAAGCTGGTATAGTGGTGTTGAATTCCTTCAAATTTTGTTTGGGAGTTTATCTCTCCTTCTATTCTGAATGACAGACTTGCTGCATAAAGTATTCTTGATTACAGGTTTTTTTCTTCAGTACTTTGAATATATCATGCTACTGCCTGCTGGTCTGCAAAGTTTCTGATGAAAATTCAGTGATAGTCTTAGGGAGTTTCTCTTGTTTATTGTGGTCTTCTTTTCTCTTGCTGCTTTTAAAATTCTCTGTTAATCACTAATTTTGCCATTTTAATTATTATGTCTTGGTGTGCACCTCCTTGGGTTGATTTTACTGGGAGCTCTGTGTGCCACTTGGATCTGGATTTCTGTTTCCTTCCCCAGATTAGGGATGTTTTCAGCTATAATTTCTTGAAATTTTTTCCCCCTTGTTTCTCTCTTTTCCCTCTGGGATCCCTATAATGTGAATGTTATTATGCTTGATGATGTCACTGAGTTAATTGAAACTATTTTCATTTATTATTATCACTGTTTTTTTCAGTTGCTTCCAACACTTGTCTCCAAGCTTGCTGATCAGTTATTCTGCTTTCTCTAGTCTACTATTTATTCACTTTGTGCATTTTTTGTATACCTTTTTTAATGTTTGTTTATTTTGAGGGAGAGAGAGACAGAGTGCAAGCAGGGGAGGGGCAGAGAGAGAGGGAGAAACACAATCCAAAGAAGGCTCCAAGGCTCTGTGCTGTCAGCACAGACCCTAACATGGGTCTCGAACTCATGAACCATGAGATCATGACCTGAGCCCAAGTCGGACGCTTAACCAACTGAGCCACCCAGGCACCCCCACTCTAGTACATTTTTAATTTCAGTTATTAAGTCCTTCATCTATAACTGGTTCTTTTTTATATTTTTTGTTGCCTTGCTCGAAGTCTCACTGAGATCCTCCATGCTTTTCTCAAATCCAGTGAAATGGTCATATCTTTATGACCATTACTTTGAATTCTCTGTCAGTCATATTGTTTATCTCCATTTCTTTTAATTCTTTTGCTATGTTGTCCTATTCTTTCATTTGGGACATATTTCTCTGTCTCTTCATTTTGTCTAACTTTCTCTGTCTGTTTCTATGTGTTAGGAAAGTCACCTATGTCTCCTGATGTTGGAAGTAGTGGCCTTATGAAGAAGAGGTCCTATTGTGCCCTGCAGTGCAATGTCTGTCCCCTGTTTACTGGGACCTGGTGCTTCAGGGGTGTCTCTTATGTGTGGTACATGCACACTACTATTGGGGGTGAGGTACGCTTTCCTTCAGTCCTCTGCAATGGCTCTTTTTGCCAGTTGTGGGCAGGGTTTGGTTTCTCTGTTGTTAAGGGGCTGCCTTGGAGTTGAACTGGGTCAGACTACATGCCTACCCTCAGTCCATTCTCAAGAACTGTGCTTGCACTGACCTGCAGGGAGCTCTCCTCGCATTGTCCCCTGCAGGGTTTTCATTGGTGGCCTACAGTCCAATCAGATGTTTGTCCTCAGTCTCTTTGTTGGGTATGCAGTGACCCCAGACTACCCAGCTCTATTTGCTGTTTGCTGTGAGGTTTTTGTTTGTGGGCAGTGCCAGTGGTTAGATAAGATGTCTGCCCCCATTTGGGATTTCAGTTGAACTCGTGTGTGCAGTTATCTTCCTCTCTTAAGGGAAAGGGTCACTGTGGAGTGGTATTGGTCATTTAGGGGCTGCTTGCAGAATGAGATAATGTCAGGCACGCCTTGAAGCAACTCCTGCTAAATGGGGTGGCTCAAATGGGGGAGTCTGTAGGAGAACACAGGGACAGAGCCCACAGTATTAGCAAGGTATACACTGGTCTGCTTGTAGGATAGGACCTGGAGCTACTTTGGAGGGATTTCTGCCCAGTGGATGGGTTGGATGGGGGGGGGACAAGAGAACATAGGGTCAGGGCAAATGGAGTTAGCAAGGTGGGTGGAAAATGTTTGAGTTGGTCCCCTCTGGATGCGGGTTGGGGCTGGGAAACAATGCCCACCAGCTCTTTTGTTCTTGGAGAAGTCTCCTAAAGATCTCTGTTCCTCCACTTTACATTCTGAGATCAGTATATAAATCTCCTTTCCATATTCCCCAGCCACTTTTCAAGCTGCTTCTAAGCTATAACTTGGAGGAGTTGTTATACTGTCTCTTTAAGGGTGGGGGACTCAGTTTCCTATCACCCTCCAGCTCTCCCAGAGCTAAGCACACTGATTTTTAAAGTTATTGGTGTTAAGCCCCACTGATTGTGAAGACTTGCCAAATTAGGCCCTTGTAACTTGCAAAGTCAAATGTTGGGGAGCTTCATCTTACCAGTGCAAGTCCCCCTTGTCTGAAGTGCCTTGTATGGGGTCTGTTCCTCATCTTTCCCCATGCTTGTGTGTCTCTCCCCTTCGTGATTCATCTAGCAGGTTAATTTCCTAGTATTTTTGATGTGACCTGTGTGATGTACACACACAGAAGATTGAGTGAATGCTATAATGCCCTCCAACTAAGTGGTATTCAGTCAAAACCTTGAGAGCTAGTATCCAGAATTAATTAGATACTAAGTTAGGAGAAGGATAGTCTATTAGAAAGCACAGAGTCTGAATGACAACTAGGAATCAGGCAAGAACTAGTTGTGTCTGAGAAATTTAAAAAGGCCAGCCTTGTTACAGTAGAGTTAGTGAGGGGCTGAACTAACCCAAGAAAGTTTAATTGAAATTTTTTAGGAGCCAATCAATGCATAATTCACATGTAAGAAATTCATATTTTCTGCCAAGTGAGAAGTTTAGAATTACCTAGATCTAGATAATTATCTAGAATTATCTAGAATTATGATGATCAGGGTGTGGGCAAAATATGGCCTGCAGGTCAAATTTGGGCTCTTTTTTGTAAATAAAGCTTTGTTATAAGACAGCCGTGCTCATTCAATTATTGTTCTTTATGGTTGATCTTGTGCTACAACTGCAAAGCTGAGTAGTCATGAAAGATAAGGCATTGCCCCAAAGCCTAAAATGGCTTTTTACAGAAAAAGTCAAGCTCTGGTCTTGATCCTTATAGTTTAAAATAAAGTATACCTGCATACATGGACATATGCACATACACATGGGTGCATATACACAGAAACACAAAAATGTCGCTTCAACAAGTTCCATGTGTTTAGACCTGAATATCAAAATCTTGATGGGTGGTTAGTGGATTCTCCATCATCATTAGAATCCTCTTTGTTGGGACATCTAGGTGGCTCACTCGGTTAAATGTCATGTCATGATCTCACAGTCCATGAGTTCAAGCCCCACATCAGACTGTGCTGACAATGCGGAGCCCATTTGAGATTCTCTCTCTCCTCTCTCTCTGCCCATCCCTGAGAATTCTCTCTCTCTCTTACTCTCTCTCACTCAAAGTGAATAAAATAAACGTTAAAAAGTAAAAAAAAAAATCCTCTTTGTTGAAATAATTTTATGTGCTAAGAGCACCAAGTAAAGGAATGATGATAATTTTTCTAAGATTATGGTCAAGGAAAACAGAAAAGTTCAGACTGTAAGAGAAGAATTCAGGGTTGGTAGTTTTATTAAACATGCTTTGGGCTATGTATGATTCTAGAAGAATTTTTACAAATCTTCATATTTAATTTCAGCAACAAAAAATATATTCTAATGTGTAGAGCTTTGTGCTGGAAAAGTATATGGTGCATTAGTATATGTAATTGCCAAAGTATTAGAATTGGAAATGTAGAATTACATATATCAGAGCATAATTCATCATTAACAGTGCAGTATAGCTCAATGTGCAGCAAAATTTCAAGTGCTCTCTATTTTAAATATTGACCTTTGAATTTAAGTGAAAAAGCATAATGCCAAGATAACTGAGAAGTAATGTAAAATGTATCTATTTTTAGATGCTGCATCACAATTTTCAACTCCCAAATAAAAAGGAATGGAAAGACGTGGGCGACTAAAACCAAATATTATAATGTTTAACAATTAATTTATAATAATAAACATAAATTATATATAACACATATAATTTAATATATAACAAATATCTGTGTACTTGCACCTTAAGATAAAAAATAATAAGAAATTTGGTATCCCTTATGAACTTTGTAATCCTAGTCCCTCCTCCCTAGTTAGTAGAAACACTAACTTCCTTAATTTTATAATAATGATTTAGTTGTTTTTCTTTGTAAATTAATCACATATGCATATATCCATAAGCGATATGTTCAATTTTTCTATTTTAAAAATTTTAGGTAGTTTCATAACACTTTTTTTCTTTGTAATTTGCTCCTTTCATTCAATATAACCTGTTTGCTATTTATCCATATTGATTCCTGTAGTTGTGTTGTATTCATTTTTGCTGCCTATATAGTATTCCATTATATGAATATATCGTGCTGTATGTGGTAGAATATTTAAGTTGTTTCTAGATTTTGCTGTTAAGACCAATTCTGTTGTGAATGATTACACACATATTTTTGAATGCACATGTATAAAATAATTCTCTAAGAATATCTAGGAGTAAAATTGTTAGATCTACATTATATCCAGCATGACTAGATAATGCCAAACTGTGATTGAGCCGGTTTGTACCTTTGTCAGAAAGTGTAAGGGTTCCTTTAACTCCACCTTTTCAAAAGAGAATAGAAGACTTTGTTTTTTTTAACTTCCAAAGTAAAATATCAGTGATTTACATTTGTTTCTTTTAGAATATCCTTTGTTCCTAAGTAGATTAAATATTTTCCATGTTTGGGGCGCCTGGGTGGCTCGGTCCGTTAAGCGTCCGACTTTGGCTAGGTCATGATCTCATGATCCGTGAGTTCGAGCCCCGTGTCGGGCTCTGTGCTGACAGCTCAGAGCCTGGAGCCTGTTTCAGATTCTGTGTCTCCCTCTCTCTCTGCCCCTCCCCTGTTCATGCTCTGTCTCTCTCTGTCTCAAAAATAAATAAACGTTAAAAAAAAAATTAAAAAAAAATATTTTCCATGTTTATAGATTCTTTGTGTTTGTTTCCTCTTCTGTGAAATACCTCGTGCCCACTTCTCTGTTGGATTGCTTGTGTTTTATTGAATTGAAGGAGTTCTTTATATAAGGAGGATGATAGACCTTTGCTCATTATATAAGTTGTTTAGGTTTTGTTTTTGAATTGAGACCTGATTATAATTTTTGGTTTTCCTGAATCAGAGGATTGGTATCTTTCAACAATTTTGGAAAATTCTCAGCTATTAGATATTCAAATACATAAACATATTTTTTTTTAACTGCAGTCAGACTTTGTCTCTTAAGCCTGTGTGACTGTGGCCAGCCAAAGGTCAAATTTTAGGTCACAGGAAATTGCCAGATGCCTTTAGGGCAAATATTATCTTCTGTAATTGCTTATTCATATAGAATCAAATTCTTTATATATAGAATCAAGATTTATAATTTTGGGCCTTATATTTTCCATTTGTTTATCCTTTGTGTATCCCTACTGTAGAAAAATGTTTCCCATGTGCAACCAGAATTATTTGTTATGTTTCAGGGCGATTGTTTCTTTGCATATCTTGTTGACTATCTTGCCTGAAACATGACTGGATTTTATTCTTCACAACACCCTGTAATTGTATTCATCTAAGGGAAATTTTAATCTTCAACCATACTCTGAGGACATCTTTGTACATATATTTCTGAAAGTTCTTTGTCAGTTAGAAAGTAAATCGTTACTTACCACCTATCACATAGAAATGCTCTAAGGATTGACAAATAACTCAGCTGTGTCTTTATTTTTATTTTTATTTTTTTGGTAAAGTAAATTAATATGAGTGTGATTGTAAACTTAAACTATAATTATTTGTAAGTGTTTTCAGGTGAAAGAGAATAAATGCACTGACCCGTCTTAGACACTCAGTTTATCTTGGTAAACTGGATTATTATGCATTTGAAGCAAGCATTTTCCTTACAAGCTGTTTTCTTTCACACTGTAGATGGTTTAATTGGAAACACTATCAGATAAATCTAGGTTTTCCTAGAATCTATCAAATATCTTCTTGCATGAATATGTTCATAAACAATTAGAAGTCTCTATCATTTTTTGTAAATTAAGTAGTCTAGGTAATGGATTAAAATAAAATTTTTTTGATTTTTGATTTAGTTAATTCTTGCTTAAATATGACAACAGCTTTCTTTGTATTGAACATAAGACTGTATGTTTAGTATGGAAAAAATTCATCATGTGTCTACTTTTTGTAAGGCTGATTATCTCACAAATAGAAATGAAAGGTAGACTGCATACGGACAAGAGATCGGAGTTTTTCACAGATACATCTGGATACACAGAAATTTTCTGAGCCTTGACAAATGAATTCAGATATGATTTCCTTTGTAATTTTGAAAAACGATGGGATAAATATTGAAATAAAATTGTGGGGATCTAAACTTTTGTGTCTTTTTCCCTCTTGAATCTTACTGGAGATCTATGGAAACTAGTCAAAACTATCTATTGTGATGGTTGCTCCTTTGAATTACCTATTTGAGTTCTGATTTGTTTAGGTGTTAGGAGAAAGAATCTGAGCAGTAAACCAGATGCTTGCTATTTCAGCTGTTCACATGCACCTAGATGTCAGGTCTTCTGGGTGATGTTGACAGCTAGGATATAAGCTTGGAGGGAATTCCTTGATAACACCTTCAGAACCAAATGCTACTGAAAAGAAAAAGGATGTTTCTGAAAACAGATGTTGTAGTTACAGCGAGGAAGAAAAATAAGGCAAACATATTTTGAGTATGTTTGAGTCTGCATTTGTAATGAGAAATCAGTAGGCAGTTTTTTTTTTTTTTTGAAACCTTTTAGACCTGTGTTTCATGACACCAGATATTGCCTAACAGAGATCATAACTGTGGAGTCTCAGCAGGCATATTACCAAATTAGAGTACATTGATTGCTTATCAACAATTTCCATACTAGCCAGATTGTTGGAATTGAGTGGAAACCCATCGTGTGCCAACGATGTTTCCTATCTCCATTAGTGGAGGGGGATGGGTACAAACACACTGTCCTTCTCAGTGGCCCTGCCAGGACCCTCTTTTGCCACCAGTGAAAAGTACATGATCAGTTCTTGATGCAGGGGAACATACACATGCCCCTGAACATCCTCTTTTTCCTAACGGATCAAGTGACTAAAAGAAAAGAAGAGCTGTACATGAAAAGGCAAGTAGTGCCAGCCAAATATAATAAATATTGCCCACATTTTAGAACTAATACTTCTAAATTAAATAGAATTTAACTAAACTGTTTTGTTCAATCTCCTCACAATGAAAAGCTTGGATGAAAACCCTGTGGGGAAAATTCAAATGGACCATCAAATTCTACAGCTGTTGGAGAGTCTACGTTTCTTGCCTTGGTGCTTCCACTATATCATTTGTTTCTGGTTCTAAAAATTCAAATATGTGTATTAATGCATATAGGCTGTCTTTCAGCTATGGTATCACTGCATTGCCTGATTTTTATCCAGAAGTAGGCTCTTCTTGCAGGGAGTTGTGAGGTCATAGCATGGGGAAAATTATCTGTGCCAGACTTTTAGGCACAAAGAATAGTAAGGGAAGAAATGACACACATTCCTTGTTTTGGCTGCTCAGTGGTTGGGTTCAAGATGTTCCAGACTATTTTAGATCTGAGTAAAATATAATGAATAATATTGCAAAAATGAGACCGGGTTAGCCACACCCCTGTAAAGGTTTTTGCCCACCTAGTCAGCCAGCTCTAGTCACTAGAATCTTGACTACAAGTGTAATTTTACATTTCATACACCTTTAACCACCTCATAGGACTCTGACTGTTCTTGAAGGTTTTTAACAATACATCCTTTAAACATTTGTAAATATACAAATCTGTAAATATCACTGTGCATTGTAACTCCTGAAACACTAAAGCTCTTGCATAAATGAGAGCAATAGACTTGTAATTGTGTCTAGAAGATACATTTCTAGGAATCTTGGACTTTGAGAACCATGTGTTCACACACAATAATTTGAAACTTGATAACAAAATAGAGGTTTAAATATGTCAACATCAACCAAATGGGACTAAGAACTTGCAAAGGTATTTGCCTATATAGGTGGAAAACGCTTATTCTTACATTTTTCCTGCAAATAAACCAGACACCCATGAATCACATTCCGCCCCCCCCCAATAATTACTGCAATGACATAGTGTTTGAGAGTCTTGAAAATGGACCTAAGATATCACCTTTCCAAACCACTGTCTATTGAATGTATCTTTAAACATGTATCCATGCATATTAAATGAATTAAAATTCACATATCAATATGCTAACAATACGATACTGATATTTTACCAGCATGTCCTAGAAACTGGTAAAACTCTTATCTGGAAGTAACAAACAGAAATGTGTCTAGCTAGTGTCAGTTCAATATTCTTATCTTAATTCTCTGCTTTTAGTATTCTAGTTTTGGGGTTTGTGTATTGATCACCTTCTGTGTTTGAAACTTATCTGTGTTTTTGGTAATCCATGTTGAAACAATTGGTTTCTTGAATCAGAGCCAGAACTCTAAAATACTCTCCTTGTAGTATTTCAAATTTAAGAGATTTTTTTCTACTCTATATTTGGAGCTTTAGTTATTTGTGTTCAGGTTTCTGAGAGCCCAGATAGATGCAGTGTTTGAAATTAAATCATTATGTGATTCTAAAGAAATGAATATTTCTTTGACATGTATTCTGTAAAATATTTGGCTAATATCTGGGAATGAGCTTTTTCCCCTCTGCTGTAGCAATCAATTTCGATATCTGGAGTTTGGTGAGGACACTTCAGCCTCAACTTTTGACTTCAACTTGGGATGTAAAAAGGTTTTTTTTGTTTCTTGTTTAACATATCAAAACAAACAACCCCATAACCATGAAAAGCCATGACTCAATCCTGACAAGCTGGATTGTATAATTTACTACCTCATGACAATTTCTGGAAAGAATACCCTGGCCTTAAAAGGAATAAAAAAACATGTATTAGATTTTAGATTAGCTAACAGGAATGATTCTGTTATCTTTATTTTTGAAATATATGTAAAAATTACTACAATTTGTGAGGCAATGGACTCAGCCCTATTAAGAATATTTTTGTTCTGGGTGGGGCACCTGGGTGGCTCAGTCAGTTAAGTGTATGACTCTTGATTTTGGCTCAGGTCATGATCTCACGGTTGGTGAGTTCTAGACCCACATCGGGCTCTGTGCTGACAGCGTGGATTGCTTGGGATTTTGTCTACCTCTCTGCTTGTTTCTCTCTCTCTCTCTCTCTCTCTCTCTCTCGTCTCTGTCTCTCACTGTCTCTCAAAATAAAAATAAACTTAAAGTTTTAAAAAATATTTTTGTTCTATATTCTTTTTTCTCCACTGTATATTATACATTTTGTGTAGAGAAAACCTTTCTCTACAAATTCTCTCATATCTTTCCATTCCCTTCTTTATTACATTATACCACACACAGGACACTTTTTTTTTTTTTAAATACATACCAAATCACAGCTTCTGGGTTTTCAGTATTAGGTCAGATGGTGGACTTTTTAAAAAATAATTCTTCCTGAGTGTTTTATGATGTTTTCATTGTGTAAATATTGTCTTTTCCACTATATTCTGAAGTATGTTGAGAGAGTCTCATTGTAAAAGGTAAGATAGCAATACTATCCATGTGAATAATTTTGCATTTTCTAAATAAATTGCCTTAATTTTTTCCTGTTATTTTTTTCAAGGGCCTCAGGCATCAATGAATATAGGCTCATTAATTGCTAAGTAAGTAATTTTTCCACAAATATAGTCTTGTTCCAAATACTCATTTGTGCATTTAGTATGCGTGACCAGAGTCACCAAACACAAGCCTAGTTATTAAGTGAAATAAACATTTCTTGGAAAAGTGGGCATCAGGGTCAAATTAAAATCCCACACAAATCATAGCATCACTTAGGATCACTGCTGGAAAATCAAAATGTTGACTTATTTACTGGGATGGAAAAGCTGAGAGTCTTTCACATTGCTATGGAGAATAGTATGAAAGCAAAAGCTTTTCTCAATTTCTTGACCTACAATGAATGTTTTCTTCTCCAAGTAATCTTTCTTTGTCCCCTCAGTGAAAGGTGATCTCTCTGATTTGTCATAGCATGTTACCTATGATTACCTGCCATACATTATATTTTTGTCTTAGATTTAAATGTCTTACCTACCCCCCTCCTTTTTTTTTTTTTTTTTTTTTTTTTTTTTTTTGTCTGCACAGACATTTGAACCATCCTTCCAATACTTACTTGGCTCAGTACCTTGGACAGAATAGATGCTTACTACTTGTTGAAAGCATGAATAATGTAGTAGTTGTGTAAAAAGTATTCATTATAGAGAGAATGATAGGAATAAAAGTGAAGAAAAAGGAACTTCTTTGTGTTGATTTCTTCCCCATTCTGCTTCTATGCAAAGCATAAGTCTCTCCTTTGATTATTTGGATCTTCATTCATTGAGCAGGAGTGATGCATCAGACACTCTTGTGTTCTGCCAGTTTTGAGCTGCTTAGAATTCATGTGTACAGAATTTTGAAACAGACCCGAATATGTTGGCTTGTCATAGGCAAAACATAATTTCCAAGTTTTTAGGAAAATAAAGGAGTTTGGAAAACTATGAGAGATTTATAAAAGACTCAGCAATCTTGTGGTTCTTGAATGCTATTTGGATTGTTATTGTTATCTCTATACTTCTCACTGGCATTTACAGAGAATTCTGTACCTTGTGCTTCAAAATTATGTAATACAGTGGTTATACTTTAGGGTTTGTTAATCGTCCCCTCCTGCTTTTCAAACTTAACCATGTTTTAAACTTAACCATATTGTTTTATACTTTGGGGGCTTTGTGACATAAACGAATGGAATTCGATTAACACTTGATTGCTTTTTATATGAAAGATTCTTTAAGGTCTGCATGCTAGATGGAATAAGAAAGTTATAATCTAGTGGAGGAAAAGGTACATTTATACATAGCATTATGAGAGAAATAAAAACCTGTCTTAAGTGACATTTGTCTACTTGAAGACAAGGAAATACAACAGGAAACTTAAGGTCTTTTTAGATTCTACATGACTCTGATTTTATAAATCATGAGTACAGGAAGACAAAAAGATTTTGAATTCCAATTTTGTTTTTAAATCACAGAGGATATATATGGTGGTTAAAGGCCATATTATGGTTTCTTGGTGGTTGCAGCCAATATCATAAAGCTCTTAGGTAGCAGTATCAGAAAGTTTCTGGAATGGTTTCTATTTTCCTGGTTCTATGGCAAGCTTGACTATTTTAATCCATAGTAACCCTTTTAGGTATTACTCTCGCTATTTCAGATAAGGAAACTGAGGATTAGAAAGACAAATGTGTTGACCATCACAAAGAGAGGAAAGCAGCAGGAATAGGGGTCAAACAGCATTGGACTGTCAAATCTATACTTCTAAGCCCTTGGGTTTATTTTTTTTATCATAGTGATGGCCTCTATAAATTCATACATTAAATTGCAAATACTAAATTTATGTTTTTGTCTATGCTCATTTAAAAATAGTCTAAATTTTAAACTCCATTAAAAAGACAACAGTGTGAAATGAGAAAACAACTGGAACTTTCATGAAATTCTGGTGGGGAGTATTAACTGGTACAAGAATATTTAAAAATGGCTTGTCATTATCTAAAGACGAAAGAACAATTATCCCATGGGCCCGTAGTTTTGTTTTCTTGTACATACACCTTAAATGGTGTGCTTGCGCACCACAGACATGGACAATAACATTTATGTCAGCATTATTTGTAAAAGCCCCAAATTGGAAAGCACTCAAATTCAGTCAACACTAGAACGGGCAAGGATTTTGCTATCTTCATGGGAATGAAATAACATAAGGCAATAAAAATGAACAACACGCAACACCACATTGAATTATCCCACGATATTAAGCCAGAAAATCAGAGTAAATAAATACATGATATATGAGTCTGCTGATATGAAATTTTACAAGTAACCAAAAATAATCTGAGGAGTGAAAATAACAAATTGGCTTGGAAGTGGCTCCAAAATATTAGTGGTGTACTATTTCTTGACCTATGCATTATTTACATGGATATATTCCTTTGTGATTATTCATTGAACTGTTATTTATTATCATACACTTTTCTGTAATTTTTTTGGTAAAAAGTTTAACCTAAAACCATCATTTGTTGGAAAGGAGATGTTCTGGCTGACTTAAATACTGTTTATAAAGAGGTGTCTGATAATAATCGATACACACACACAAAATCTGTACAGCTCTTGTAATTGGCTTGTTTTCTAAGATGGGTTATTTTACTTGCCTTTAAGTACAAAATACAGAAAGAATATAGTGTTAATTTGGACATGTGAAACCATTCTTTGAAAAACACTATAAAAGGAGAGGATGCAGAGCATATGGAGCATTAGGTCAAACATGTATCTCTAATATCCATTTGATTCCCTACCGCTGTCTTCTTTGAGAGTAGGAGGGATATCAGATCACCCTGGTAATTTGGAATTAGTTCTGTTGAGATTTTACTCGTGTCTAGTGAGAAATCAGAGTATTAGTGAAGCTCCAAGTATTTTATAATCTTTGCCAAGACCAGACGTTGTTGGGACCATTTACCAAATCCATGAGTAAAATCTCTTCTCTTTGGCACTTGTTCTAGTTACTGGAAGAATAAACATTCTTTTTTTTTTTTTTCCGAATAAATAGTCATTGAAGACAGATGTATACCCTCACTGTAAATGTTCCTGGCCACCTCTCCTGAAGCAGAGATTGCTCTCCATGATCTTAAGTGGTCTGACTGACATGATGCTGGCTTTAGTCACATTAGCACTTGGGTCCACTCACCCCTAGTACACGATCTTTTCATGATGTAGGCAAGGTTTTACCCTGATGAGAGTTCTATTCTCTTAACTTAGTATCAATAGCAAGTATAATTTAAGAACAAAACCTCTATAAATCTAATCTAGGCTCAAGTCCCATCTTCTATCTCTATGCTGACTTTGGAAATTTAAACTTGAAAAAATTTTTTTAAACATTTATTTATTATTGAGAGAGAATGAGCATGGGAGAGGCAGAGAGGAGAGAAGACACAGAATCCGAATCAGGCTCCAGGCTCTGAGCTGTCAGCACAGAACCCGATGCGGGACTCGAACTCACAAACTGCAATATCATGACCTGAGCCGAAGTCGGAAGCTCAAACGACTGAGCCACCCAGGGGCCGCAAACTTTTCTTTTTTAACGTTTATTTATTTTGAGAGAGAGATCCTAGCCAGTATCTGCTACAAAATAAGCTTTCAATAAACAGAAGCTATCATTAATAGCTATTATTATTACTTAGATACGTGCTGCTTTCATAGGTAACATAGGACTCCATTAACTCCGTTGACCTAAGTGCACAAATCAAGGGAATCAGATCCAACAAAGTTTGATAAGTAAGATATTACTAATCATCTAAATAAAAACAATACACTTTGTTATACTAGGAAACTAGTATTTCTTAGAAAATTATTTCTTTAGAAAACACAATTTTTGTAAAAGCTACATTCAGTGAACATTTGCCTTGGTATCTATTTCTATATATTTAGATCTAATATAAGTGAAACCAGTTTGAAGATCACTGACTTCTGGTTAGTTCTTTAAGGCACAAATGTGTGTTTCAGAAGTGCTTTTAGTCAGGAGAAAAGTCACCAATGTACCTTGAAATGAAAGATTGCCACCAAAGATTGAAGGAGATATTTTACCATTCTTCATTTTATGTTTAAGCTTTGCTGAGATCAATGAATTCCAAATCATTATCCATCAGTTAGTATGTGCAGAGAAAATGCTTTAATGTCTGGAAATTTCATCAACCTTAGTCCTCTGGTGAAAAAGGAATTGCTTAGCTGAGTGTTCTTGAGACCACCATGCTGTAATTACATATCAGACATCTAAATGTACACAAACATTAAAAAAGCGTGCATTTTCAGCAGCACGTTCTGGGTTTCAGAGAATTAATTTTGAACCATAGCCACTGGTTTCTCCAAATACAGTTTACCATTGTTGGCCAATTCATGACAGTGGAAGTACTACAGTGTGACAAGGTGTTCCCACCTCTAGGATACTAAATACAACACACGCTTCCTGCTACTTTATTGTATATGTATTTTCTTTCCCAATAGTTTAGCAAATGTTTGCTAAACATAAACTGCAAGAATGCTGAGTCTCTCAGGAGATAACCAAAATCCACAGCTACACCCCTCCCCCCGACCTTTTTCAGGGGAAAAGATTAAAAATAACCAACTTTTCTCAGCCATATTAAGCGTATCTTTTCCCTGGGAATCACTTTAAAAAAATTTTTTTTCTGCCTTTCTTTGAAAATTGAAAACATGAATGCTTCATTGCCTAAGAAACTGAGTAAACTTGCTTTCTGAAATGTACCTTTTAATGTCTTTTATGATTTTGTTTTTTTCTCTTATTTGCACTCTTCAGCTGTGGATGAATTTCCATGCAATGCATCATTTCTTGAGGAGTTTACATGCCCGAAGAAATAAAAATGGAAAATGGTATCTATTAAGGGAGAACAGCTTTCTCCAGTCCCCAGCAGATGCTGTTGGTGAGCCACCCTCTGTCTGCTCAGCCTAGCCCATCAGCTTAACCCTCCATAGGGTTGCCACGAAGAAAGGAACATACTGCTGGTTGTTAAACAAATGAAGGCATTCTTAACTTGACTTTACCCTCTTATTGTTTCAGAATACAGTGTATACCTAGGGGTTTGTAAATTTTAGTCACACATCATTCCACTTTGTCTCAAATGATTTCTGTTATCATAACCCGCTGGCTTCCACATGATTGCTTACCTGCGATTAACTTCCATTCTCGTGTTTTCTCCACACCATACCGCACATCAGATCACAGAGCACCTGCACACGTGAACACATTTCTTTTGTTTTTATTAACTTTAATCGTCTCAAAGCTATGGTTTCCATCCCTATTTCTCTTCATAGCTGAGGACAGCATCAGAGCATCTGTGTTGGAGGCGCCCGGTGGGTTCGTGCATAGTGTTTGGCCTGTTGTCATCTGGAGAGAAGCATGATGATCTCTGAACATGTATTTTAGCAGATTTGTGACGTGAAGGATAAGTGCCGTTAAGTCTTTGGACTTGAGCTAAACAGAGCATGACTCACACGTGCCGTATCAGAAGGGATGAGGCCAGAGGAGGGATAGTGGGGCAGGATATGTGCTCTATAATAGATTTTTTTTTTTTTTTACATTGGCAGGGGAGGTGTGTGATAAAGTGGATATATGGTGTAATGCTCTATATTTCTGACTACTTTTCTGCTACTTACAGCTTTGTCCCATCCCCTGTTACTAACGTGTGGAACTTTTATGCTTCTGTGTAAGCTAAGTTCCCTGCTCTGTGCACCTCTCACCTGTCAGCTCCTCTGCAAACCAAGAACAGGGTGCCCCACCTCACTTGGCTCCAGGGATAAACGTCACTTCATACTCAAGAGGAGTCAGGAGGTGTCAAAATTACCTGTTTGGACCTTGAAATAAGAATGTGTGGCTACAATTAGGAAGTTGAAAAGGAAGCAGCAGCAGACATTTAAATCTTCCTTCCCAGTCATTTACTGTGAAATCTAACTCCATTCCTGGAGCAAAATTGATGGCATTTTAGGACTTTAGTGTTTTTCAGGTATCAATAAATTTCTGCTAGTGTCTCCCAGCCTCTCTAATAGCTAGCAGGATCAGTAATAAAACCTAACAAAAGGTTTTAGTAAAAGAAGCCAACATCCCCCTATATTATTTAGGCACATTTTAAGCATCCTTTTGACATTCATTTAACTTGAATAACCGATATTTTCCTACATTTATTTTTTTACCCATTTTACAGTAGCATGGAGAGAAATTAATTACACAAATGTATAGCTGTTTGACACAAAGCCGTCACCTTTTACGTGAACGTTGCTCAGTAATAAAACACTGCCAAGATAGCAGAACTTTCTCCTATCATTAGCTCATGTCTCCCCCCCAATAATAACTGCTTTCCTACTTTGGCTTATGATTTTATAATCTAAGGACACACTGCTGAACACTAGAGTTTAGCCTCACCTGTTTTTCAAACTTAATTTAAATGGATTCATACAGTATGTACTCTTTTATGTCTAGCCCATTTTGTGATAGGTTATCTTTGGGAGATTGTGATGTAGTATGTACGTGTTACTGTCATTGAGGTGTAATGTTCTTTAATATGATTATACCACACTTAGAAAACCACTTGTACTGTTGGATGAGCATTGGGAATATTTCTTGTTTTGGACTCTTAAAAACAATGCAGCCACGAACGTTCTTGTTCATGTCCTGAGGTACTTATGCAATAGCGCAGATTTCTCTGGGATGTGTAACCAGGTGTAAAACCACTGGGCGATAGTCTGTATATCTTCAATTTTATTAGAGGGGATCAAACCATTTTCCAAAGTGGTTGTACCAGTTTTCACTATTCCCAGCGGTTAGCTGTGTTTTCATGGATTTGTTTTTCTGCTCTCTACTCTTCTTTTTCCACTTGTAAATCTCTTCCCATTACACTTTCTTAATGCTGTGGCTCGAAAAGAAGTTGTAACTTCTAGTGCAGTAAGTAACTTTTTAGAGATTATCTTGGGTGTTCTGGGCAATGGTATTTCCAAATACGTTTTAGAATCCACTTGCCAATATATAAACTTGATGCACATACGCAACCTATAGAGATTTTGGGATCGAATCTATAGGCTAGCAGGAGATAATATATCTTTGCAGTACTGAATTTTTGCAGTAGTTCACCGTTCGGTTTAGTAGGTCTTAATTTTCAATAATGTTTTATAATTCTGGTAGAGGTACCACATATCTTTTTATAGAATAATTCCTAGTTATTTGAATTTTGTTATAAATGACCTCTTTTATGTTTTAATATTTGATGTTGATACATAGAAATACAATCCATTTACATATATTGACATTGTATTATGCCATTTTTATAAACAGTAATTTATGCTAGTAATTTAGTTGTAGAATTTTCATGCTTTTCTTTTTTTTTTATGGTTTATTTATTTTGAGCGAGAGAGAGAGCGTGAACATGGAAGGGGCAGAGAGAAAGAATCCCAAGCAAGCTCCATGCTGTCAGTGCAGAGCCCAACCGGGAGCTTGAGCCCATGAACCGTGAGATCATGACCTGAGCCATGCCTGAGTCACCCAGTTCCCCCTGCATGTTTTTCTTTAAACAGAGTTAAGTTACATGTGAACAAGAGTTACTTTTTTTTTTCCTTTCCAATTCAGACAATACCTTGATTGGTTTTTCTTCGTGAAACATTCAACACTTCACTGTTAAATATAAAATTCTTGTATTTTGTATACCCTTTATCAAATTGAGGCAAATTCCTTGAATTCTGTTGGCTGAAAAATTTTTTATTCATCAGATCTTTTTATTGTAAAATACTGTAAATACACTTTTTAAAATTTTGTAAAATACAACATAACATTGACTATCATACCTACGTTAGGTGTACCGTTAAGTTTATCGGTATCATTGTAGAACCCTTCATCTTTTAAAACCAAAACTCTGTACTGATTAAACAGGAACTCCCCATGCCTCCTTTCCCCAAACCTCTGGTCACCATCTTTCTAATCCAGGTGTCCATGAATTTGACTACTCTAGGACCTCATAAAAGTGGAGCATTTGTCCTTTTGTGACTGGTTTATTCCACTTAGCACATTGTCCTCCAGGTTCACCCATGTTGTAACATATGTCAGAATTTTCTTCCTTGCTAAGGCTGAACATTACTGCTTCTGTCTCTTAGCTATTGAGAATAATGCTGCTATGAACGTGGGTATACAAACATCTGTTTCTGGCCCTGCTTTCAGTTCTTTTGCATCAGTACCCAGAAGTGGGATTGCTGGATCATGTGGTAATTTCATTTTTAATTTTTTGAGGAACCACCGTAGTGTTTTCCATGGTGGCGGCACCATTTTTACGTTCCTGTCTATAGAGCACAGGGGTTCTAATTTCTTCACATCTTTGCCAGTAAACATTTTTCTTCACTCAGAAATTGATGTTGAATCTTACCAAAGGTCTTTGCAGCTTCTGTTATGATGATCATATGCTACTTTTCCCTTCGTTCTGTTGATGTGGTAAATGACACGGATTGATTTTTTTTGAAAAATTAATCCATTTTACATTTCTGGAACGCAAATTGTTCATGACATTTGAGCTGTTCATGTTATTGGCTTGAATTTTTAATGTTTAACATTTTGGCATTTATGTATATGAGAGACTTGCTTACAGATTATTCCTTCTAATTGTATTTTTATGTCAAAATCATGCTGCTTTCATAAAATCACTTGGGCAAGTTAACCTTCTTTTTCTCTGGTAGAGTTTCTGAAAGATTGACATGATTTTTTCCCCATAGGTATTTGGTAGAATATACTAGGAAAGCCATTTTGAGCTGAGACTTTGTTTTGTTTTCTGGGGTGATTCCTACTTTTTTTTTTTTTAAGTTTATTTTTATTTATTTGAGAGCAAGAGTGAGAGAGAGAATAAATCCCAAGCAGGCTCTGCACTGTTAGTGCAGAATCCATGGTGGGGCTTAAACCCACAAACTGTGAGATCATGACCTGAGCCAAAACTAAGAGTCGAACACTTAGCCTACTGAGCCACTCAGGCACCCTGTGATTCTTAATTTTGGATTAAATATATTTTGAAAACAGAGGGATATTCATGTTTTTTTGTTGAATGTCTGATCTACCGAGTGGTACTTTGCTTGAACTTTGTCCATTTCATCTACATTTTCCAATTTTAGTATAATAATAATCTTATTTGATCCTTTGTATTGTATGTAGTTTTATCTAGTTAGTTCATGTTTCCTTTCTTTTTCTTAACTGTCTTTGGGTTTAATTTGATGTTCCTTTTCTCATTTTTCTACTCGGATATTTACATAGCTGATTTTTAGTTAGCTTTTCTAAAGTATGCACTTAAAATTGTAAGATTCTTTCTAAAAATATTTTACTTACATCCCATAAGTTGTAATGTGTAGAATGTTAAAATGTATTAATTTGAAAATATTTTCTAATTTTTGTTAGTTTTTGAACCAACGTATGCTAGCGGGAGGTTTTTTTTTTTGTGACGATTTCTCCTTAATCCTAAGACACAGTTATTTACTTATTTCCATTACTTCTATAATTTCTTGGCCTATATTTCTCTCTCTGGGATATATTTTTTAATTGGAGATTTTGCTGATAGAATAAATTTTAGAACTATGTTACTTCCAAAGCACAGGAGGAGAGGAGAGGAGACAATGCAAAGATACTAAGATTGTTGCGATGTGTGCTGTGTTAGGTGTACGTTCTTCCTTTCTTTTACCACTTGTCTACCACCTTTTACTTACACCAATTTCTTCCTGTTTGTGTTTGCTACCTACTTCATTGAGTTTTTGTTCTTGCTTCCAGGAAAACCTTGGTATTCTCCTGTTTCCCAAATCCATGGCCAAATTTAGTTTGTGGTCATCCTTTACATTTTATTCCTTTGTTTTGATTTATATGATACTTATTTCCAAAAAATGGGGAGGCAGCTTACAAAGGAGTTACTTACCTCATCAATTATAGACTATTTGGCATCCATTGTTTTTCTTTTTTCTTGATGTCCCTTCTACCTACAGAAATATTAATCACTGTTATCATATGCCATGTTGTCATAGACTCTAAGTCTAAAGTTCTCTTTTGGCCAGCAAAAGGGCGGATGCAGGATTAAAGTGAGAGATGGCTAATGTCCAGGGAAAAGACAAGAGCCCTGAATAAAGGTCCTCGCCTCATATTTATTCAGATCAGAAGGCTTACAAACGTGATGGGTGTGAACATCACATTAACATTAACTTGAGGACATGAGGGAAAAAGGGGGTTTTGAAGATAGATAGTGTTTGGGGTTTGGGTCAATATAAAACAAAATCCTGGCACCAGGCAGATGGGTAGATGGTTGTTAACAGCAGACATGAGGCAGCACCTCTGTTTATCTTAGCTAGCCTAGGGGATAAGGCAGATAGGGGAAATAATCTGAGGGTTAACAAGACACCTTTCTTTTGTTAACCATCTCCACTCTGGGCTGCTTTGCCTGCAGCCCAGCAGTCCATAGTCCAATTCACCAGTTTACCTAACCTTGCCCTTATGTCCTGTGAAAGCAGTTTTTCTGCTATAGTACTAAATTGGGGGTGCTTCCACCCTGAATATCTAATCTTGTTTATTTCATTTACCTATGTATTGGGCACCTTTGCGCCATTCCTATTTTAGGCTTTTGCCTCTCCCTCTCTATTCTGCACCCCCTTTCTATTTTGGGGTGCCTTTGCACCTCCCTATTCCCAGAACCTTCGTACCTCCATATTCTCGGGGTGTCTTTGCATCCTCATATTCTTGGGGTGCCGATCTGGTTTATCCAAACTCAGGTGTGAGCTTTTTATGACTTTGTATTTCTTTATGCCTTGTTAACCCATTGGTGCAAGCCCAGGGGATTCCTAAGCTTATCCCCTCACACCATGTGTCTTCTGAATCATTCCTTCCTTAGCTTCCTTAATTTTGTGTTTATGACTCTGTATACACACTGTAAATTATCCTACTTTGGTATTCCCTCTAAATTAAGTTTCTCAGGGTGATGCATTTTATGCATCTATTATTCCCCAGTGCCTCATAATAATAAACCCTTTGAAATATACAAAATGCCCAACTAGAGCCAGATGACCTAAAAGAAGAGTAAGGAAAATGCTTGGAAGTGGACGTCCTGGAAACCCACATGTCCATGCCAACTTAATTTTAGTATTTAAGACATCCTATCATATGTATGTGTGTGTGTGTGTGTGTGTGTGTGTATAGTAAGTTTATAAAACACCTATGTGTGCATTTATGTATGTATTATTGAAAGCTACAAATATATTTCTTTTAGGTTTACAAAGCTCCTATATATTTGTCTGCTGTCTTCAGTGTCTTCAGTGTATCAAGGTGCTTAAAGAAAAACAAACATGTAATTTCAGTGCATAATGTATCTAAGAGGCCAAACATAGCCCTTTGTTGTATAGAAGACACTCCATAACATTCCTCTCATTTATTTGCCCAATATCTACTCTAGGTGTCATGTCTACCTAATCTATTTCAACAAAAGTTACTTTCTTTCTTGTAACTTTTCTCTGTAATGTAAACAAAAAGAACACGTTTTTGTGTTTAAAACAGGTCACGAAAAAATGTCACCAGTTTACTAACTTGATAGAGCATCCTTCCCTGGCTTAGGTAACTGTTAATTCTTATACCCACCGTATCAATGGCAATATGGTGCTTATGTTTAATAAATATGCATTTCCTTCATATCAGCCCACAAGCGTATTGTAATAATATGACTGTAGTGTAAATTGAGGTAAATCAACATAGCAGCCACCTCTGTGTCACAATGTGGGACAAAAACGGGAAGGATATTATAGCCTAATGGTTCTTCTAACTTTTACATATAAATCTACCAGTTGACTCTTGCATATCAGAGCACTTAGGAAAAGTGAAGAGGAAAAATCCAGCTGTCATTTACTTTTGGATGCTGGGAAAAATGGTGTAGGAAATGAGAACTTTTCAAACCTTTTATATTGATTAAAAACTATTAATTCTGATACTACTTATTAAAAACTTACATTTGTAATGCTAAACATAAGATGACCAACAGTGGCAAGTAGCCGCATACTCTCATCTGTCCCTGAGCAGCCCTTCTCCAGAAATCCTTGGTTACAACATCAAGACCAATAGGGCACGTTCTCTAGCAGACTGAAAGGTCACTACTTTGTTTATATGACTCTCATAATCTGAAACTTCAGCAGAATGAATTCAACAACAGGCTCTAGTCCCTCCAGGGCTGCAGTCTTTCTGTGGTACTGTTTGCCTCTCAGAAGTTCTGTGAGATAGTGCTTAGCATTTGGCATAGGTTGACTTTACCTGAGAGGACCTATGTCTGCACCAAGGTGTGGTTTGAAAACACAAAAGCAGAGCCACTCAGGCAAGCCAGGGATGCCTAGAGTGAACGTGAGAGTGGATTAGGTACAAGCTCTTATTTCCCAAGTTGGTTAAAGGATGCAAACTTTGAGTTATAAGGCAAATAAATTCTGTGGCTCTAATGTATAGCATGGTGACTATAGTTATTAATACTGTATTATATATTTGAAATTTTCTAAGACTGGATCTTAAGCATTCTCACCACACACACTACTATGTGAGGTAATGCCTGTATTATCTAGCTTGATTGTGATAATTTCACAAGGCATGCATATATCAAATCATGTGGTATACTTTTAATATTTATGGTTTTGTCAATTCTACCTCAGTAAAGCTGAAAAAAGGACAAAACAAAACAAGCTGTCATTTGGCACTTGATCTGGAAGATTCAGTTATCCTCTGTGTTCACCCTGGGTCCTTCATCTCCATCTAAGTTCAAACATTAAATATTCATATTTAGAGTTTGGGGTGGTGGGGGTCATCTCTTGAAACATCATGGGCTAGTGATAGTGGAGGAAAAGGAAGACTGGATCAGTTGAAGAGGAGTATCTTATTTGGCTTTGGAGGACGATAAAGAGAACAAAATGCCATAGTCAGATATTGCCCATATTTCTTTTACTCGATAGTAATGGCTGAATCTTGTAAGGATATTGCCCTCCCAGTGAAAAATTGCACTGCTAATGAACAAAGGGAAGTAAGCAGTGACTGGGCTAGAGAGGAGATGAGTAGCATGTTTGGAACGTAATGGGAATCCACAGGTATTGCCAAGGGACAGTCAGGTGGAGCTTATCAACTATACTTAAAAAAAAATGAATCTAACCTTTCATTCATCAAACGGCACCCTATATAAATGTCAGTGAGCATCAACATTCAATTAACATTGTGACTTATTCATCAGTTAGAGATATATAGTGTCGGGACTCCTGTGGCTCCTGAATCATAATACTAGAGACCTTTCTTCAGCTGTTCTTAGGTAAGGATGTCTCACCTGCTGTATGTCGAGCACCTTTCATTCAATCTCTACTTCAGACATTTATCATATAGTCCCTGGGTAACATGCAGGTAGGATCTCACGTTGGTTCATTGCACATCAAGATTCCAATGAAGCGTCAACCCCTGGGAACCCAGAACTGACAAACTAGTCTCCCTGACCCCCCTGCATAGACAAAAATCGAGGAGAATTGTTCTGTGCTTCTTAATGTGTATGTTGTTGACATATAAACATTTGTTAGAGGGGGGAAAACAGTTATACTCTGCTGATGTGTTGCATTCAACCCTTCCTAGGGGTGTACTTTTAATTCTGCAGCCAGGGTATTAGCAATATTAAACTGAAAATGTCACAGAATGTCAAATCTGAAAATGTCACTAGGAAAGGGGAAGAAAAAGATGGTGACCCTGTACCATCCACAGATGAAATAAATATGCCGCTCTGGTACTGCACAATGGTTTTTTTAGTGGGTGTAATTTTATACATTTTGCATCCTATTAATTTTCATGGCATCGATGGAGAAATATTAGAACAGCGAGAGTGCTGGAGACAAATTAACTCATCAATTACATGTATGGGACAGTGGAGACTGAGTTTATTTCACCATTTCAAATTGCAATAAAACTGTAATTACTAACTCGTGGCATCTTCATGGAAATCTGCATTCATTACCACTTAATTTGGAGTCAGTGACTGCTGTATACTTAACTTTTCTCTAATCTCTGCCACCAAGTAGATGCAGTAGGAAAGAGTCTGGAATTAAAGCAGCTGTCCCACTCAGTCCCCACAGAAACATTTTTGTAACCATCCAAACTAAATTTTGCCCATGAAACCAGTGAGATGAGTTTGTTTTTAAATAGTGCAGAAAATGGAAAATGAAACCATTGTTTGTTCAAGGGCACAATTCCCCCTTTCACCTCTTTCTCCTCTCTACTTCTGTCTAACCTGTTGCCACTGTCCCCTCTTCCACCTTTTCCTGGCATGCTCAAGGACAGGACAGAGAGCGTGGTTTCCTACAGGAAGAGTGGCAAAAGAGAAAGATGAAACCAGAAGATGGAGGGTCAAATTCTCTCTATGCAGTTTTCCAACCTGATGGTTTTTGAGCACGTTATTTCACTTCTTTGAAACGCGCTCTCCTCATTTGTAAATTAGGGATTATAATGCCAACCTTCAAAGGTTTATGTGAGCATTAAGTGAACTAATATATGCAAATACCCCTAGTGTAGCACCCAGCATTTTGATGCTGGCTTCCTGGCTTTTAATCTTTAAAGAAAACAAGAAATTATATGTATTACATACTGTGTCATGATTTATGGAGCAAATTGAATTTGCCTGACAGTTGAGTATCTAGGAGGATCAAAACTGCATTTATTATACATAGGCCATTTGTTTTTGTTTTTGTATCTTTAATATGGTTGAAAAGCAAAGTTCTATATAAATTGAAAGTGATCTTTAACCAGATATTTTTTACTTGCCACTATGAATTAATTAAGTCTGAAAGGCATCATTTAATGTTTTTATTTTTCTCTATGCAGTTACTGGCACCTGGGAAATTATAGATCACAGATGTAATGGATCATATAGGGCAGAAATCACCTGCGTTTTATTTTGGGACCAGTGATGTTTTTCAAAAGTCTGTTTCTGTCAACTACGGGTTCTGATGTATGTGCAAAAGGAAGCAAAGGAATCAAGTGTCTGTGGTGTGTGCACTATTTAATGCAGGAACAGAGGCAAAAAAAAGCTCACTCTATGATCTTAGCAAGAAAAACCCCAAAAAGGGTTGGATAGGGACTAGTTACATAAAGTACAAACAGAATAAATCTTTTCAATTATTTTAAAGTAATGATGCATGCTTCGCTAATAGTTTTTTAAAATTCCATCCACAAGCAGTGTTAGCCATCTTTGTTAATCTCAACTCTACTTCTCAGAGTAACTTTCCATTGTAAAGATTTCTAAAGCTTATTCTCACTTAATACAGTTAACTGAGCACACGTAAGAAAAACAAACCAACCAACCAACCCCTCAATTCTATGCATTCACTACCATTGACTTGGCTATTTCTGGGTATCTTTCCATACCTGCAAAAAGTGCAGGTGCTGCCCCTGAATCAAGCTAGACTAGTTGAATGAACTGATTACTTCTTAAGCTGATCTGGCTAAATACACATGTGCTTCGTGGACTTGAGTTGATCAACATCTATACAACAGGACATTTAGATTGCTGGTCAGACCTCTTGAGCAAATGCCGTGCCTCTGATCTCAAACTACTTGGGCTGAATCTACCTAACAGTGCCAGTTACAGCATGGAAAACAAAAACTGAGTGAGAGTTTTGGAGATTTTTAAGATTCCTTCCAGATAATAATTGCTGTCTGCAAAACTAATAAGGTTTAAATGAGTTAATATTCATAGAGCATTTCTAAGAACTGCTACCACGTTATGAGCTCTTAATTAATGTTAGCTATTGTTACTATACTCCTTTTGCTGTTTATATGGTAAAGCTAAGATACAGTTGTCAACTAGATATAATATCTTAATGTAAAAAGTAAAGGTGAGTTCAGCTATTAATGATATCCTATTGAAAATCCCAAGCAAAGACTTGAGTAACTTAGTATTGATTAGCCACAGCTTACTAGTTAATATGTACAATCTGTTATGTCTAAGAAAGAAATAGAAGTATTTAACGAAAAAAAATTGGCTGTGTCATTTATAAATTGATGTTTATCTCAGCTGATTAAAATGCACATTTTCATTATAAACTGAAATTGAAAATACAGCAAAGATCATCTTTATTCCAGTTCTTTTGAATTAGCAGATCCTATTGCCGAGGGAAAACATGTTGGTCCTAGAGGTAGGAAGGGGTTTCTAGAAGTTACTCAGCAATGTTTATAGCTTATTCCTAAATTGATCTAAGCTGTTCCTGCCAGTATCCCATCCCAGTATACCATCTCTAGTCCTTGCTCAACTTTTCCCCCTTTCAACAATCTGAATTGTGTTGGTAAAATAAAAGGAAATAGACAATCAATGGCAAGGATTTAGTAAAGTCAGTGCATTGTGAGTCAATGAGAGTGATGGCTTTTTGTTTTTCCAGAAAAATAAAGGCATTGTTTTCTGGCCCTTGCTTTGGGATATCGTGTTAGAAAGTTTACTCCTATAGCAATATATAGGAAAACCATGATGACACTTATTTTTCAGTATTTTAAAAGTACATGAGAACCTTAGGATTTTACATTATCTTCTATATTTATTTATCCTGTTCTTGAATTTAGCTTCTCTGGTGGCTTGTGTACTCCTCCTGAGCCACATCTACTTGTCTGCCTTCTTGGTCATCTTCTAAATGAAGGCCTTTCCTAAGGTTCCTTATTTAAGTGTCCTTTACCCTCCCTTCCCCTGGCCCCAAGCTCTTTTGTAGATCTTGTCTTGTTCAGTAGACATTTTCTTTTTTTACGTGAATAACTTCCAGCTCTATTTAAATTTTTTTAATGTTTGTTTATTTTTGAGAAAGAGAGAATGAGTGGGGGAGAAGGCAGAGAGAGATAGAGGGAGACACAGAATCCAAAGCAGGCTCCAGGGTCTGAGCTCTCAGCACAGAGCCCAGTGTGGGGCTGGAACCCATGAACCACTAGATCATGACCTGAACTGAAGTTGAAGGGTTAACTGACTGAGCCACCCACGTGCCCCTCCAGCTCTATTTGACATGTTTCTTGACTAGGCTTTCAAACTACCTCTCAGACATCTTTCCTTAGATGGTATATCAGCAAATTATAGTCAATACATAAAACATCATTTACTCCCTATAGTACTATCATTTGTCCTTGGGAGTGGCACTCCTATTTTCGCATGTTAAAAAATAACTTTGACCTCTTGCATGCAAAAACTTTGAATTAACTCTATATCCAATCATATTTGACTGTAGTATTTCTTGTCTATTTACATCTTTACACTGTCACTGCCATGACTCTTATTTAGAACTGTGATCCTTGACACCCATGTGACTACAACGGTCTTCAAGTTGGCACCCCATTTCTAGCATCTTTCTCTTCTAACTGCTTCAACATGAGAGATATTGGTCATGCTCCTGCTTCCTATGGCTTCTTTAATAGATTACTGATAGATTTGTCATTTCTGTCCTTTATTTTGCAATTGCACATATCCTGTGCTCTAAACGCAGGGTTGCCAAATTACCTAGGGCCAAATCTGCGCTTACACCTGTTTCAATTAATAAAATTTTATTGTAACCTAGCCAGTTCTACTTATTTACATATTGTCTTTGCTGCTTTCATGCTAAAATGACAGAACTGAGTAGTTGGAACAGAGATTGTGTGGCCTGCAAAGCCACCAAATACTGGTGCTCTATAAAAAAAGCTTGCTTACTCCTCCTCTAGACCTTTTGAAAGTTTAATAATTTAGTATGTGTTGGATTAGACCTATGATTCTGAATTTCTAACAAGCACTCACGATGCAAGCATTTGGACTATGAACCTTACTTTAAGACACAAAGCTCTAAGGCAAATTTACCAAATGGTAGCTTCATAAATTATTAGGAAAGAGAGAAAGCATCTATGATTTCATGACCGATTCAAGCTATGACTTCATCTAGGAGCTTCATGGTACATACTACTATACTAACAACTTTAAGAATTTCTGATGTAAAGACAAAAATAAATAAAACATGAAACACAGACAGTTAGTTGGTCACCCTACAAGTTAAATAACTTTTAAAACTGCCAAAATCTGTTCTTCCTTTGGTTCATTTCATTTTTTTAATGTTTATTTATTTTTGAGACAGGGAGAGAGACAGAGCATGAGTGGGGGAGGGGCAGAAGAGAGGGAGACACAGAATCCGAAACAGGCTCCAGGCTCCGCTCTGTCAGCACAGAGCCCAACGCGGGGCTCGAACTCACGGACTGTGAGATCATGACCTGAGCCAAAGTCACACGCTCAACCAACTGAGCCACCCAGGTGCCCCTTTTTGGTTCATTCTAATGTTCTTTCTTTCATGAATCTTTGCTAAGTTCCATGAGATATACCCCTCCTTTGAATCTTCAGGGTATACTTTTTGTGTCTGTCTTTTGAGCCTGTCACCTATGACTCTAATTCTAACCATTGTCTACACTGTTGTGAACAAGGGTAAACCATTCAAACTTCCTCATGTTTGCAGGTATCCTTCCTCTGCTATGCTGCAACTGTGCCATATCAAATGGTCAGTAAACCTACTAAATTGAATGTCATAAACCCTAAAAATAGGCTCAGAACATATATGATACTTAATAGTTGGTATAGGTATCCAAAAAAGATTTTAAAATAATTTACTTGATGGACCAGTCTTAGGCATGGCTTAATAAATTGAACTTAAAGATACTTTGTCTTTCAGCCTGATACCATGCTTGCCTCTAGGTCATGATATTTTGAGTTTATATGACAACTTCAAAATATTGGGAAACGATAGATATTTGGAAGCAGAAGGCATATTTTCAGAATAGGTACACATGTGTATGTGTATTTATATTTATAAAATCATTATTTCTCACTTGAATTCTGAGATTCTTCACGACTCCTCATAGTGTTCAGGTTACTTTAACTCCCCTCTGAGGCTATGCCTAGGCGATACTGAACTAATTACAGTTCTCTTTATATACCTTACTCTTCCTCACTTCTGGGTCTTTGCACATGCTACTGTCTCTGCCTGGAATACTCTTTTCTTTGCTTCAAGCTTGTCTGCTCCACTCCTTAACATTTTGTTTCTAACCTAGGTAATTTTTTACATAAGAAAAGCCTTCTCTTACCCTCAAAACTGGGTTTAGGACTTTTCCTCTGTGCACCCAAGGCACTCCCTGACCACCTAGATCATGGAACATTTCACATTGCATTGAGAATGGTGTCCATTTACTTGGTGTCCATTTGTGTCATTGGTGTCCATTTACTTCATAAAACTAGAACTAAGCTATAGACAACAACTGTCTTGTTCACTGTGTTTCTCAAGCAAAACGTATAATGTGCATAAAATGTCTGATAACCATTTGTCAAATAGATTCTAGTTGTTTGCCTTAGAAGTGAGGTGGGCTGAGAAGCTTTATTGAAATTTTCTTCTCTGGATTCAGGTGTGTTGTAGGAACCTGGGGCCTGCTAGTGTTTCCTTGCGTCCTGTCCTGGAATCTATTTGGGGCTCCTTAACTCAATTGATAAAGTTCCGAGTTTGAAAAGACCTCTGGGGCTTGTCTGTCTCATTCAGAGCCTCTGACTGGAATCCAGAGATGTAGAGAGGATACTGTAATTTCCCAGGTATTTTTGACTGTAAGAAAACATTAGAACTTATGCTATAGGCCAGGGATGATCCTTGGTATTCTTATGGGCATTTAAAAACATGACTATTGGTTATGAATCCACGTTGGAATAAGCAACGGAAAGTATTGAAAGTTTCTACAATGCAGAGAGGATAGTGGCAACCAAATTTCTATCACGGATTTGAATGTTTTGATGTCTTTTTCCGTGGCATTCTGTAATCACGTAAAGATGACGCAGCATCAGACGTTAGGTTCATCTTTGTTGCCAATGTGTCCTGTTAAAGCCTACGTCCATGCATTTGTATATGCCACAGGCATGCTGATATTTATTTCCTGCTAATTCCATCCCTATTTGTTAGATTACTGATTACATTGCTGTATATTATTCTCATATTTCTGACACATTTGAGTGGCTACCCGTTTATGTATATTATCACTGAATGTACAGGATGTTGGCTTTAGTTAGAAGCATTTTCCTAATGTAGAGTTGTAGGTAATGGACCATCTTACCCTTTTAATGAGTTCTAATTCTATGGAAGAGAGTAGACATTTAGCCATTTTCTTTTTATTGCACAGATTTGGATACCACATATTTTTTCTGGTGGATATAACCATTTACACTGCAATAAAACACCACAAATATTTTATGGTCTGAATTCAATAGTGTTAAGAGCTTTCAATTTCTGAAGTCCTGCCCTGCTCTTTCTTAAACACAATAATCAATAGGCCCTGTGTCATTGAGCTATTTTTTTTTTTAAATAGAATTGCACTGGTAACTGTTGCCAAAATCTTCCTTTAAGAAAGACTTGAAATTTTGTGATAAATTCTTTTGTGCCACTAAGGGTCCTATTCCTTGAGTACCATCTCCAGTCTTGCTGGACGTAGATTACCACTGATTTATACTATACCTTAAACATTCTTTTCTATCTAGAGTTTCAAAAGTAGAATTTGTATATATTTTGAAAATTAATACTTAGCTTGTTTATTTATTGCAGAACAAATCAGTGAAAAGTTTTCTGTTTTAAGTTTTTTGAGACCTAGTTCCACTTCCCCTGAAAAATTTGTATGTTTCCTCCTCCCACCGTTTTTTCCCCTTTATTTTGTTTTGGAAACATTTAAATAGGTTTATGCATGAGGCCATAAGTAAGTGCCCCTCCATATTCTTTGACATGACCTTTATGTATACATCTCTCAGGTGCACTTCTTGCTTCTTTATTTCAGCAGATTATTTTATCTTGTGATCATATCAGTTTTTTTTTCTGTGACAAATTCAGATTAGTTATGGTAAGCAATGCAGGAGAGATACTTTGAGAAATAATAGAAATTCACATAACAATATTATTTACTGAGTGCTTGTCATATTCCAAACACTGCCTTAAGTGGTTTTCATATATTTTCCACTTTGATCCTCACAGCCAACCATTTTTTTTTCCTTCATTTATAGATGAAGACCTGGACTGCAGAGAATTTAAGTAGACTGCTAAAAGACAGTCGCAGTGAAAAGGAGGCCTGGTAGTTAAGTGCCTTTTTCTAGTGCAGTCTTAAAACTCAATTAAAATTCATACTTTTTTCCATCTAACCGAGTATATTTGAAATAGAATGGAAGTAAAGAACTCGAAAGAGCAAAAAAAAAAAAAAGCTATGGAAAGTCTCAGGGAAGATCCATAGTCACAAAATGAATGCTACTCTCTTCTGGTGTTTTGTGGGGTTTTGTTTGTTTTGTTGTGTGTGTGTGTGTGTGTGTGTGTGTGTGTGTGCGTGTATATATACACATATATGTGTATATATATGTGTGTGTATATATGTGTATATTATGTATATATACAGGTGTGTGTGTGTGTATATATATATATATATATATATATATATATATATATATATATTTTTTTTTTTTTTTTTTTTTTGCCTGCACAGACCATTTCTGGTCCCTTTCTTTGATGGCTATTCCTCCTCTGCACATCCTCTAAAGACTGTCTTGCCCCCAGTCTCTCTTGGTTTCTTTGTCCTCCCTACTTTTGCTCACTAGGAGATTTAAACCATTCACATGGCTTTAAATACTATCTACACCATCATGAGCCTTAATTGTATAACTCTAACCCTTATATCTTTCCCCTGAGATCCACACTCCCATATATCACTTTTAATTTGATATGTCCATTTATAGGCACTTAAAATTTTATGGGTCCAAAATAGTGTTTGATTACTATCCCCCCACAAAAATTTTTTTCCCAGTGTTTTACTTGTCAGTGAACATCAACACAATTTACCTGATGAAACCAAACTTAAAGGAAGTATTCTTGATGATTCCTTGTTCCTAGCCTTCCTGATACAGCTCAACAACAAATTTTATTCATTCTATCGCTAGTATTTATCTTGAATCTATTTATATTGATCTCTACCCTTCTACTTAGGTTTAAACAATGATGTCTCATCTGAACTAATTCAGGAAGCTTCCAGCTTGTCTTGCTGCTTCTTCCAGTGCACTCCTCCTGTTCATCACCCTACAGCAGTTAGTGATTTTATTCCAGAAGGTTAATAAGATTGTAACCACCACCACCACACAACACATACACCTGTCAGTATCACTTAATGGCTTTGTTTTGCTTTTGGAATAAAATCCAAATTGTGTAATATGAACTGTGTGGCCCCATTCCAAACTCTAGCTTACCTAGACCACAACTCATGATCACTTTCCTTTTCCCTCATTATAGTCCAACCACTAGGGCTTTCTTTTGTCCTTGACATTTCCAGCCTATAGACCTTATCATGGAATGCTCTCTTCTCCTTATTCTTAATGTATCTGGTAAGTTCTCCTTACTGAGTTCTGAACTCCAAAAACATTTTCTTGGGGAGGACTTCTTTGTTCATCCTCACTCTGCACCTCCAGCCATTAGTATCTTTTCTCACCATCCTAGATACTTCTGTTTATACTTGTTGTAATTTGCAATATTTTGATAACCATGTGTAATTGCTTGCTAGAATTAGACTCCCAGGAAAGCAGAGATGTGTTTCTTCACTGTATCCCTGGTTAACAGCAGAATGCTTGGAAATTGCAGATAGGCAAGATTTTAGGGGAAAAATCAGTGAATGAATGAAGCCTGATTTAATATTTGTAGGGATGGGGTCAGCAGTGAGGTGTCATATTATGGGAATGCAGTAGTTTGGGTTATTTTGATAAACTGGTACTCCCCCCCCCCCCTACTGGGCTGCACTCTGTGGGATTTCTAAAGTAAGATTAGCAGGGTTCTTGACACTGTTTGGCTATATCAGCATTATATTTATCTCTTAGCAAAAAAAAAAAAAAAAAAAAGCTAAATCTTCATCACCCAGTCCAATCTATTTTTTGGCCCTTTGTTCATTTGTCTCTTTAATGATTTGATTTCAGGAAGGCCCATTTGCCTTCACATTCTATGCTGATGCTGCTTGGCTAATAGGAGTTTACAGACTGGCCTTGTTTTCCTCTTTCTCACAAATTAATTGCCATGTGACTTAGAGAAGAAACCATACTGCTGCTACTACTAACAAAAGGACATAGTAGATGAAATACTTTCAGCTACCCTGGTATTAGCCCTCTGCTAAATATTTTACATACATACTCATTTAACTCACACTCTGCCTTATTGGTGGAGAAGAAAAATGAGGTTTCATTGGGCAGAAGGGCAAGACTGGAAACACACGGGTGTCAAAGCCTATGCTTGAACTATTAACTCCTATTTCCTTGTGTGCCTTCTCACCAGGAGTGCCTCAACCCTCTCTCTACAAAGAGGCAGGGAGGACATCACATGACCTATGGACGAGTGATGCTAAATTCCTTTTGCACCCTTAAGATTAAATGCTGCTCTGATTCAACCAGCAATCAGATCTTACTGGCTGGTATTTGACCCGTCTACTAATTGTACCTCTGTGTTCATATACACATAACTCAAAAGTAAATTCATTCTTGAAATCATTTTATTTGTATTCTGGCCGAGCCAGTGTTGACCAAAAATTTTGGGGAGTTTGTAAAAGGAGGGTCACTGGAATGGATTGCCTCTGTTATATGGCATTATCCTGCAGATTTGCTCCTCAGGCTTCCTTTCTTGTAAAGGGCACATTTCTAGACTCCATCATAATCAAATTGAATCAAAATTTCTAGTCCTGACTGCAAATTCCTGCAGCCCTACCCATTTAAATGGCCCCTCTTAACATTAACTGAAACAGTATTTTTAACTTGGATATTTATAAAAATGACAAGAGAATTTATCAAAAGAAGGGAACTCACACTATGGAACACATATATTATTTATATAGTCAGTTAAGCATAACTACAGATGAAGCAACTATAAATAATGTTGGCCACCAGGTCATGGTAATAAATTAGAGAAAACTGGCTATGAAAGCCCCTGTGATCTTTTATGTTTTTGGATTTGTAGTATTACTTAATGTGTTTCTTTATCCCATAGTGGTCCACACAGATTTCTACTGCATAGGTATTTAATTAATTTATTCACCCAACAAATATTGGATCTGGGTATTCACTAGGCTAGGTGCTGGTCACTTTCTGTATCAGAGCTAAAGCACTAATTAAAAAGTCATTCTGTCTGTTTGCAATTGCCAGATCATCCATTTTTGAAGCTCAGAGCTTTTTGATTTGATACATAGTTTTATCTCTTGAGTTTGTTTTTCTCCACCTGTTTCTCTTTTTTCCAGTTTGCTGTTGTATAAACTTGTGTCTGTGTTGGATCTGCTAAAATCATGGCTCTTTTCAAATGCACGAGTGCCCATTGTATGCATTTTGAAAATGTTTGCAAAGGATTCCTGAAAAATGCATCCTTATAAAGAATCTACTATAGGTGTGCTATAAGGATTTTGATGGCAATAGCTGATTTCTAGGTACAAGAAATGTTATATTCCAAGTTGTAGGTTTCCTTGAAATTAACTACTCATTTCATGGAATACCTTACTGTTGTGGGTGTATTGTTTGTTTGTTTGTTTGCCTTTTACTATGAAAGTTAAGGTGAGTTCTTTGGAATTTTTTCTGTTAATATTTTAATCCCTAGTACCTGGCGCATAGTAGGCAGTGAGAAATAGTAGTTGTGTGCTAAAATGGAGGTATCAGGAAATAAAATGGTCCCAAATCTGCAGCAATAACTATTTTATGACACAATGCTGCCTCTCCAGAGTTTTGTTAATTATTTGCATTGCCAAAGAAATGGACTACATGAAATATTTTATGCTTCCAGCTAGAGTTTTCAAAATTGAGCATGCTTCATAATGTAAAATAAGAGAAAATAAAATTAAAATAAGTACATGGAACTCTTCCAATGCAGACCCTTGGAGTATTGTCAAATCTACTTCTCACTAGCTGTTTAGATTCTGGAATAAAAAATATCCTTTCACTTTCTCTTAAAAATTGAATGGCCACCTCTGTAACCTCTGGGCTTTAACCTGGTTAGAATTGATTGTTCCTGATCTTTATTGATGTCTCCTTTAGTTTTGTTTGTTTTTATGTTTTTTTTTTTTTTTTCTGAGAGTCCCAGTTCCCTGCCGCAACTATTTCTGCAAACCACTTCTGCGCCTGACCTCTTCATTTATATTATTTTCTTTAGTCAGATCATGTGTTTCCTCTGCTCCTAGATCTCCCCTTGTCCTTGAATCTGGGCTAGACAGAACACTGTAAATGCTAATGCATTCAGTGTTGTCTTCTTGGCTTTCTTTGAATCTTTCCCCTTGCTTTCTCCCTGCTGGCACTTTGCCTCTGTGTGAGTACCTTACGTTCCTGGAGGTCAAACTTCTTTGACTTTGGCTACTCCTTTCTTAGAGTAGGACAACAGTGATCGTTTCTGTAGGTTTCCCACCCCCACTTCTGTCAGTTTCCATCTGTAACTACTACTCAGGCTTTCCATACATATAAAGTTCTCTTACCTCTGAGATTTATATTTTGGCATCTGAAAGTCTGTAGACATCATCTCTCTTCATTTTACAGTTGAGAAAACAGAGTTGAAGTCTGGTTAAATTTGGTGCATTGAAAGCATGCGCTGCCTCCTGAAACCCAGGTAAAATATCAGAAAGGGATAAGAAGGGTAAAAGGCTACAGGGACAAACAAGAGCAAAGACAACAGCAGCTGAGAGATGACATCAAACTTCAGGTGGAAAGCAGATGGATATGTAATGAATGATTGGGCAGAGCAGACGTGGAAACCCAGGTACCTGTAGAGAAGGATACCCAAGAGGAGTTAATTTTATACCCACTGGACCTTGAAAAGTCCCTCAGGTTCTAAGACAGTAGAAGCACTGGGTTCTGTGAAAGGCAAAATCTGGGGGAGACAATATCAAAAGCATTGGTTTATTTTTGTAAAAAGAAGCAATTAGAAATATCAGATGCTTTCTCCCACCTCTGACAGCCAGGCAGCTACTGCTTTCCTAGCTTTCAAGGAGAAATTAAGTCTATGTTGAGACAAGCTGACCTGGAAGGGATTTTGAATGGGGAATCCCAGGCAAAGCAGAGAAAGGATGAGCTTCTTTTCTGGAAAAAGGGGGCTTACGCAAATATCTGTATATCTAATGATGAGAATGATCGCCATCACTTTACTTGGTCTAACTCCTATAATGGAATCCGTGTCATTGACAGAATCAAACATTTGAGGACCTCCTTAAAAAATCTGGTTTGAAACCTATTAACTTAAAGGGAAGCCCATGAAATCATGATCCCAGCCCATACACAGAGTTCTATATTAGTTTTTAAATTTCTTACTCTATGAAATTTGGGTAAAAATGTCAACATGAGGCAAAAAGACAAAAACAAAGAGAAATTCAGTGAAAACAGAGTCTTTGCAGTGAATTGGAGAATTCCAATTCATAAAATACGTACCCACATCATACATCAAAGAGCTAAGAGAAAACATTGTACTTCTCAAACAGTATGATATTAAAAAAAGACAAGGAAGAAAGTTCTTTGAAATTAAAAATAAAATAGTTAAGTTGAGGTGTTAAAAGAAAAAATTGGTATGGGGCACCTAGGTGGCTCAATCAGTCTAGCACCCAACTCTTGATTTTGGCTCAGGTAGAGGTCATGATCCCAGGGGCATGGGATTGACCCCCACATCAGACTCGGTGCTATGTGTGTAAACTGCTTAAGATTCTCCCTCCCTCTTTCTCTCCCCTCTCTCCCCCGCTTGCATGTTCTCTCTAAAATAAAGAAGAAAATGAACAATTGGAAATCTAGATGGTAGGACAAAAAGACAAAGAGGTGAAGTTCAATACTCAGTAGGGGATTCAGAGAAAAAGGAACAAAGAATTGGGTGTTGGTAAATATCAGAGAAATAAGAGAAGACTTTTTTAGTAGGGTGGAGGGTATAAGCTCCTAGAATGAAAGAACTCATGATGCTCTCAGCAACATGGTTGAGAAAAGACTCACTCCAAGGCAATTTAACATGTCCAAGTGTCAAAAATAGAGAAGGATCTAGATTTCTTGGAAAAATGGGTTGTACCAGGTGTTGTATGGAAGTTTCAAGTGTAAACTTGAAACTGATACTACACTGTAGGTTAACTAACAGGAATTTAAGTAAAAACTTAAATGAAAAAAAAAAGTGGTTTATATGTAATTCATCTCAATCAGACTGGCATAGGACTTTTCAGTAGCAATGCTGGAGACTGCATGATGATTCTTTAAAATTTGGAAGAGAACATTTTCCATGAATAGTTCTATAGGCAGCCAAGCTTTCAAACAATGTGAGGCTAGAATAAAGACATTTCTAAACATACGTGATTTAAAAAACTGTACTTTCTATATATCATTTCTTAGAAAAATTCTGTGCATAGGATCTACCTCAGTTGGGGATTAAGCAAGAATAGCAGATTAGATTGAGAAAAGATGAGCTGTAGTAAATACATGAAAGAGGACATTCATTCCAGCAGAAGAAGTGTGCAGCTCACACAGAGAGGGATCCATCCAGGATACCAGAGGGCAATGGGAAGGAGAATCTCTTGGAAACAATAGAATTGATGGATTTCTCAGGGAATTGATGTTGTTGGAATGTAGTATTGTGGAGAGCTGCCACGGTTTTATTGAAAAGATTGGGAGGGATTATTGATAGGTCCCTAGAAAAATGGACGGCTGAATAAACTGGCCATCGTTAATCTCACCCACTTGTTTCCTCCATTCACTCCTGCACTGCCAACTGATATCAGCATATATGGCTCAGTTCAATGCCCACCAAAGGACCTTGATTCCTGTATTTGGTTTAGTTCTTTAGTTCTTGCCTCCTGAATACTTTATCTCTATTTGGTGTTGAGCTGGGATCTTTCTGCCTACCAAACTGTTAGAATGCTTTTATCTTATAAAGCATTCATTCATTTTGTTTAAGTAGTCACTGTTTTCAACTGACACAAAACACTAATGTTGTAACATCATTTCCTTCGTCTCTCCCCCCTTCCCCCCCGTATTTAAGAGGTACATACTTAGTGAAAGCAGGGACCCCATTTTTAGATTAGCTATTTATAAAATCCAGGATACCTCACGTTTGGTAAATATTAGTATTTATTGTACCGAGTTTCTTGCCATTTTTGCTAAAGCAAATTGTTAATTACCAGGCAAGACCCTGAGAATTCATCCCCTTACCTTCTGGCAGGATTGTACTTAAATATTCTAGACAAATTAAAATCTATTTTTTTTTAAGTTTTTTTTTTTTTAACGTTTATTTATTTTTGAGACAGAGAGAGACAGAGCATGAATGGGGGAGGGTCAGAGAGAGGGAGACACAGAATCTGAAACAGGCTCCAGGCTCTGAGCTGTCAGCACAGAGCCCGACGCGGGGCTCGAACTCACGGACTATGAGATCATGACCTGAGCCGAAGTCGGCCGCTTAACCGACTGAGCCACCCAGGCGCCCCAAAATCTATTTTTTACAAGAAAATTTATTCTTTCCTAAGTGACCCATTTTAACTCGTAACAATTCCCCACTACTATGAATTCCTTCTTGTCTCAGTTAAGTCCCTTAAATTGCTATTTAAGTTCATTTTCTTCTTTCTGATGCTTTGTTATATCAGCTGGGCAATGTTCTCTCTCTTTCTCTCCCTTTTACCCTCTCTTTTTTCTAGGTTGCTCCAAATTAAAGGTGAAAACAAATTTTTGTCTTACCGTAGCAAGGTATCTTGAAAACAAAATAACGGAGACTATAATTTCAAAGTTACAACTTTAGCCAACTCTGGTCTTCTGATGTGGAAATTGTGCAGCATAACGGCCCTTTGAATCTTGTAAATGTGAAGAGAATTTGATCTTTACTGACCTTGAATGTTGTATTAGCTTAGCCTTCTACCCTTGGGAATAGACTACATACTTTCCTGGAAATTCCTGTTTTGGTTCATTGCCATGACCATGGGACTATATTATTAACCATTCAATCAAATTGTAAGTTTAATGATAGATGACTTTTTAAAATAAATGACATTTACAATTGATTTTTTCCTTCTCTTACATAATGATAAACAATAGCATATTAAGGGATGCTTATAAGATCTGGTTTACTGAAAACAAAGGTTAGATCTTGAATACAAGTTCTTACAGAAAATAAGATTAATAGAAAATTGAGAAACAAAGTAAAAATACCTACTTGTGTCACACAAATATTAAGTACCTCTGTGTCATACCGCTAATTTATGAAGCTTAGGTAATAATACATATTTATTCTTCATTAAAAATAATATCACGCTTTTGTTAAAGTGTGAGCACCCAGGGATAAATTCCCGACTCCCAGGAGCTGATACCAGTAATGAGGCTGCTGAGAAGAAATATCAGAGATATGTTCTTCAAGTGGCTCAAAGACCAGTAATGCATAAGATGTAAATAAGCTCTGTGTTGTATTATTAATGTTCTCTGCTTTTCTGTACACCATTTTTGTGACTACCCTTAAAGTCCTTCACTGTGTGTGGGTGGTCAAAGAATTTCTGAGCTACTCCCTGTTGCTTTCAGATTACTGAACCAATTTGGCTCTAGTTAATAACTCTATTAACTGGATAATGGTTACTGTCCTTTTATCAGCTTAGTAACACTACATCCCCATTATAAACAACTGGTCAGTGACATAAATCTCTTTATATAGTAATACACAAAATACTTTGTCTCTTAAGGGCAGTCTTCCAGAAACAGTAACCGATATTGCATTTTTCATTGGAAAAAGCTGCCTCAGGCCTTTGTGGGGCTGCGACTGGGTAGCATCTTCTAAATCTTTTCTCTGGAGTTGAGCAGATGGCGGCTTTCAGATTGGAAACTTGATTCAGTGCTGCATTTAGTGTGATTAAAACAAATGATGAGCCTGGAGCTGGGTCTCTACAGCCCCACAGGACAGGTGGCAAAATGGAAACTGAAGGTAACCCGTTTGTCTACACAACACCAAAGAAATGGCTTGATGAACTTTCCACTACTGGAGTGACTGATTTTTTTTTTCTCATCAAATAAATTGAGTTGACCAGCTGTATTGGCGTCCTGTAGACACAGCCTGAAAAGTCTCCTGCTCTAACAGGCTTCAAACTAGTGGGGGTCTGTAGTGACACAGCAGGTGCAGTGAGATCTAAGCCCTTAAATGCAATGTATACACAGAGCTCTGCAGACAGCCCCATGGAGCTACCACATAAGATGGTTTTTCATGTGCAAATGAGAAGGTCTTTCATTTTTCAAGCTATTGCATTATATCCCCTTCTGTTGAAAGACAAACACAGGAAATCAACCAACACTGAGTTAATTACAGAAGGGTGGCTAGTATCATAGTCAGGATTGTAGGCTTCAGTCATGGGGCTTAAATGCACCACTATATTTTGCACTTTGGCACACAGACACGAAGCCACACTGGGGATTCATGGTTTTCATGAGATTGCTTTCTGGGAAATCGGTTCTGGGAACAGGATGGGGGATGCGGTGGGGAAAACAGTTTGAGGGCAAAGAATTATGAAGAGCTCATTGGCTGACTTACAAAGTGAGAAATTACCTGGTATGGTGTTTTAGTAGAAACTCTCCACACCCTTGAAACTTGCTGCTAGAAAACAAATTTGAAGTCTCTTAGGATGAATAGAAATAAATGTGGATAAGAAATACAATTAATGACTCTAAGTGATTTTGCTAGTTGTGGAATGAACAACTATTCCAAATTACTGTAAAAGGTATTTAATTTTTAAAAGTTTTCAGTATTTTGATTAGTATCTGGAGGAGTCCTAGTTTGAGGTTTTTACTTACATATCTATAATTTCATATTTTATTTCATAATCTAGGTCCTATAAACATAATGCAACCTTACCATTTTAAAAACTGTTTCTCATGCTACATGCTTATGTATATCCTTGTATATGTACACACACATCTTTATGTTGCATACATATAGATATATATGTATAAACACACCATTTGTTTATGTACTGGTCTCTCTAAAACACTTATATTTTATTTATAATGACGTTAATGAAGACCAAATAGTGCAAAAGCCTCTCATGTGGAATGCCCTCTCTGACAGCCATTGGAACTTGCAGTTTTGATAATATTATTATCTCCATTTTATTAGTTAGAAAGCTGATTCAGAGAGGTTAGGTAATTTTCCAAGGTTATAAAGCTCGTAAATGACAGAGCCAGGAATTTTAACCTACATCATAAGTCTTTGAATACTGTCACATACCTTCTCTTGTTGAATATATATCTCAAGGTAAATGTTTGGAATACATTTCAGTATGTGCTACAAAATGAATATGATGTATGCATATGCTCAAATTTTGCATGCTGAACATTTCTGTAATGAATTTTTTTTGTTTGGCAGATTTCTAATGTAGGCAATGTTAAAGTCAGGTTTTCTTGGACAAGGTAGAAATCATACATGCTTGTTTTCTTTAGTATACATCTCTTAGAGTGGGTCTCTTCTATATGGTTCACGTTCATATTTTAATTTTAGCCTGAAAAGATGTATAATAGAAACATAATTTTAAGACCTTGTTTTGGTTTTCTTACTATTGTCGGTAGCTTTTGGAAAATAGGATTTACTTCTTTTCCATATATGATCTCTATGAGATGTAGCTCTCCTGAGTGGCAGGTGGCATTTTTTGTTTGTTTCTTTGAATAAAGGGACTAAGGTAAAATCTGTGATGGTAATATTTAATATTTATGAAACAAAGAGGATACCAAAGATGAGTCTGGGTCTTGGGGTCTCCTTTGAAAAAGTCCATTATTCAACTCTAAGTAGCCAAACAGTTAAACAATTAGGGAGCATATTGTTTGTAAAAGTACTAACAGAGCTCTTCCTCATGTTCTGGAAGATGTGCCTTGGGAGAGGATGGATGGGTTCAGATCCCATTGCTCTATGTTCGTTGCAATAAGATTCTATTGTATCCATTGACTTTCTGAGCACAAAAGGAAAAAAAAAATGAAAGGATATCAATCATGCTGTAGAGGATAACTTTCGCATGATTCTCTCCGCTGTTCAACAAGTGTCTCCTCGGGTCTGCTCAGTCACTGCCAGCCAGGGGATTGATGTGTGCATGACAACCATTAATGCTAATGGACTTGTGCATGTTAAATCCCACTACACTAACAAAGGACAGATTCAAGTGTTGAGTGTGACCCTTTTGTGGAAAGCAAGTTGGGATTGATCTTGCTAAAATAACTGATCCTTTTGCAAACCCAGAGGCTTTCACAAGGCAAATTGGCTTTTTCCCCCCCGTGGTGTTTCTTGGGAAAGAAAAAAAATGTAGAAAATGATAGGTGTTTGACTTGGTGTTGATTTACTGCTATAACTGATTTTAGAAAAATGTATTTTTCAAAGTATAAAATGGATTATAAGAGTTGTTCTAGTCATTGCCTCTGAACAATCTAATCTAAAAATTAGAGATTCGATAAACTCCAGATGTTTCAAAATATCTGGGTATTCTGGTTCTTATAAGAAAGCAAACAAGATGAGATCTTTTTCAATCCTTTTGAAATTTTAAATTCCATCCACATGTGATTTGGATGCAATGGAATGGTAAGGAGCCACATATTCTATCTTAGAATTTTTGATTATTTAAACAGATTTCCTAAGCATTTTTATTACTCTTGGCTTTATTTTAGTTTATACCAGAATAATTCTTTGATACAACTAGCTTTAGATAAAACATTGAGACAGCATGTAGATTATTTCCTTATTAAAACAAAGATTGAAGAAATTTTCTCCTATTTCATGAAATTCTTCACTCATATCCATGAGTCTATCGAATGCCTACTGTGTACCAGGTATACTTCTAGGTACTGGAAGGGGGACAGTGAACAAACAGATAAAAGCATGTTCTTATGAAGTTTACATTTTAGCGTGGAATGATGGAAAATAAATAAAACCAAATTATCATATAATATTCCTGGTGGTGTTAAGTGCCATGAAGGAATAGAAAGCAGGCTAGTGGGAATACGGGTTGTGGGAGAGGGGGCTACTGTTGTACATGGAGTGATGAGAACTCCAGAGGCTTTAGAGGGAAAGACCTTGATGCTAAATGTTTACCATTGGCTTATGTGGAGGACATTGATTGTGGAAATGGGTAACCTCTTTTCTTTTTCAAAGAATAGAATGCCATTTTACAAAGTGATAGAGGTGACATCTTTCTCTCATCTATCCAATATAGCATGACTTTGAGGGATGGAGCCTTGAATATGGAAATCCATCAATAGTTCATTGTCCTATCAGACAAAGGCAACTACTGGTTTCAGAATAATTCACATGATTGGGGGTATAGCTCAGGGGTAGAGCATTTGACTGCAGAATGATTCACATGATTGAAGAACGGCAGGAAAGATTTTGCTACTATCCAACTGAGCTCAGGAACAATACTGCTTTGGGGATCCTTGAGAGATTTTAACCTCTACTCCTTTGCCCATTCCCTATCCTAGCTTCCTTTTCCCCAATTTGGATGTGACCATCCTTTTTTTAAAATCAATATAGATTTTATATTATAAAATCAATGTATATAGATATATATGTATATAGATATAGATAGATATGGATATATAGATACATAGAATTTAGTAATTCATCACTTACGTATAACACACAGTGTTCATCCCAACTAGTGTCCTCCTTAATGCTCACTCCTTTAGACTTCCCCCCCCCCAACACCTGCCAGCAAACTTCAGTTTGTTCTTTGTATGTAACAGTCTCTTATGGTTTGTCTCCTGCTCTGTTTTAATATTCTTTTTGCTTCCCTTCCCTTAAGTTTACCTGTTTTGTATCTTAAATTCCACATAGGAGTGAAAATGTATGATACTTCTCTTTATCTGACTTATTTCCCTTAGCATAATACACTCTAGTTCCAACCACGCTGTTGAAAATTCTTTTTCATCACTGAGTAATATTCTATTGTGTATGCATACCACATCTTCTTTATCCATTCATCCGTTGAGGGACATTTGGGCTCTTTCTATACTTTGGCTATTGTCGATAGTGCTGCTATAAACATTGGGGTGCATGTGCCCCTTCGAAACAGCACACCTGTATCCCTAGGAAAAATACCTAGTAGTGAAATTGCTGGGTCATTGGGTAGTTTTATTTTTAATTTTTTGAGGAACCTCTATACTGTTTTCCAGAGTGGCTGCACCAGTTTGCATTCCCACCGGCAGTGCAAACGGGTTCCCCTTTGTCTGCATCCTCACAAACATCTGTTGTTGCCTGAGTTGTTCATGTTAGCCATTCTGACAGGTGTGAGGTGGTATCTCACAGTGGTTTTGATTTGTATTTCCCTGATGATGAGTGATGTTGAGCATCTTTTCATGTGTCTTGACAATCTGGATGTCTTCTTTGGAAAAGTGTCTATTCATGTGGTTTGCTCATTTCTTCACTGGATTACTTGTCTTTTAGGTATTGAGTTTGATATGTTCTTTACAGATTTTGGATACTAACCCTTTATCTGATATGTCATTTGCAAATATCTTCTCCCATTCTGTTTGTTGCCTTTTAGTTTTATTGTTTGTTTCCTTCACTGTGCAGAAGTTTCTTATCTTGATGAGGTCCCAACAGTTCATTTTTGCTTTTATGCCCCTTACCTTTGGAGACATGTCAAGAAGTTGCTGCAGCCTAGGTGAAAGAGGGTGTTGCCTGTTTTCTCTTCTAGGATTTTGATTGCTTCCTGTCTTACATTTAGGTCTTTGATCCATTTTGAGTTTTTTTTTTGGTGTACAGTGTAAGAAATTGGCTCAGGTTCATTCTTCATGTCACTCTCCAGTTTTCCCAGCACCATTTGCTAGAGAGACATCTTTATTCCATTGGATATTCTTTCCTGCTTTGCCAAAGATTAGTTGGCCATACGTTTGTGGTCCATTTCTGGGTTCTCTGCTGTGTTCCATTGATCTATGTGTCTATTTTTGTGCCAGGACCATACTGTCTTGATGGTTATAGCTTTGTGATACACCTTGAAGTCTGGAATTGTGATGCCTCCAACTTTGGCTCTCTTTATCAGGATTGTTTTGGATATTTGGGGTCTTTCTGGTTCCATACAAATTTTAGGATAGTTTCTTCTAGCTCTGTGAAGAATGCTTGTGTTATTTTGATAGGGATTGCATTGAATACATAGCTTGCTTTGGATAATATGGACATTTTAGCAATATTTGTTCTTAGAATCCTTGAGCATGGGATATTTTTCCATTTTTTTGTGTCTTCAATTTCTTTCATAAACCTTCTATAGTTTTCATTGTATAGATTTTTCATGTCTTTGGTTAGGTTTATTCCTAGGTATTTTATGGTTTTAGTGCAATTGTGAATGGGATCAATTCCTTGATTTCTCTTTATGTTGCTTCATTATTGGTGTATAGAAATGCAACAGCTTTCTTTACATTGATTTTATATCCTATGACTTTGCTGAATTCATGCATCATTTCTAGCAGTTATTTGGTGGAGTTTTGATGGGTTTCCACATAGACTATCATGTCATCTGTGAAGAGTGAAAGTTTGATTTTCTCCTTGCTGACTTGGATGCCTTTTATTTCTTTGTGTTGTCTGATTGCTGTGGCTAGGACTTCCAACAGTATGTTGAATAACAGTGGTGAGAGTGGACATCCTTGTTGTGTTCCTGACCTTAGGGAGAAAGCTGTCAGTTTTTCCCCATTGAGGATAAAATTAGCAGTGGGTCTTTCATATATGTCCTTTATGATCTTGAGGTATGATCCCTCTTTTCCTACTTTTTTGAGGGTTTTTATCAAGAAAGGATGCTGTATTTTGTCAAATGCTTTCTCAGCATCTATTGAGAGGACCCTGTGCTTCTTATCCTTTCTTTTATTAATGTGATGTATCATATTGATCTGTGGATACTGAACCAGCCTTGCATCCCAGGAATAAATCCCACTTGATCATGGTGAATAATTTTTTTTAACACATTGTTGGATATGGTTGGCTAGTATCTTGTTGAGAATTTTTGTATCCATGTTGATAGGGAAATTGGTCCGTAGTTCTCCTTTTTAGTGGGATCTTTGTCTGGTTTTGGAATCAAGGAAATGCTGGCCTCGTAAAATGAGTTTGGAAGTGTTCCTTCCATTTCTTTCTTTTTTTTTTTTTTGGAACAGCTCCAAAATAATAGGTGTTAACTCTTGCTTAAATGTTTGGTAGAATTTCCCAGGGAAGTCATCCTTCCCTGGACTGCTGTTTATTGGGAGATTTTTGATTACTGATTAAATTTCTTTACTGGTTATGGGTCTCTTCAAATTTCCTATTTCTTCCTGTTTCAGTTTTGGTATTTTATATATTTCTAGGAAGTTTTCCATTTCTCCCAGACTGCCCAATTTGTTGGCATATAATTGCTCATAATATTCTCTTATTATTATTTGTATTTCTGTGGTGTTGGTTGTGCTCTCTCCTCTTGCATTCATGATTTTATTTGTTTGGGTCCTTTCCTTTTTCTTTTTGATCAAACTGGCTAGAGGTTTATCAATTTTGTTAATTCTTTTGAAGAATCAGCTCCTGGTTTCATTGATCTGTTTTTTTTTCCCCCCTGATATCATTGATTTCTGCTCTAATTTTTATTATTTCCCTTCTTCTGCTGGTTTTGGGCTTTATTTGCTGTTCTTTTTCCAGCTCTTTTAGGTGTAAGATTAGGTTGTATATTTGAGATTTTCTTCCTTCTTAAGGAAGGCCTGGATTGCTATATACTTCTGACTGCTTTTGCTGTATCCCAGAAGTTTTGGGCTGTCGTGTTTTCATTGGTTTCCATGTACTTTTAAATTTTCTCTTTAATTTCTTGGTTAATCCATTCATTCTTTAATAGGATGTCCTTAAATATCCAAATATTGAGGCTCTTTCCAATTTTTTTCTTGTGGTTGATTTAGAATTTCATAGCGTTGTGTTCTGAAAATCTGCAAGGTATTATCTTGATCTTTTTCTGCTTGTTGAGGGCTAATTTGTGACCCTGTATGAGACCTATTCTGGAGAATGTTCTATGTGCACTCGAGTAGATGGCCGTTATTCTTTATAGAGAATTTAGCATTGTATGCCCTTCTCAGGGAAGTCTCCACTGATCAATGCCATCATTCCCTGGTTACTCTCTGGCTTTGCCTACCTTAGTCTTCACACCTGGGAGTTAGGGGAAAGGAAAAAGAAAATGATTTCACATGTATGCATAAATTTCAAGAAAGGGCATTAAAAAATAAACTTCACATTGTCTCAAGACTCCTTTAACTTACAGTGAATTTAACATCAGTTAAAATTCCATTTTTATTTAAAAAAAATTTTTTTTTCAACGTTTATTTTATTTTTGGGACAGAGAGAGACAGAGCATGAACGGGGGAGTGGCAGAGAGAGAGGGAGACACAGAATTGGAAACAGGCTCCAGGCTCTGAGCTGTCAGCACAGAGCCCGACGCCGGGCTCAAACTCACGGACCGCGAGATCGTGACCTGGCTGAAGTCGGATGCTTAACCGACTGCGCCACCCAGGCGCCCCAAATTATTCCATTTTTAAACTATAGGCTTGCTGACCAAGATTATCAGGAGACTGCCAGCAATCGGAGTTGGGCAGTTAATGCATACATTTTTCACTGCGTTCCTTTTATTGTTGACATAGTCTGAAGAAAATATAAATTATCTTTCGTGCATTCAAAATTTGATGACGACAATATCCAATACTTTTTGAATACACACAGTTGTCAATCATAGTGAGTCTCATAAACATGACCTCATTTTACACTAATGGTCATTTCTATGAGGGGGATACTTTTATCATTCCAATTATAGAGGTAAGAGAACTAAGGCTTGGAAATACTAAATAGCCTAAAGTTACAAGACTAGTAAATACCAGATCTAGGATGAAGACTGAGGAAATCTAAGTCCAAAGTTGATTGAAAGCCACAGCATTAAAATACCATTTTCAGAGATAAGTGAAGAGAAAACGACATTCCAATCTTACAGTTAGACACTGCCAGTCCCAAACCTTAGTGGCTTTAAGTATTAGAAGCCTTAAATATCTTCTTACAAAGAATTAAAAAAAAGGTATTAATGAACGACTGGCTTGGTATTAAACCAGTGCAATGCAGAACTTCAAACAGTCCATTATCAGGCAATACTCAGAAGTAGATCAGTTGGGGAGTTCCTGAGTTTGAGTTTGAGTTTGTGATTTGCCCAAAGCAAAGGGGCTGGCATCAGGATTAAGACTTGGTGAAGTGCATGGTTTTTCATCTAGGAACAAATGCATGTTTGTTTTGGAAATAACATCCAATGTCAGCTTTGCTGGAAGTGTCAACATTTGATTTTTCTTTTTTAGTCAGTAGCCAGACACAGAAGCCTGTGAATGAGCACGAATATAACCTCATCGCTCCTTTCCTCAGCAACCTCATGTTTACCCTCCTATTTTGATTCATTTCTAATTGAACAAAAATCGAACAGCTTCCGTTTATCAGGTGTTGTTGTGGGTGGTAGTGAACAAAGCATCAGATCCATGCTTTCAATAGAACTCCTATTTTAGTAGGAGTGGACAAAGAACTTAAATAAGTAAAATTGATAATGATAAGGATGACAACACATTAGGGAGAGAAGAGAATAACTTTTAGATAGGATATCAAGATTGAGAGGTAACTTCTGATTGAAAGATGATCTTTCTGTTAGGAAGTAATACATGAGGGAGTAAGACAGGGCACAGGTTTCTCTCACTCAGTCACAGGGTCTCACTCTTCAAGTCTTCTGATTGGCCCACCCACTGTTCCAGCAAGGTCTGGCATGTCATGATGTTGATGGTTTTGAATTTTATGCCAAGGTGTGGAGTTACCAGACCAGTATTATGAACATTTTTTCAAGAGTTTTTGTCTAGTTTGCTTACAAGTAAAATGTGAGGTTGCTTTCTTTATCTGTCTATATAAGAAATACATAATCTTCTGCATAAATGATGACAAATTTTTGTAGGACTTTGAGTTTTGGCCAGGAATATGCTAGATGTGTTGCACCAGTTGCTTTTACCTGATGAACAGGCAGGCACAGAGCCAGAGACTTTAGGATGGTTAGGAAGGAAGTGGGTAGGGATATGTACTGTAAGTAATGTAGGTAATATTATTCTTATTTTACAAATGATGTAACCAAGGCTGAGTTGGCTAGCCTTGGTCCATATGTAGCATTTAGAAGTTTTATCTGAGTTATTAAATTTCAAACATCAAGTACATAATTGATTTTCCGGTGCCTTCATTATCTATGTGGGGGAATACGTCTGTATGTCTGGATGTCATAATTACATCATAGCTTACACAGGCTTTTAGGGGCACAATGATAGTACCTCTCTTAATATATGATAATATTGTTCAACTTTTTAAAGTTTTTTATTGAAATGCTGAAATCTTGCTGTTCAAATAATGCATTCTGGTATAGTGGAATGCTGAATAATTTATCACAGAAAATAACAAGCTTTGTGCGACAAAAATTCTGTTTCATACTATCTAGTAATCTTCATCCTGTAGTAAATTTATTATGAGATCAAATGATTCCATTTGAAAATCACTTGCTTGCAAAAAAAAAAAAAAATTGCTTGCTTGCTAACCAAGATCAGTAGAAAAATAGACCATAATCATACTTGGACAGTTAATGAATACACTTATCATTGCATTTTTCTCACCTTTGACCCAGAGTTTACACAATAATTAGTACTGTCCATACATTTAAAATACAATAGTAAAACATCTAAAAATTGCTGGGCATGTGCTGTGTTCTGAGTTAATGCTAAGAACTTTTTGTACATTATCTCATTTCATCCTCTTGACTCTCCAATGAGGAAGATACTATTGTTATGCTTATTTCAAAGATGGTAAAGACATAGGTTGATCAAATAAGAATACTTGCTCCAGGTTACAGATCCAAGAGTGGGTTTAAGATTTAGGCAGTCCGACTCCAGGGCATACGTTTAACTAAAGCACCACCTGCACTTCCAGAGATTAGTGGGGAAAAAAGGGTGAAACTCAAAATTGTTAAGTTCAGCATTTTAGTAACTGTGGTTTTAAATTTTGTTAACTTTGACTCATAAAAGAGGGATATTCTGTGGAGAAAATTAGACAATTTATGTGAAAGTGTTTTGACACTTTTAACACTATCCAAAAAATGTTTTTTTTTTTTCCTTAAAGTTCCTTAATATTTGATTGTTAACAAGGCAAAACTATGGAGACGTATAAAGATCAGTGGTTACCACAGGTTGGGATGAGTGAGCAAGGGATAATTAGCCACCTAATTATCCTAAAGAGGGTTTTTAGGGCAGTGCAACTACTCTATATGATGCTGTGGATTTGAGGTAGTAATGATGTCAATGTAGGTTCATCGATTGTCAACAAATGTACCACTCTGGTGGGGGATGCTGATATTTGGGGAGGCTCTGCATGTGTTAGGGCAGGAGGCATATGGGAAATCTTTGTATCTTCTACTCAGTTTTACAGCGCCCTAAGACTTTAAAACATAAAGTCTCTTTAAAAAGTCTAACCAAACATTTTGTTTGACACAATGGGCTCTAATCTGAAAACGAAATTAAAAACAGAAAAGTTACTTAAAAATTTTTAAATGCAGAGCTTCTAAAAACAGCATTGCAGATTTCACAGTTTTTCTGCAAGGAAGATCTTTATAATTTCCATTTAACAGGGAAGTAAGGTACAAATAGAGAAGTAAGACACTTGGTCTTAAAAATAGTAGGTGGCAGCATATATATTTATCATATGGGACAAATTCTTTTCTTGTAATGGCTTATCTATAAGAATATAAGTATGGTGTTAAAAACACAGCAAAGGATTTTTGGCTAAAGTTTAGCAGTACAGTGATGACAGGCATACCTCTTTCCATATTTCAGTGAAAATCCTGATAAAGTAAAAATTCCAAATAGCTTACCATGAAAACCAAGGGTTAACTGAAAAGCTACTAGAATTTATGTAAATTTCTAACAAAGTGGCAGATTAAAAAAAAATACACAAGTAATACTATACATAAATCACATAGAAATATCTTTAGAAAAATATTACATTCAGATTAGCAATAAAATATATTTAAAAGGCTGAAATAAACTGAATAAGAAATAAACAAATCTTTTACAGGACATGAATCTTGACTGTCTGGATCAATGGAAAGACCATGTTCCTGATATTAAATATTAGAATAAGTGATCATAAAAAGACTGAGAAGACTTTAATGAAAATACAATAGTATTTTGATATCTTTTAGTGGATGTCCCACTCTTTTTCTGTCTACATTCTTTAAAAAAAAAACCCACCACATTATTGATGTATAATTAACTTGGAGTGAGCTGGACATATTTAAAGTGTATAGTTTTATGTTTTCCAATACACCAATAAAACCATCACCGCAGTCAAGATACTAAAAACACATTCATCAAACCCAAAAGTTTCCATGCCTTTTATAATGCTTCCCGCCCTTCCTATTCTGCCATCATCTACTTCCCCCAAGCAATTACTGATCTGTTTTCTGTCACTACAGATTCGTTTTTATTTTCTAGAATCTTATAGAAATGACATCAATCATATACTATGGATTTTTTAAATATGGCTTCCATCATCATAATTATATTGACATTTATCTGTGTATACCAGTTGTTCATTCTTTTTTTTTTTTTTTTTTTGATTGCTGAGTAGTATTGCAATCCAGGAATATGCCATGATCTTATTTATCCAGTTATCTGTTAATGGACATTTGGACTATTTCTGGTTCTTGACTTTGAAAAATAAAGCTGTTATAAGCATTGGTGTGTAGTGAACAGTAAAGACATAGGTAGAATACACTTCTCCCTAATAAGTATTATGTTGATAGTGGTGATAATAATGCAACTTCCATTAAGTATATGTTATGTGTCAGATACTATGTCATATCCTATATGTCAGATGAATTTTACATCTATAACAAAATACTAGTTCACCTGAGGCACTGAAACAACAAACCTTTCAGATCCCCAAGTAAGTGTGAGGCTACCTTAGAGAAGTCATCAAATGAGATATATGCGGATTGTTTGCAGAGCTCTGGGGAGATTTCTTCCTACGTTGTGAGGGGTTAGGGGCATACCATCTCTGTCTTGAATGAAATGAAGCTTCAACTGGACTTCTTGGAGGCTTGATAGGCATTTCCTGTGGTTGGAGGAGGCTGTATTATGCCTGACTATACTGGAGAAAGCTAACGCAAAATTTGATTGGGCAAAGTGTGAAAGTAGGAGGCTGCGGTCTGGAAGGAACCACGTGTACACAAAACACCATAGAGGACAATGTGAACTGGAATTTTGTGTTGCCCAGTGGGACACTGCTGTGAGGGTTACAGGACTCCAGTAGTGTAAGTTGTGGACAAGTGTAGAATCAGGTCTGAGTGGAGGACTGTCCAGGAGGCTGCAGTCAGAGAGACAGAGACCACTGGGGAGTCCCCGGAAGACACGTGCATGCTCAGACATCTCCCTGGTTCAGAGAACAAGCAAGTGAGGACTTCATGTTCTGACTTCTTTTTTCCCCACACTCTTTGATGCTACCACATTAGAAAAGGCAGCAGTGGATTTGGGGAAGAGGTGGAAAGCTGAAAAGAGAAAAAGCAGGAGTCAACTACATCCTCTACCTGAAGGCAGGCAGGTTACCAACTATAGGTCTTACCCATAGAGAAAGAAAATAAACTAAAAAAAGATTAAAGTGTTAATATCATAAATTGGGCATATTTAATTACCGAATGAAGACACGGCTTTGTAACTTAAAGTTATGATAGAAACATCTGTTACCAAATATAAAGGGAATTGCTTTTTCCACTGGAAAAAGTTTTAAGTGCATGTTAGGAGGCAAAAAATAAAATTAAAATTTGATTATACCTCATATGTCATTCTTTGTCAGAGTTTTAGTTACATCTGAATTATTAGCTTATATAATATATAGCTTGTGAAGTTTTACTTGAATACAAAAATTTTAAGCACAAATACTCATGTGAGAGACAAGAAATTTGGCTTATAGGTGAGAAATTGAGAAGAAAATAATTCTTGCCCCCTACATTGCCATGAAGCCAATATCACAAGCAGCTTAGTGCTGACCTGCCTTGGGAGATAAAACACTAGTTCATATCTCAAAGAGCAAGATTTTCGAAAGCCCTTTGCAGATAAACATTTAAGATGCGAATCCTTTGAGCATTGTTCATTTCATTTCTGAAAATGCCACTGTTCTAGTGTAAGTTCATATCAGCTAACTGCATGTCTTTTTCTGGAGCTCGCTGTTTGTTTTTATGCAGGAGACATGAAAAATGAGGGTTCTGTATTGAGATGTAACTTGGTCACAGTAGAATGATCTCCATCTAGTTCTATCACAGAGCCAGCAGAGCCTTAAGAAACTAGAGACAGGGCTTTGAAATGACAATTGCAAGTAAAATGAAATAGTCATTCTCTTTACCCAAAGCTTAAGAGTGAGGACTTTTTTCCTGGCAGCTTTATCTTTTCTTTATATCAACCACCAGCTAAACACACATATGTACTACACACACACACACACACACACACACACACACACACACACACGTGCTCTCTGTCACTCTCTCAATTCTGAGGCATATGTGTCTGTGTGTGTGTTTGGTACATTTGACAGTTGGGGAAGAATGTAGTTTTAAATAGAAGTCAGTGTTGGCCAGGTTTACCTTAAATTTTGTACTAGGATTTCGTATTGTCTTTTCTAAAACTGAAAATGAAAAAGAAATGCTAGCACACCTTTTATCTGAACGGCGATGGAAATCAAACTCCAGTAAAATGATTTATTTACATTTAAAATGTGCTCAGTGTTTTTTTATCCTGAATATATTCTGACCAAGTAAATTCCCATCAGATGTTTTCCATTCTAACTCCCCATGTGAGGATCATCACAAAGTGAACTTTAAAAAAATCTTTTGTGTAAAGGAATTATGATTATAAAAATGTAGAAAAAAAAAGTGTGTGAGCATGTTTCCTAACGTACTTGGATAGGAAATACTTCAACATATTTAACTTGAATATTTTTCTGGAAAAAATCTTACATTGCCTTTGTTTTTAATTTTAGTTGATTTCCTTATTTTTTAATGCATTTTCATTAATTTTATAATAAAAGTAGCTGTATGATTACTTCCAGAAAAAAAAATATTATCCAGGAAACATCACAACTAGTCAACATATTTGGTTGAGATACTCCAACCTTTAACTAGCCTAGAGCTAATGTTTTTAATTAGAGAAATACTTGAATTAGGGGGAAATAATTATAGGTAAATAAGTTATACTCCAAACTTACCATTTTCCAAAGAATTATTCTATGTCAAGGTACTGTTTATTCCCCTATCCCGGTAGATGATACTGTTGATTGTTTCATTTTGACGCACTGCTTTGAAATCAATATGGAGGAGCTTGGCTGATACATTTTGATAAGCATTTGTCCGTGTGCATAATTCTTTGATATTAGTGATAAGAAATAGTAGAATGAATACACAGCAGTTCCAAAGTACAGTAACTTCTCGTTTAGCAGGAAATGTTTTCTTAATTTTTCTCTATTCTTCACTTAGCACTGTCATTTATAAAATTCTCAATTTATATTTGTTAAGTTAAATTAACTTAGGAAATGTTTTTTTTGTGGATGGTAGGGGATGGGAGTCAGCATTATGAATGATACAAGTTGAAGATAAAGAACCAAACTTAACTAAATTTTATAATGCATGTGGTACTTAATGATAGGGTAGCTGACAGATAGAGGAAGTTTTTCAGCCCACTGATTTGACTTAGAATAATGATTTAGGATTATACTAAATCAAATCATTTGGAGTTTTTGGGCCTGAGGTTATTTTTGTGTAGCATTTACAGAAGACACATACTCAAGGGAAATAGAAGGGTGAACACATACACACACACATATTTAATAATATTTATTAAATAAGTATTATATACTTATAATACTTATATACTTATAATCACACTCATTGAATATTCTATGTACATTGTCTGGTTTGAGCCAAAACAACTCTATGAGGTAGAGAATGTTATCAGCATTTTACCATTGAGGAAACTGAGGCTCAGTGAGATTAAGCAACCTGCCTGATTTCACACAATTGGTAAAATTCTGGATTTTAATTGAGGTCTACTCCTTTATAGAGTTCTGTGCTCTTTCTCATTGACTTTCTGCTTAAGAAAACAAGCATTTCAGAAGAATGCTAGCACGCTAACAATCTATTGGAAAATGTTGACAGTTAAAGGATACACATGAGCTTCATCTATTCATTAGAAAATCATCATCAGTTGGTTGATGGTAGAACCTGAGCTTTAAACATCAAGGACCAGCTTGTCTGTAGTAGCAGGGTGAAGGCACAGAGGTATGACCAGAGTATGGTGGTGAATTTTGACACAGGCTTTTAGAGTTGCTAATTGTAATATTTGAATTAGGAGCTCGTGCCCTGCAGATAGGAAGCATCCTAAAATTACTGTACTCTGTGTATTATTGTGGTGAGCAAATGGCAAAGACACGTTTCCTCGGGATACAATTTTTTCCCCGTATACAAACAATATCCTCCTTTATTTGAATGAGAACAGATGGATGAAGCCTCAATATAAATACTTATTGCCCATAGTAATGGATGATTTTATGAGACATTCAAATTGGGCTTAAACAAGGGTATGAGTTAGTAGATCTGCTTAGCTTGATATTTTTATTCTGACAACAAGAATTTCTATAAGAAAGGGTGAAGCTGAAAGGGCAACTGAGGCCCCTTTGAGTGAATTAGTATTCCTGTTGCATTACCCATGTGGATAATATTCTTTACCTCTGACGTGACCCTTACAAATTTAATTAAGTTTGATGGCTGGCCAGCATGTAGATTATTCCTGCTGTAGACAAAACGTGGATGTTTTCTGGCTAAGGATAAAATATTTGTGGAAGTTCCTGTTAATTTATGTCACTCGCCCAACTTTTCTAACTTTAGATGTTAGAGTTGAAGAACAAATGAGATTTGCTGCCTTGCTGTTATTATGTGCCTCATGTCATGGTAAATCAGAAAAGTGTGATGGTACTGTATGGTCAGGGTTACTGGAGAGGTTTTATAAAGTGTGTTTATAAAGCTCTTTGATTTTACACAAACTTGATGTATGAAAATTAGATGGAGGTCTTATTTTTTAGTGGAATTTATTTTTCTGTCACTTTGTGTGTGTGTGTGTGTGTACAAAATTAGGATTTGTAATCTAAAGTAAACCTAAAAAAAGAACCAGTTCCATGTAATGAGGTACCTTTCTATTAAGACCTCAACCCTTGATGGTTTTCCATTGAAAACCTAGCTCTAGTAGAGTTTAATTTCTCATCTGAGCGAATCCTATTCTTCTCAGCATCTTGTGTAATATTTCACATAGATTACATTTCACTGAATTGGGTGATTTTGAGATACGACATCCTTCTGAACTAAGGATGAGTGACATCCTTCCTACTGTCACAGTAGCCTCTATGTGGAGCTTTTCTTCTAAGAGTATATCGAGAAGTAGAATGGTGGATTAGAAGCTGCATTGTACTGTGGGATTGTAGTGTCAAAGTTACGCTTATTGCTTTCTGGCGCTGTGGCTCTGGTAAAACAAGCCAGTGATTCAGTGTCCCTATTTCCTCATCCATGAAATAGGATTGACAGCACTTTTCCTGTGATGACTGACGAGTAGTATACTTGGAGAAGCATTGTAAACTTCCAATTTTATGTCATCATCACTGAGGCATTGAGGAAGCCTCCTAATCAATAATAGTATTGATTATTATCAATAATCAATTGATAAATTGGCAGAGAAGAGGAGTATTAGAAGACTTCCTTACCACAAAGGAAAAACTATACTGGTCCATGGAAGCGCAGGACAGCAGTGGTAAGAACACTGCACTAAAGTATCTGCTTTCTACTCAGACTTTTCTTGTTGTCTCTGGAACACTCATCATTGGAATGATCTTGCAGACACCTACATGCCTCATTCCTTCACTTCCCTTTGGAAGTCTGTTCAAATTGGACTTCATTGCAGAAGCTCTTTCTCATGACCTGGCATAAATGACCCACCATTCTCAACCACGGCGATTTTCATCCCTGCTTTATTTTGCTTTACTATCACGTGCCTTCTTGATTGCTTATTTTTTTTCCCATTAAAGCACAAGCTCCATGAGAGCAAGAACCTTGTGTCTTTTGTTTATTGTCTCATCCCCAGAAGCTGTAGTATATGGATGTAAATGAGGGAATATATTAGGCTAGGAGCAGAATACCTGGATTCCAGTCTTTGCTCACTATATGAACATGGAAAACCTGTCCATTATTTCTGCATTTCATTTTTCTCCCTGCAAGTGCTGATGCCAATTTTTATTTTTTTGCTCAGTTGTTGGGAAGTTTAATAAAAACAGGAGACTGTTATTTATGTGTACCTACTATTGGGCATGCACTGCTACAAGTAAAATATCAAAGCCCCATATCAACTTGATAAATGGATATTAGTATTCCCATTTCACAGATAAAGAAACCAGAGCTAAAACAGTTGGTGAATTGTAAAATCTAATATAATAAAAATGTGTGAAATAAGTATTCTGGACATAAAAGTCTTTTTAATAAGGGATGCTATGTTTATAATAAACTAGCAAAGAAATGAATGAATAGCTATTTTTATTAAAACCATCCTATACTTGTAACCAAACCAATGTGAGTTTGTACCTTGGTGACTCAGAAACTACAACAGTTTGGGTTGTGGCACAAAGAAAACTTGTATTCGTAGCAAATAAGGAGGTCACAGGGAATGATTTCCAAAGCTGTGACTCAGAGAGAGAATGAGAGAGAATGAGAATGGGTTCCTTTTGTTTAGGGTCAGGATGGATATTTATATAGGGAAGCCCTGTCGTGGTATGTAGAGGCAGACATAAGGTAGTACATGCCCCTTCAGGAAACCTTGTAATATAAATGAGACTGAGGCTCCTCCTTGGGTGGAGATTTTAGTGCCATAGTTGATCATTCCAGAGGTCACTCCATGGTCCCTCTGTGCAGGTGCCAGTCCGGGGATTAGCGCAACGGGGCTGGGTGGTCTGGGCGGTCAGGGTAAGTGGGAGTTCTCGTCAGGGCAGTCACCATCACCTAAATTTTTCATTCGTTAGGAATAAAGCCAGGAAAAAGATCTTGGGGTCAAATGCAAGACAAAGGTGAGTGAGTATAAGCAGGTGGGCAGTAAAGGACAGGTCTTGGGGTCTGGCTGGTGACATGGTTTGCTAGATGAAAATAGTATATGGTTAGGTTAGTTTCTCTATTTTTATGATAACTTTAAGCATGGATAAGGAATACGTAAAACAAAAATAATTCATTTGGATATATTAGCACTGGAACTATCTGCTGAAAGGTTTATGGTTTCCATTTTTTTTATAGACATCTGTTATAACTTGAGAGTGGTAATTCCCTGAACATTTCAGACTTCTCTAATAGAAATTTTTTTCAGACCCACTTAACTTTTTTTTGGCAAAGGAGAAACTAGAAGCAATTATCACTATTATTTTGATAGTGCTTTGAAATCTCCACTTTATACACTTTAGCATTCTTTTAAATGAATGCATAGGACATATACTATGTTCAGGGTACCAAGACCTTTGATAGACATATTGATGTACAGGCTTCTTGTAATAGCTTAAAGGCCTTCTAATGTCTGTAGCACAAGTTTTGGCGAATGGTCAAGCAGCTAGATGGAGAATGCTTTGTTTATAGCCAAGCCTTTTTGGCCAATTGAGGTACACATATAAGAGGTCTTGAAATTCTTTGAGCAGATGAGGTCAAAGAAGTCTAACAGAGAATTTTCAAATGTAAAGTGGGAGAGAAAACATGAGAAAAGATTTTCTACAGAAAACCATTTAAATGACAAGATGGCTGAATTAGTTTCACAAGAGCTTATTGGGTAGCAAGGGGAAAATAGTTGTCTTAGTGAACTAAGGAAAAATAAACTGTTTCTCATCCTCAGTGCTCTACACTTTGTATCTCCTTATTAAAATTTGGAAAAAGTAATCTTAACTGGGCTTACAGCCATTTAGAAAAACTGAATAATTAATTCCTGTTGTTGTTTGTTTTCCTATACCAGGCCAAAATATTTTATTTGATTCACCTAAATGGCTTCAGGCCAAGCAAGCAATATGCTAAATGAAAAGTTTGTCATGTGGAAAGATCTTCAAAAATTAAGCAATTTTCTCATCTTAATAATTAATTTTAAGAGACCCAGAGTAGATCTCCTTTTAGGTACATTGATAAAATTGAATTACCTTTCAATTTTGACTCTCCACTCTTAAAATATATGGAAAGGTTCATTAGAAAATGCACATATGATTTCCATTGATTAAATTGAGGGAGGTATTGAGACGCTTTTTAGTTTCTGTGTTACTGATCTTAGATCTGTCGCCTTGGACATGCTGTTTCAGATCCTCTGGGGCCAGTTTAAATGAAATTGGCCAAGTGAAAATGACAAGAAGAAATGCTTTTTATTCTCCTCTAGAGTTTAAAAAAAAAGGTGGTGGAGACATGAGATGAATGAGGAAAAGAAGTATCAGGCATCAGGCAAAGTGTTGGTACAAATACATTGTTTGCTTTTTCTGATGCAATAGATCAGTCATACAAGGAACTTTTGACTTGAGTTTACTATTTTACTTAATTACTTGACAATGACTGTGAAATAACATTTAGTAAAGATTTTTTTTTTAATCCTCTATTTTGTTAAGTGAAAAAGAAATTCAGGACTTGCCATATTGTCTTCTATTTCTTAAAACACTTGTTCTGATGTTTGTTAGAAATACGTTGCTCAGGTACTGAGTATTTCTTAAGAGGAGGCAAAAAATGTGGAATCAGGGCAAGATAAGGGTGTGAGTGTGTGTGCAGGGGAAAGTGATTTAAACTGTGGTTGTAGAAGATGGAAAAAGGGAACTATATCGAGGTGCACATGTATGTGTTTTCTGTGCAATGATAATACATTGAAAGCTGAAGTAGGTGAAACATAGATTCTGGAGAGAAGAACATGTTAATGACTCATCAGCGGACTCTAATCTATGGGCTAATCAATATGTTACCGTCATAATTTGAAAGGAAAACATGCTTCATCTGCAAGGATATTTTAGAAAAGAAAACCAAACAAAAATGAAATGAAAGTTCATACACCACCCCCCGCCCCCTGCCCATCATACATTGCTTTTTCCACGAGCAGCAGTATTCTAGCAGTTTTTATCTGAAACATTAGCCTGGCCCAGTAGGTGTCAGATTAGATATACATTACTCCATTATCTTGGTATACTACTCTGCATCAAAGGATCTATGGACTTGGAAACCGAAAAGGAAAGAGAATAAATAAAGGATATCTCTTTTCAGTTTTAGAGTAGCGCTTTTAACATTAAGAAAAATCAATAACTGGACTGACTGCATTCAGTGGGGAGCATTATTGTTTCCCATAATGTATCTAATGCATATCATTACCAGAGTAATCACATTATTATCTGCCTCTGCCTTGCTGCTTGCTTGGCTAGATATGAAGCCGGAGCTATTTGTAAAGTAAGGTTTTTTTTTTTTTTCTCTTCTGCAAAATTGCTGCAAATTGTATTTTCCCCATTTTCTTTATTAGTTGTTTGAACTAGCCAGAACCTCTGAATTCAGATTAAGTGTCTTGGTTTGTTGTGGTGGTTATTATTTTTTCTCCTTGAGGATTCCTTTTTGTCTCGGCTCAAATTAATCTCACCTTGAGGAAATGGGACAAATCATTTATGGTTCATTGTACTGTCTGGTGTGCAAGATGGGGCAGCATAAACTGAATGGGGGGGGTGGGTCATGTTTCTGAGATACTTTCTAAAGTCAGCAGTTGCAGAGTGATGCTGAAAAGTGTTTCCAATAGTGTTACATTCCAACACACCAGTGCAGGGGCCTCAGTCTAAAACAATGAAGAGTGTCCAGAGACGAGAACAGTCAGCTCTCTTTCTGTCTCTGATTATAAGTGGGGTAGAGGATATGCCTCTATTAATATGAGGCATACATTTGACTGAAGTTTAACCCCTTTCAGTATCATGAGCTTCATGATCTTGAACTAGGTACTGTGTGCACCCTAGCTCTCACTTGGATAATGGGAGCCACACCCAAGTCTATGGTACACATTTTTTGGTAGAGCTGTGCAATAATGCATGGAACATAGCTGGCCAAGAGCTCTTCCCAGTGATTATGTAATAAGAATGGCTATTCCGAAGGGCTATACAACAAAAGAGGGTCAGTGGAGCAGAAAACTGCCCAGAAGATGGCTGAAATGAATATATATGGGGTGTTGCCCCCAGGAATTCTTTATACCGCAGCACTGAAGTTGCTAATGATGTCTGATTAGAGGGATAAACAGTGGGAAAGAAAAATAAATGCAGTATTTTAAAAATATGAAACTCTGAACAGGAAACAATTAGGGCTTCTGAAGTGCTGAGCAATTCAGTCAAACTGAGACCACTTTGCATTAGATAGGAAATAGGGGTGTGTAGCTGGGCTAATTCATGGGCCCTGCTGAAAGGCTTCCCAGAGAATGAGAAGATGGCATTTTTGGTAAAATAATTGTTCTCAGGAAACTCCTTGTCCCCTGGACCTAAGATTCCTCCATCTGTCATTTCACTTGCATACTAAAAACATGATTACTTAAGGGGAGATTTCAAAATTTTCTAATCAGAAATCACACATCCCCTCCCTCCTTCCCTTCTTTCCTTTTTTTTTTTTTTTTTGTAGGCCTATTCAAGAGTGTGGGTAATAATTGATATAAGATTCCTATTTGACAGAAATTGGAACTTTCGCAAGCAAACTGCTTTCTGATCACTTGAAAATACTTACTCGATTACAACCCTTTGCGCATTCAGTTTGTGGAAGCAGATTAAGGCAGAAAGCTGCCACTGTTTCCATATTCAGTTCTCTCTCTACATTACGGAAAGGAAACCAACGTACTTGGGAATTAAAAACCTCTTTGATTCCAGAACTCAAGTGTATTGCTCAATTTGGAACTGGCAAGGGATGCAGAGGGACAAAGGAAATGGATATAGAAAAAGACAGTTCTAATTTTCCTTCTAACTCAGATGGAGGCATTTAAAACAATCATGCTTTTGGGATCCCTAGAACAAATCATTGGAACTTGCCGTATGATGACCAGACATTATTGGGATATGTAGGGAATGCTTCTGCTACGATCCTTAACTTTTAATTTATGTTCTGATATGTTTGTGTAGTGTAAATATATGGATTCATGTTACATATTAAATCTATATTCAAAGATAAAATATATTAATATAATTATATAACATAAAGTTGATTTAAATATGTATTAAAGGTATTTAAAATATATAAATACAGTGGTGCCTGGGTTGCTCAGTCAGTTGAACGTTGGACTTTGGCTCGGGTCATGATCTCATAGTTCGTGAGATTGAACCTTGCTCCAGGCTTCTCACTTGCAGTGTAGACACTGCTTGGGATTCTTGGTCTCTCCCTCTCTGCCTCTCTCTCAAAATAAACAAATTAAAACAATAAAATACATAAATACATGCTAGTTACATAAATATAAAACTAAAAGGGCACTTTGCAATTTCTTGAGGAAACAAGTTTAAGAAATATATGAGAATGAAAGTATAGGATTACTTTGTGTGTGTGTGTGTACATGCGCGTGCATGCATGTGTATTTTTACTTGTTTGGTCTCTTTGTTGTTTCCTCAGGAACATGTTTCAAGTGATGTTGGCTGATAGTAAATGTTATTTCAACCCAGAACAAAAATAAAACAAGTAACTCTAATCAAATAAACTCTTAATAGCCTCTGGTCAGTGAGAAAATTCAGTTGTCCAGTCAAGTTTAAAAATCAATAGTGGCCATTCCAAATTTGAGTATAGTTATAAACCAGCAAACTTAAACACATTCTCAAAGATCAGAAATGCTTTCAGTCTAACGCAAACATGTCAGAATCTGGAGGGTGGGTGGGGACAGGAATCAAAACCTCAAAGAGAATTAGGATGTTTCATAGTAGCTACATAAAACCTACTGAGAAAAAAAAAGTAATAACAAAGTTACCAAATATCAGTGACTGAGTTACAAGTGAAGATAATATTTCAGTAATTTGGTCTCAAACATTCTTCCACTTATGAATGATATATTTATTTTGTATTTGCTTGATGTATCTAATGCCTATCATTCAGTGGAAGCATCCTCAGAATTAGGAACTCAGTTGTTTTCTGATCTTGCCATCTAAGATTCTCAGAACCAGAGACCTCAAGAGGCAGTGTTAATGTTCAGTTAGAACTCGAATGTTGAACTTAGGCACGTGTATATTTGAACCCTAACCCAGTCACTGTGCTCTGAAGTACTTTCTTCTTCCAGAACCTCAGTTTCCTTGTTTTGGCAGTTGGGCTTTTCATAGTGCCTATATGATAATTAAAACATTGTAGCTAATGTATATAATACCTAGAACACAGTAACTGTTGAATATTCCTATTATAGTATGATATATAATAGCTAATAAAGCTGTTAGGACTCTTATCTTTTGGTTTGGACTGGTTAACGCATTTGTTATACCGTTAGTGAGGTCACAGCCTTACAGAGAATCATATATAGAGTCTACCTATATCTATAAAAAAATGTGTCTGTAAGTTACTCTGTTGGTTTTTATAAAACAGGAAAATAGAACGTCAGTCCTTTTATTAAGTAGCTTATAATCAAGCAGGAGGTACAATGGCTAGTCACAAGATACTATCGTAAAAGATAAAATCATGGTAGGCAAAATCAAATAGGCAAAAAATCCCATTTTAAGAAAAATATCTGCTTATACTTACTGCTAACTCCACATCCAAAGCACTCTTGCAGAGATAAACAAATAGGTCTTTTAAAATATAAGGGAATCACGAAATGATTTATTAAACCTATTAACAGCATTTACATGAAATCTCTTTTGTTAAAAATAAATAGGAAAGGAGAAGAAAAACTACTGTAAAAAGTTAAGACTCTATGACTATATTGTGCTTAAGGCAAGTGGACCTCATTGAGAAGAAATCTATGGCTGATTAAAATATGAGCTATCCCATTAATCACACAATACATTAGATAATAAATTGTGGTTGTTAACTTGATATGCACCATTGAACTTGGAGAAAATATCACATAGGCAGACAAGTGCACCAGTGTATGACAGCGTAATAGCTTGTGGATATATTCTTTTTGTAAATATGTCTGCAGCATATCCGGTGTCTTACTGAATTATGCTGTAAAATAAGGTTATTCTTTAAGTCACAGAGATTAATGCTGCAGATTTTTCAACACTGGGGAAAAAAAAAGCATACATTTGAATAGAAGAAAGAGTGAGATAGAAATTAACATTTTTCACTCAGTGTGTCGTTCTAATATTTCATTGAATTTTCTAAGGGAGCTCTTAGGATGTTAGATTAAAAAAAAAATGTTTTGGAAAAAGGAAAACCAATGACATATTCCACTGACAGGTAATTATGTGAACTGATTTCAAAGATCAGTTTGAACCATGATCAAGGATATTTAATTATCTGTGCTGTATGGATCTAGTGAGCCCACTCTGAAAATTTGCTGATAGCACAAATAGGAAAGAATTAAAAAAATGCTACTTTATATAGGCCAGGCAGTACTTTTTACAGAAAATGACGATAGGTTTCTTTTAATTTTGTTTTGGTAAATATGTAAATTTAACATTTAAAGGGTTGTTAAATGTAATTTTCACCTGGTCTTGTGTTTCCAACTTGTTTGACAAAATAAAACATTCAGCAACTTAGACCACGTTTCATTGTGAATATTTTCTTTGCGCAAGCCGTCCCACATGCAGCCACTAGCCACGGGAAGCTACCGAGTGCTTGAAGTGTGGCTAGTGTGAATTGATATGGGCTGTCAGTATAAAATACACACCAATTTCAATGACTTAATTTTAAAAAAGGTAAAATATCTCATTTGGATATTTGAGGTTTAATAAAATGCATCAGTTACACGTTTATTATATATATATGTATATATACATATGTATTTACTTTTTTTAAAGACTAGAAAATTAGGGGCGCCTGGGTGGCGCAGTCGGTTAAGCGTCCGACTTCAGCCAGGTCACGATCTCGCAGTCCGTGAGTTCGAGCCCCGCGTCAGGCTCTGGGCTGATGGCTCAGAGCCTGGAGCCTGTTTCCGATTCTGTGTCTCCCTCTCTCTCTGCCCCTCCCCCGTTCATGTTCTGTCTCTCTCTGTCCCCAAAAAAATAAATAAACGTTGAAAAAAAAATAAAAAAAAAATAATAAAGACTAGAAAATTAAAATTGCATATGTGATTTGCATTTATGCCTTACATTAATATCTATTGGATAGTGCTGTTCAATGGGATCTAGGAAGTAAACTAATGATACAGGAAATAAAATTCTGAACAACAACAACAATAACAAAAAAACTTGACCTCTTCAGAAATACATTAAAATAGCTCACATTCTGACCATAAAACATGTTTAAGTTGTGTGTAAAATATTGTATATAAACCATATAATTCAAAGTATATCATGCATTAGAAAAAGGCACAAGAAAAATAGACTACAATTACATAGGTGTAATTATAATTAGACTACAATTACATAGGTATGGAAAGAGAACACTGCAAAATCTAAAACACAAAATATCCATTTAGTTACATTTCTAAAAAAGGTTTTTTTAATCTTTATTTTTGAGAAAGAGAGAGATGGAGCGTGAATAGGGGAGGGGCAGAGAGAGAGAGAGAGAGGGAGACAGAGAACCTGAAGCAGGCTCCAGCCTCTGAGCTGTTAACACAAAGCCCAACGCAGGGCTCAAATGCACAGACCATGAGATCATGACCTGAGCCCAAGTCAGATGCTTAACCAACTGAGCCACCCACCCCAGGTTACTTTTCTTATCTGAAAGGTAGATCCTGCCTGTGATCTCTGCAGCCATATTAATGTAGTTATTGAGATTACAAAGGACCTTCTTCCCCCAAGATAGTCTGAAAGTTTATGGAAAATTTATTTTCTCACAGAAGAATTTTAAATGGAATCAATACAAATCAAAAGATAGAAGAATCTTGGCCCAAGTTCCTCCACCCCTTGAAAACATAAGACAAAAGAAAACAGTTTTGGCCACCAAAGGCCATATAAACCATCTATTCCTTTTATTTTTTCAAGTCTGTATTTGCCGATATTGGGATCAGACAAGGCAGGGAAAGCCCCCGGTGCAGTCATGAGCAAGAGCAATACAGTAGGTGACTCTAGGATTTATTGTTCTGCGGTACTACTTTAGTCTGCCTTTGGATTGATAACTTAATACATCAGTCGTTAGCACCTGAAAGAGCTCACAGATATTGCAAAGTAAGCCATTTATGCTTTTACTTTCCTTTTCTGAGATGAGTCCTTCGTTTATATTTTTAAAATATTGTGCCTCTTTCAGGAATTATCTCTATGTAAATTCAGAGTACAGTGATTGTTCCCTGAGACGGGGCCATTATCTACCAGGAGTCACCATCAGATGGGGATGTACCCTGAAATGTTTGTGTGTGCATGTGTGTGTGTTGGGGTGATTGTCATCTGAAAATGGTTCCTGTGTAAAGTCTGTAAGAGCCACAACTAGACTTTGATGTGTGGGCCAGATTGGAGGGTTAATCCCCAAGAATGTGGAAAAAAAACACAACACACCAACTTTTAAAGAGTCTGAAGCAGAAAAAGCTTGCAGATTCTAGGTCTGTACTGTCCAATGTGGTAGTCACTGGCAACCTGTAGCTATGGAGTGCCTCATATATAGCTAGTATGACTGAGAAACTGAACTTTTAATTTTTTTTTAACTTTAAACTAAATTTAAAAACTGACACAGGAATAGGTGAGTGGAAAACTTTCAGGCATGTTTGAAAAAATTCTGGATTTACTTTTTCAACTATACATTTTAGGATGCATACATACAGATCAAGCATTTATCATTAAAAATGTCGAAGTGAGCTATGCAGAAAGAATACAATACAAGCCAGATTTTGAAGACTTAGTACCAAAATAAATAAATAAAATATCTCACTAATAATTTCACATAGATCACATATTGGGATGGTATTTGGATTGAAATGAAAGTATTAAATTTGATTTCACCCATTTTTAAAGTTTTTTATTAATGTAGCTACTAGAAAATTTAGAATCCTATCTGTGGTTCACATGGTATTTCTATTAGTGTTGTCTAAAAAAGAGGAAAAAACATGGGAATAACCATGAGATACGAAGATTGTAAATGGGATATGACAACAAGTCATCAGTGAGGCACTGATGACATGGCAGGTAGTTAAGAGTCAGTAGCAAATAGAAGAGAAGCAGACCCTTCGCTGACCTTACTGTGTTGGTAGATGACTAGTGTGTAATGTCTGGACTGGTTTAAGGGCTTCAGTTTGAAAACATGACGTGTAAGCCATTTGTGCCTTACAATCAATGACAAATATGTTGCTGCTTTAATAGTAATACTTTTAATCATTACTAGTTTTGATTTTAGAAAGTGTTAGTCCATTTCCATCTTGTTTTAGCCTTCCACATGGTATTGAGGGTGTTACATAGAGACATTGAAAGGATTTTCCCACAATAAACCTTTCAAACAAAAGACACCAGAATTCTAGACTAGGAAAAAAGAATGTTAAATTTCACTTCCAAGGGTAGACATCTTATGAAGCAGTACCACAGATCACTTTGTTATGCAAAATCTATTCCATAAACTAAGTACTGGATTAAATTAATCTATTGGACACTTTGGAACAAATTGTATTATGTTGTATTTGCCGTGGAAGTCCTACCGCCCTCACGTTGAAGTCAAATAGCCTTTCTCCCCACATAAGTCAGTTGCAAGTTCACTATAGAAAATCAGAAACACTAAAAAGTGAAATGGAGAAAATAATAATCACTTGTAACCTACACCACCCAGAGATAATGACTATAAATTTCCCTTGCGTTTTTTTTCAAGGGTGTACAGTTGGGTTTAGGCAGGGTTTGGTATGTCTTAATAAGCACTGCATCACAAAGTCTGTATTTAATACTGTTTACCCTTTTCTTTGAACTCTCTTTGGACTGTTTCATAGCCCAGACTGAGGTTATGCATTAGAGAAACAACAACTTAATAAATGATGTCTTGTTGGCTTGAAAGTATTATTCATATAGATTTCCAAAGTGACCAAAATACAACCAGAAAGTGTTTTATTCACTAGAAAATCTCATTGAACATTTTCTGACACTATTAGTAAGATAAAGAGAGTGTGGATGAAGGAGAAAACATGAATTCTGAATCCTGAAGAGCCTGTGCTTATTAGTACTTTCAGCAGAAATCATGAAGGGCCACCTCATCAGGCAGATAGATGAAGCTTCATTTAGGTAAAGAAGTGTTCTGAGAGTAATACATCACAGAAAGCCCTGTAGCAGTCCAAAGTGGATGCTAGACAAACATGCCTACCTGTCATTGCTGCCTTTTGATTGGAAAGAGTTTGTATTTGTTTCCTCTTTAAGACAAAAATGTACATGCAAGTATGAAATCACTTGGCAATTTTAGCAGTGTAAGATCTGAAAATGCAAACCCAAGGACTTGAAGTTAGGCAAGCTCCTTGAGATGTAGCAGAGTGCCAAATGCCCTTCGGCTTCTTGAGCTATTTACTTCCAGCCTCTGGCTTTATTCTAGCTACTGTCCTTTTACTCAGTCTTGCTATTCCACCTAGTTTTAGGTGAGTTGAAAAAAAAAAACAAACAAACTGCATCTTGAAGTCAGGAAAAGCAAAGGCTCAGTGTAATGTTCCAGAACCTCCCGTGCTTATTTCTTGTAAGACCATCAGGTACCTAAATGCCAACATCTCCACTGTCCCTTATTCACCTTCCACTTTATACCCATAATCAGGGTAACTCAGAGGGGAATATGTTGCAGTCTCTTGATCGCTGAGATGATTTCTGGATTTAGATCAGTGTCAAAAGTCCTGAGAGCTCTTAGTTTAGTATTTCTTCAAGTTTCTGGTCCAGTTGGTGGTAAGGCAGGCTGGTGGGCAAGCTCCCCTGATGCACAAGTGAAGGTGCTGAGAACTTCCCATTGTCCGTGAACTAGGTTTCTCACTAGGAAACTGTGTGCTTGATTTGAGAACATGGTATTGATTCTAATTCTGATCTAAAACTCCATGGAATGTGTTAGCTCCAAACAGTGTTAAGGTAGCCCTTATTTCATGGCAGTGGTGAACATCAAGCTGCAAAGGATTTCAAAGATGAAGACTGAAGCGATAGGAAACCATCTGGCAGACAGAGTATATGTGGTAATAGGAAGAATATCTGGGGTATACTCAATTCCAAATAATAACATTCATCAATGCTTCATTTACATATTCATATTTTTATTCAAGAAATAATCATTGTTTCTGTGTCAGGTATGACAATGCACGAAGAGCAGATATGATTTCTGACCTCTTGGAATCAGATTTAATTCATAGTTATGTAATTCTCTTAATTCTTACATAGAAAATAATAGTTTGCTATGGATTACATAATTCATATTTATGTAATCCCTTAATTCCTACAAGGAAAAAATGGGGGGGGGCAGTGATTGGGTGTAGTTGGAAATGCTAACATAAGGTGGGAGTCAGGAAAGTCTTCCTTGAGTAAGTGATGTTTAAAATGATGGAAAGTTTAATGATACATTGCTAGATGTTGGAAATATGATGATAAGCATAGTCCCTGTCCTTGAAGAGTTCATGTCTAGGAAAGAGACATGCAAACCAGTAAGAATCCTCTATGAGAAGTGTTCTATAGAAGTATATGAATTACAGTGGATCCCGAAGGTTGTGGGTAATTATGTCTGACCATCTCAGGAAAGGCTTTATGAGATTAAAGCGCTTTAAGTGTGGGTTTTTGAAGCACTATCATTTTGAAGCCTAAGGAATATTACCAAGCAATCAAGACAGGAAATCATATAGCAAGTAATGGCTAGGAGTAAGAAAAAGTCTAGTATGTTTGGCAAACCCTAAGTAGAAGGGAAGGCCTAGAAAGGCAATTGGCCAAAGGTGAGATTGTGTATGGAGTGGGATGGTAAAATTTAAGGCATGTGAAATACTGTATAAAAGAGTTTATACTTCTCTTTTAGGAGTGGAGGAGCCATTAGAGTATTTTAATTAGGAGTTTGAAATCGACTGGTGTTTGTAGACTAATCATTCTGAGTGCAAAAGGAAGGATGGATTTGCCTTATGGAAAGGCTGGATTTGGGGAGACTGATTCGAAGGTCATTGCAATAGGCCCTAAGAGAGGAGGGAAGAACTTTAGCTATGGCAGTGGCCAGGAAGATTTAAAAGCTATTTAGGAGTAAAAATCAATGCTAATTGAGGGCTGACTGGCTAGGATAGATGGAGAGAGAGAATTCCAGCATATGTGGAGATTTCTACCTTCTGGGTAATTTATGGAATCCACAGAACCATTGTCAGGTAGTAGAAAGGCTTAAGATTTGAGGTTTGAATCCTGGCTCTACCACTTAAGCTAGCTGAGCCTCATTTTTCTACACAAAAATGGCTTAAAATAATTTTGTGGGGGTTAGAGGCACTTGAGTGGCTCAGTGAGTTGAGTGACCAACTCTTGATTTCAGCTCAGGTCATGATCTCATGGTTGTGAGATTGAGCACCTCGTTGGGCTCATGGATCCTGCTTGTCTATGGGCAAGACTATGGTCTACATTCAGCCTCTATTTTCTTCTTGGGGACCAATTACTCAGGATTAGGGTAAATTGTACAGAATCAGAAATGGTTTAAGATAGTAAGTTCAGTTTTAAGCATGCTAAGTTTAAAGTTCATATTGTAGTCTAGATGGATGGATATATCTTGTATGCATTCAGAAACAGAGCTCGAGGACTTGGGAATGGGGTGCAAATAAAAGCCCAAGAATTTGGAGATGTAATTATTAGGTGATAATTGAAATCACTTGACTGTATGAGAGTCCACCCGGTATAAGAAAGAAAAGATTCAAAGTGAAATCTCTGGTGCTCGGTATGTAAATAAGTAGACAGAGAAGGAAGAGCCTCCCAAAAGCAACTAAAACATGGTTTAAGAAATAACAAAACCTTGAAAATGGGAACAAACATAACAAAACCTGCCTAGTATGAGAGGTGAACTTTAAGAAGGAAATCTGTAGCACTCTGACAGGTCTTAGGACTGACAAGTAACTTGAGGAAAAGGGAGAACTCTTTGAATATAACAATTAAGAGATCACTGACAACCTTAGAGCAATCTCCTTATGGTGGTGGGGAGCTGAATGCATATGGCGGTTAATTGAGGAAGGAGCAGAAATGAATAAATAGTCAGGAGATGCAGAATACTCTTTTTTTTTTTTTTTTAAAGAAACTTGGCGTGGCGAGTTGGGGTGGTAGGTAGAAATGGATAAAGATAAAAGAGGCCTTGGGTGCCTGGATGACTCAGTTGGATAAGCATCCAACTTGGGCTCAGGTTATGATCTCACACTTCGTGAATTCCAGCCCCACGTGGAGCTCTCTGCTGTCAGCGCGGATCCCGCTTTGGATCCTCTGTCCCTCTCTCTCTGCCCCTCCCCGACTCATTTTCTCTCTCTAAAATAAAATAAACATTAAAAAAAAGAAAGGAGGCTTAATTAATAGACACTGAGAGCAAAGATCTAGCATTGAGGAAGCAGAGGGAGATAAGTGATGGAAGGTAAATAATAAAGGAATGTTCTAGAAGAGGCTGCAGCTCAGGAAATATGTTACAAAAGAATGCATTTGCCTGAGATGGAAAAGGCATAACTTCCCTTTGAGTCAGAAGGTGGAGTAAAGTTGGAAAGACAATCAATAATTGGAAAGTAGGAAACTTCCAGAATTAACACAGTTGTTTTATCCTGTTATTTAGCTTTTATTTTTTTGTGTTCTAATAGCTTAGATTTTGAGTACCTTAATTAGATTGGCTAGTACCTTTTAGTGTTCTCTCTACATAAAATGAATTATTAAATTTTAATTTAGTAAAAGCTAAGTGAAACCACACCTCTGTCCTTTCTTTTCCCTGAAAAAAGAACGTTAGAAAATACTGATTCTTAAAAAAGTAGCCCCAAGAATGACAAGGTCACAAAAATTACATTATCTGTGCAAGTGTCTCAGAATATCAGAGAAATATGTTCCCCTAATGATTTGTATATCCTACAGAAATATTAAAGATAAACTTTATGCAGGACATTGGAGTATGTGTTAGCTCTTAAAATAAATTGTTCCAGTAATAAAATGATTTGTATTGTTTCACTACCACTATAAATGAGTTTTTGTTTGAGCATTTGCTTGTTGGAAAATAGTTTTACATAGCCTTTTTTAAATGTTAACTGTTAGCTCAAGCTTAATTAGGATTGTAAGTAATTAATTTTGTATCATGTTTACATTTGAAAACAAGTACCATATGACCTTTGTTAGTAGCTGAACACATAGTTTAATTAGATTATCTTCATTTTATTGTGTTATAGAGAAATAAAACACAAAATAACCAGTCCCTCCTCATACTTGTGATTTTAGAAATGATGAAGAGCAGGATCTGGATTTATATTATAAATAATAAGCAAGTATAGTAAATTCTGCAGATAGAAGGATCATACATTTGAAATACATAGTCCAGAGCAGATGGGAATTCAGCCCAAGGTCAGAATCTCAAATAAAGACTTTCAAAGCAATAAGATGATACAGTTATATTTTAATTTTACCATCATGTGGGGATTTATAGTATTCTATCATTGGTCTTCATCACTACTTTTCTAATTTCTACCTGAATGATCTCAGTCATATTTTCTGGTTCACTACTGACTTTGTTCCAGCGCTTTGAAATACATTTCATTAGCTTTGATCTTCTTGCTATATTCATATATGTAAATCCAAACACAGAACGGATATCTATTTTTGATAGTGTAACAGAATTAATACTTAGTATTTTCAAAACTGCACCTGGGCCTTTTCCATCAAATTTACTTGTCCCTGTATTTCCTATTTTAAATTTTTTTTTTTTTCAACGTTTATTTATTTTTGGGACAGAGAGAGACAGAGCATGAACGGGGGAGGGGCAGAGAGAGAGGGAGACACAGAATCGGAAACAGGCTCCAGGCTCTGAGCCATCAGCCCAGCGCCTGACGCGGGGCTCGAACTCAGGGACCGCGAGATCGTGACCTGGCTGAAGTCGGACGCTTAACCGACTGCGCCACCCAGGCGCCCCTGTATTTCCTACTTTAGAAAAGGATATAACCAAGGACCTGACACTTAATTTGGGAAAGGATCATAGTTTCTCATTCCAGGTTAACACCAAAGTCACTATGTTGTATTTCGTTCTAGGCTTTTCCTTAACCATGACTTTTTTCCCCCAACAGTTGTGCTTACACCATTTAAATTTCTTTAAAGAACATTATAAATTTGTGGTTATTTTTTTCTTCCTATGTCAGTATTGGTGTTTGTACTTGTATTAAAAGTATCCACTTCATCCAAGTCTTAAGATTATTGTGAGAATTCAGTTAGATAACAAACATAAAGCACTTACTAGGATGCCATCTATATAAGAAGTATTCGGTAGAAACAACTCGAAGGAACACAATATGTAATTAAGTCATGGAACATAGATTTAGAGGAAAACGGGGTAATCCTCGACTACTTAGAACTAATATTTTGGGTGTGTGTGATGCCATGATGAAGTAATGTTATGTATTATCAAAGAAATTGTTCACATTGAGCTGAAGGATAAATATGGAAATAATAACAAAATGAAAGAAATAAGAAGCATCCTTAGAAATTGAAATATTCTAATGGCAGTCATTGAGAGTTACCAATCATTCTTTATTATCAATGCAGTGTATCATCTTTATGTACATTGCAACATATCAGCATTACATTCTGTACAACTCTGGGTATATCATTTGCCCTCTCATTGCTTCCATTGCCTCAGGATACCATAAGGATCTTGACTAGAGAAACTTTAAGTTCGATTTCAGTTTTAAAAACTATGACTTTATGACCACAAAAGAGCTTAATTCTGATTTTTCTGAGTCAACACTTAACAGAATTGTGAAAGACCTCCTGTCTGTGTTTATGTATTTTCTGATTCCAGAATCATCCTTCTCTTTCTAATCTGTCATCCCTATTAATTCTTCAAGTTTCTTCTCCAAATATTTCTTTAATGATCTTCGTATTGCCTTCATTTTCCTCCAATGAGACACACAGATATGGAATCTAGAGTAGAGAAACATAATCCTGATTTCAATATTAGCAGGCCAACTCTTTAAGATAATTATATGTGTGTGTGTGTGTGTGTTTCCGTATAGTGCTCTAGAAGTTTGCCTCATACTTTATTGTACCTCCTCCATTTCCTATGTTCCAGTTTTTATCCCATAGACTTCTATCCATTTTATCCCTGTTGGTATTCTATCCCAAATTTGAAATGACTTTTTCTCCTTAATGCTTTTGTAAGGAGGGGGAGGATTGGGCAGTCTCTTTGCCAAAGGAATGCTTGACTTCGAGGGAGAAAAACTCACAGTAACCAAGCACTTCCCAATATCACAACTTCTGTTAGCAGTATCAGAAATAGTCCAATCTCTCGATTCTCAGCCATCCTTGAATCCTCTTCTGGAGGGAGAAAGGGAAAAAAAGAAAGTGGGTTGGGGAGAAGAAAAATACTAACTTGAGAACTTGATCCATAATAGATGACTCTTACTAACCTCAAATAATTTGCTTTGTCCACTACTTCTATTGCTGTTTTCTATCTTCATTTAGTCCAACCTTTTCATTTCTCAGCCCTTCAATTGATCTGGTGCCCAGTAATTTATTCATACTGGTACAAATTTTGCCCAATATTTTAGCTCTGATTTGTAACATTAGCATGATGTGCCTAGAAGGTGCTCACCAAATATTTGTAAAATAAATCAATAAACAACTGAGTACCTTGATACCTGGTCCCTCAAAATGCCACACCACTATCTTTGTTACCTCCACAATACTCTCCTCTGAAGCATTGGGTGGTGATGCGAAGACAGGTCCAACAATCCAAGATAGGACCTTCAGTCACAACTGATAAAGAGAAGAAATTTAACGGAAGGGGGGGGCCATGGCATGGAGTTTTCTTATTTCATGCATCAAGTCTGATGGATTAAACCTCAGGCATTTCCAGGACTCTTAAGTTTACATTGCTGTGAATTCTTTCTTTCCCTAGTAATCAAGTTTCTTGATGAGTCAAAAGCTTCTGTAACTTAAGTCAGATCTCTGGAGAAGAAGTGGGAAAAATGATGCCTCAGCTTATGTTGGTCCTATGGGTTATAAACCATACTTTTGAAAGCCTCTGAGCACCTCCTATATCTGTGTGTTTGAGATTTGAGATACATTTTGTTGTCAGATACTGTTGACATTCCCACCCCCATAATCAAATCTTTAGGAAGTGAGTTCTGAGTGTGACAGATGGGAAAGATATGGCCATATAGAACAAATGAGATGGGGAAATAGGGGTTGAATCCTCAAGGTGTCCCATGTACTGTACTCACCACAATCTTCAGAACAAGCTAAAAGAGAATTAGAAAGTTCTAGTGAGCTTATGATCAACGTAGAGTTTGCCATATTTATACCCAATAGTCTTTATTTGGTTACAAAATGAGGTTCCAGCCACCCCACCATCCATTCTAAATAACTCTAATATGAAACCACCTTCCTCCTCTCACCCTCATTTCCTATTCCTTTCACATAAGTTCACTGTTGTTAGATAGACATCTTTTATTACCAACTTCAGAGAAGTTCTTTAATATCTCTTTCAGTTTCAATTCCAGGTTTTGGCGGACATCGAGAAGCTTGCCTTGAAGGATAAAGGCACCTAAGAGGAGGTGGAAGGCACATTAGAAACTAGGGGTGGTTCTTCCCTTCAGAATTTAATCCTAATTGTTTTTGCCTTGTTTCTCCCAGTGAACTTTGCCTATACTTGCTTGGGCAGTACAATCTTTTAACATTGAAACAATCCCTCACCTTTCCATGTTTCATTGCCCAGTTTATAAAGTTCATTCTTCAGCCATATTCTCAACTTAACAGCCTTATGAACAGCTAGAGAGGGGGTTAAAGATACATACAGAGGAATAATTACATCCATGGAAAAACTTATGTGGACCCACGTGCACTCTTCCCTGCCTCCCTTATCCTTTTAACCCACAAAACTCTCAGTGACTCAAGCTTCCCTCACCCAACACCCGAAGCATCTTGTCCCCGTGGGAGACCTTGAAGCTTAAATGGATCATCTCCTTAATCTGCCGTTCAAGCAGATGAGTTCGGCCAGGGACTTCTGAGGGTACCAGCTTTGCTATCAAGGACCTAATATCCTCGTTGAATTTGGGGTCACATTCCAAGCAGGCTTTGACCCCGTGGAAGGCTGCCAAGGACAGGGGCAAGAGTAGGAGCAACCACAGGTCTCCCATTTCCTTCCCCCAACAGCTGGTTGTCCTGGCAACTAGTTCACCTAGTTCCCTTTTCTTCAAAAATCCAGGAATAAGAGCCTTGTCCTGGATAGTCTGACTCCACCTTCCCCTCCATTTCCATCCCACTTCTAGGCAATCTCTTTTGCTTAAGGATCTTCAGATGTTTTCTGACATTTATCCTTCATGCCAGAGAGGGAGAACTGCCAGTTGGGAAGCAGATACCTGAGTTCTGAGAATAGAACACAGAGAGAGAAATCTTGAGCTCACACAAGCAGAGTTCCGTGCAGAGATGTATCTCAGAAAAGGTTTTTCTTCAGGTTTCTCCTATTCTTGTGTCCTCAGTAAATTCCCACATCCCTCCTGATCATGGGAGTGGTGTGTCAAGAAAGAGATCTCATAGGACCTTAGAGCTGCTTAACCAAAATTCTACTTCTATAGAGGAGGTAATAAAGCCCTGGATATTGAATTGCTTGGGGTCCCAGTCCCTAATGGTAGAAGTATTGTTGAAAATTAGCAATAGATGTCCAGATGTAATTGATGTCATTGATAGTAATTTTATATAATTGGTAATTTCTCAAAAATTGGTAGGATGATTTTCAGCTGTGACATATAATTTTTTATATCATTCTTTTAATAAAGAGTCTGGAGCCAGGAGCCAGGAGACATCAGTTGAGGAATATATGGTGATGGGTGAGAATCCAGTAACACCCAGGGTCCTTTAGTGGACACATCTTAAAAGTACTAATGCTGAAATGTGAGGCATATAAGAAAATAACCACAGTCATCATGAGCTGCCCTCTCAGGCCACCATTGAAGGAACCCAAGTAAACATTTCAGTTTAGGGCTTTTGAATAAGAATGTTCTTCGTTTTTTGAAGAAATGAAGATTGCTTTGCAGATTTTTCAGGATACCAATTACCTCTTCTCTGTTACATTGCTTGTATGGCTGTGACCTCCTGGGAACCAGGAAACCCTGAAATCTTAAAAGATTAGTGGTAGAATTTAGAGCTAAGGTATGGTAAAGTCATGGAGTGAAAAGCTGTGAGGGAAATCCAAACATCTACCACTAGTTATATGCCTACCATGCGCTGCTAGGTATGTACTAAACACTTCTGATAGATGATTTGCAAGTCCTGATGGCACAGCAATACTTTGAAAGATTATCCCAATTTTACAGATAAGACTCAGGTTAGGAAATGTGAAACAATCCTTTCGGCAAAATAATTTGGTAGCTATGGGATCAGGATTTTAACTCATGCCTGTCTGACTCTAATTTCTATATACTTTAATCACTGCCTCTCAACATTTTTTGGGACAATGCAGAAAATGATTTATTGGAGCTTGATAAATCAGAAGATTGCAAGAGGGGCAATTCAAATCCTTTGCTCCAAATCCACACCTCTTTGTTCTGATTTTATTTTCCCTTGGCTAGATGATCTCATCTTTAGATGATCTTCCAAAGGATTTCCACATGTTGAGATCTGAAGGCATTTGAGGTTATGGGATTAAATGAACTCTGAAAACCAAATTGGAGACTAAAAGGGGCTAAGACCTTTGGCATGAAGGTAGCCAGATTTGAGGAAAAAACATTCTTGAAGAGAAACACACATTATAGATATTTTCCAGTTAACAACGCATACTTCTACTTTCAGATTGGACACTTAAAGAGAACGCTTTGCCATTTTAGTGAATAAGTCTACTGTTCAGTGTCACATTACCTTGATCCAGACCATGTGCCCAATTGACCAGTTTTATCCTCATTCTTTCAGCTTAATTGGCAATCCAGGATTTTTAGGATGAGAGAAAAAAATATTCAACTTCTGTATAGTCTTGGGAAGACTGAAAAAAAAAGCAAGCCACTTTCTAAAAAGACAGGACTTGTAATTGAAAGGGACATATAAAAAATAATGGAGGGACTAGCACTACCATGGAGCAAACAGCAAACAGATAATAACAGAGTGAACTGATAATAGAGGCAGAGGTGGACACAGATCTATAAGAAGACAGAACACTAAATCTGGAGGAATTTTTATAGAGGGGCTGGATCTAGGAGACTAGAAACAACAATTAATGAATATATGGTGGTGAGTGAGAACCCAGAGATACTCAAGATGCTTTACGAGAAGCGTCCTGAAGGTACTGATGATGGAGTGTATGACACAGAAGAAAATAACTACAATTATCCTGGGCTAGTTCTTCAAATTCCATAAATGTAAAATATTTGAACTTTGGAAAGGAAGAGCTGTCTGGACATTGACTGATGATATAATGATCACATTACTTAATTAAAACAATGATACTTGTGTCTAGGAGGCAAAAGGCTAATACCTAAATCCTTCATTGATTATGCTAATATTTGGTTTGGATTGGCACAGAGGGGATATGATTTGTAGTCAGTGTGAATGTGTAGAATAGCTAACCAAACCCTTTATTTGCTTTAAATAAGAGATACATAGTAGCACATGCATTCGTAATATTTTACCAAATAGACATTTATTCATTTGCAAATCTTAGATAAGATTCATGGGTTATTCACAGGTGAGATATATTACATATTGTATATGTTCTTTTCCTCCAAAACCATTAGTCCTGATAGTCCCTTTTAAAGGCTAGAGTCAGTTGTTTTGTAGCATGTAGCCTTTGTTACAAATCATAGGATACACTGAGGTTTAAAATCTAAAATAAATAAATGAATAAAATCTAAAAAGTTTCATAAAGAAGAGCAAGAAGCTTCTTAAAAGAATTTCCTTCAATCCATAGTAAATCTTGTTTCCAGATCCATACAAAAAAATAAAAATAGGGAATCTCTGTGGCTCAAGCTTCTTAGAGCTTCTTTTCTTGTGGATTATTTGTCCCAGCTGAGCCCTCCTGCGTTGCTGCCTGTCTCTGTCACTTCACAGGATTCCCTAGAAGTTTGGCAAATAATCCAGATACCTTTCGTAGTCAAGTGAGATTCAATTCCTTCCTGACTGTGTGATCTGAGACTAGGGAGCCATTGCTTGGCATTTGGTCAAGTTATAAGCCATCTGTCTAGGCAGCATAATAACCATAATTATAAATGTTGAAATAATTACTGTATTCCAGATCCTTCACATGTAAAGTGATTTTAATATTTTCTGGTGTGCCTGTCTACTTATCCATTTATAATCCATTGTCATTAAGCCAAATTCCACCCCCCCCCCCCCCCCCCCCCCCCACCATGTTCCTCTTGTTCTTTAGAAGAAGTCCTAAGGTTGGAGCTTGGAAGACTTTTTTTTAAACATTTATTTTGAGAGACACAGAGCACAAGTGGGTGAGGGACAGACACACACACACACACACACACACACACACACACAGAATCTGAAGCAGGCTCCAGGCTCTGAGCTATGAGCACAGAGCCTGATGTGGGGCTCGAATCCACAAACTGTGAGATCATGATCTGAGCTGTGGTCTGACGTTTAACCGACTGAGCCACCCAGGTGTCCTGGAGCTTGGAAGACTTTGAGGGAATCTCCATCTGGAAGGAAATTAAACTAAAAGAAAAGCTGATCCCATCAGTAGGGATTGTGGGAAGAACAGGGGAGACAAATAATGACAAAAGATTGTGTCATAACCTCTTGTCTCTAGGCTGGGTTCCCAGAAGGGGAGATTACATTAGGTGGGTTAAAGGGAATACTAAAGACAAGAGGAGCTTGCCCTGCATCCTTGAGGAGCTCCAAAGACTACACCAGTTACCTGCATGTGACAACTGTACCTCAGGAAAAATAGTAGCATGACATGATTGGCTAACAGAAGGCACTCCTGAGACCATGCTAGTTACCCTGTGCTGTGGAAGGACCAATATACTTCCCCTGGTTGCCAGGCAAGGATGTGCAAGTGAACTCAGGATCTGACTGGAAAGCTTGACACTGTGTTTCATCAAGGCTTCAGGGAGTGGGGTCCTGTCTGAAAGATGGATAGCAAACCACTAGATCAGGAAAGGAAAAGGCATTTGCAGCAAGCTCCAGCACCTTGACGGGGCCAAATTGTTAGGGAAAACTGCCAGACCCTGAGGAACTAGAGAACAAGCCCAAAGTGCCCCACATGCAGAGTTTCCCAGAAAATACCACAAGAAGACTCAGAGGTGGGGTGGTACCAATCTTGCCTTAGAAGATACCAACACATTGGCAAAGAATAAAACATACCCTCAAAGTTAAAAAAGTATGTCATTCAAGGGAACACACATTAGTGAAGAAATGCACTACATAATTCACTGAAGAGGAGAAGACGGGTTTTAAATGCTAAAAGAGAGTTCAGTAAGTGATTGTACTTACTACCATTTTAGTATGCTAGGTAAGATGGACTGGTAGTTAAAACAAGCCTGATTTTTCAGTGATTAGGACAGTGTTTTCTTAAGCCCAAGAGAGGTCTAGTATTCCAGAGTTACCAATGTTCATGATTCCTGATCAATTATAGGAGGTTAGGGCCAGTTGGAGTAACCTAACCCTTGTCCTATCTCCTGGGCAAGCACTGCTATCAGTGGAAAGCTTTCCTCTATGTGCTATATATCCAAGGGCCCCTTCAACCACGGGAGGACCTATGAATTAACAAAGGCCCCGCACCTTCCCATTCCTATATCCCATTTTGGAAAGAAGCAGGGAATGGGAAGGAAATATGAAAGAATGATTTTTCCAAAAGGTACTTGGTTCCAAAAAAGAGTGTTTAAATATTGGGTGGGATTAAACTTATCATATTGTGCTGATACTGCTTTTTTTTTTTTCTTTGCTCACCCTGTGAGGTGAGAAGTGAGGTGTCCAGAGGAAGCTCAGGCCGGTTATAGATTATGAAGAAGCTGTCTCCTTCGTCTATCTCTAAGTAGTATAAATAAATGTGTGACCTTGAAGCATAAACACCATAATACTTGATTCTCAAGACAAGTTTGCATTACTATTTCCCCTTTACAAGACAGGGGCCTGATGTTCAGAGGTACTAAGGGAAGTGCCAAAGTTCACACACCTACTAAGGGCAAGATTTGCAGTAACACAAATTTGTCTGCTTTCATAGTTGTATGTTTCCAAAATAGCAAAATGTTTCATTTTTTAATGTTTGTTTATTTTGAGAGGGCTTAGGAGGAGAGGGACCGGGTGAGGAGCAGAAAGAAAGAGAGAGACAGAGAGAGACAGAATCCCAAACAGGCTCCATGCTGTCAGTGCAGAGCCCAACACAGGGCTTGATCTCACTAACTGTGAGATCATGACTTGGGCCAAAATCAACAGTCAGGTGCTCAACCGACTGAACCACTCCAGGTGCCCCCCGAAATGTTTCTTCGGTAGAGTTAATCCAAGGTACAATCATCATTGCCTCAGGTTAGGAAGAATTTCCTCAAGGAAATTACTTTTTGCGAGAAAAGAAAAATGGTTTGTTTTTTCCCATTAGTTTACTTTTTAAGCAAGTGGAATTTATAATCCTAATGAACTTTTAATAGTTATCCCACCCTCAATTCTTTTTTGTACCCCTCCTCTTTAATTACTTGTATAGAGGATTTAAAGAATAGTTATATTCTGCAGCCTGTTTGCCTGCCAGTTGCAGAACTCAATTTTCTTTAATACAGTATATAAAAAGGCACAGATGTTAATCTAGTTTGCCTTAAATACATACTAGGCAAATACAGAATTCTTTCCTCCCTTCAAAGAAGATTAAAATACAACAAGAAAAAAAAACCCTCTAAGAACACAATAGCCAATAGCAAGTAACATCATCAAGTACTTAGTCTGTGATTAAATAGTCTTTTATATTCATGACATGCATGATCTTAGAAAATCCTCATGCTAAAAGGTTGGTACCCTCCTTGCCATTTAGAGATGAGAGAACTGGGACTGAGTAGGTGAGTATCTTTCAGCAGAGCACAGAGCTCTCAGATGGTTCAGTTTGCATTCTTAACCTCATTTTGACTGATCCCTTATGTACATTCTTTTAATCAGTAAGCTCTCTCTCGCCCCTTTTTAGGGGCGAGAAAAAAAATTATGTATTTATTTTTATTTTAGGTTCTTATTTACTATAGTTTACAAAAATGGTAAAATTGGTTTCAGGTGTGGAATTTAGTGAGTGGTTATTTACACACAATAGTCAGTGCTTACCACAGTGCCCTCCTTAATAAACATCAGCCATTTAGGCCATCACCTGCCCACCTCTCTCCGTCAACCTTTAGTTTGTTCTCTATAGTGAAGAGTCTCTTTTGATTTGTTTCTCTCTCTCTCTCTCTCTCTCTCTTTATCCCCTTTCCCCTATGTTCATCTGTTTTGTTTATTAAATTCCACATGTGAGTAAAACGATAGGGTATTTGCCTTTCTCTGATGTATTTTGCTTAGCATAGTACACTCTAGCTCCATCCACGTCATTGCAAATGGTAAGATTTCACCATTTTTGATGGCTGAGTGATACTCCATTGTGTACCCTCTACACCTTTTTTTATCCATTCATAAGTCGATAGACATTTGGGCTTTTTCCATAGTTCGGGTATTGTTGATAATGTTGCTGTAAACTTTGGGGTGCCTGTGCCTCTTCAAATCTGTATTTTTGTATCCTTTGGCTAAATACCTAGTAGTGCAATTGCTGGGTCGTAGGGTGGTAGTATTTTTAACTTTTTGAGGAAGCTACATACTGTTTCACCAGTTTGCATTCCCATCAACAATGTAAGAGGGTTCCCCTTTCTCTGCTTCTTCACCAACATCTGTTTTTTCTTGCGTTGTTAACTTTAGCCATTCTGACAGGTGTGAAGTGGAATCTCATCATGGTTTCATTTTGTATTTCCCTGATGATGAGTGATACTGAGCATTTTTTCATGTGTCAGTAAACCATCTAGATGTCTATTTAGAAAAATGTCTATTCATGTCTTCTGTCCATTTCTTAACTGGATTACTTATTTTTGGGGTGTTGAGTTTGATAAGTTCTTTCTAGATTTTGGATACTAACCCTTTATCAGAGATGCTATTTGTAAATATCTTCTCCCATTCCATCGGTTGTCTTTTAGTTTTGTTGATTGTGTCCTTCGCTGTGCAGAAGCTTTTTATCTTGATGAATTCCAATAGTTCATTTTTGCTTTTATTTCCCTTGCCTCTGGAGACAGGTCTAGTAAGAAGTTGCTGTGGACAAGGTCAAAGAGGTAGCTGCCCGTGATTTCCTGTAGGATTTTGAATTTTTCCTGTCTCACATGTAGGTCTTTCATCCATTTAAAAAAAAGGCCCTGCTCCTATGCATAATGAATTGCCATGTTTCTGAAAAAATTACACTTAGTGGGTGAGTACAGTATATGGCATTACATCCAGTTCTAATTCTGGTCCTTGTAGGAACAGATTTCTCTTCAAAGTATCAAGTCATGGGAGAAACTTAGTTGAATTTGAACTTCATGGTCACTACCCTTTAATAAATGATCTTGTTGCTAATAATTTCTTTGCATTATACTACCTTTCATTAATACAAAATTTCACAGTTGGAGCTTTCTCTATTTGGAGAATTCTCTGTGATCTTGCCCTGAAATGACTGAGTTTCTTCCTGATTTTCTCTACTATGCTAGGTAAATATTTTTTGCTTAAATAGAATCACCCTTAAGCACTTCAGTTATATTTGGTTACTGTCAGTTCATTTGGAGATTGAGCAAATTTCATTATATCTTTCAGGGTGTTGTGTAAAAAGGTCTCAACAAAATGTACTATCTCCCTATTTACCACATAGTGATATAAGAGGAAACTGAAAAAGTCAACTCCAAAACAGGATGGTTTCAATTCAATGGAGGAAAGATTTTAGTGGAATGGGTTATTGACATTAATTATTAGAATGAACTATTAACATGGTGTGGAATCTATTCCTGGAGGAGATTCTTGGTCAACTCTGTCAGTGTTGGGCAGTCTTGCCTAGGGGTTTGGGCTTTATTGAGTGGGGTTCCTCCTAGCTGACCCAGCTGCTCTATTACACAGAGAATCATAACTTGGAAACTATATTTCATATTATTTTTTCCATAAATTTGTTGCAAGTTTAACAACAGATGTATGTTCAATTTCTTTTACAAAAAATAGAAATTGTGGTATTACATATACTAGATGGGAAAAGAGTTAGTAAAGTTCTATATTGTATAAATGATTGCCGTTTTTAACATAAACAGATTCACCAAAATAGATTCCAGAAACCATCCCAAATCGGTTTTTAAGGGATATGGGGAATATTTTAGAAAAAAATATATAATGTTTTTGAGTTGTAGCTATTTGAGAATTTCACCATTTCTATTTTCTTTCCTTGGTGCCATAAGAAAAGACCTTGACAAAGTGTGCATTGACCACTTTTCATTTATGCCAGGTTTAGCTCTATGTCTGAAGGGCATATGCGATAAATTGCTCATACATTATCTCATTTGCAGTCTGAGTTTTATGAGCTCCTGTAAAACAATTACCATATATACATTTTACAATAAATGGGCAAACAAAGTGGCTGCAAACAATATGGAAAAGTCAATAATTAATTTCAGATTTCCCAATGTAGCAGAGACACTGGAGCTTTCTCTTCTTTTCAAAAGAAGTGGTTTCTTTGTTAGGAATATGCAAGCATGTTAATTCATTACTGTGTGGTTTCTCTTTTTCCAAAGCTTGTTGAAGGCCTAATTTATGTGCAAGACTGAAAGCTGTTTAAACGGATAATATGCTTCCTTCATGAGAAATACCACCCCTTTATGCTCCATTAAATTCAGACGTTGACTCTATAAGCTACGTACCAATTATTTCTTTCCAGAAACAGCAGCCTAGTTTTTTCCACAAAGGACAACAGATTATTGCAGGCTGCTATTAATCTCCACATAGTCCACAGAATACATAGGACACTAGGGAGAAAACAATTGAGTAGCTATTTTAACATTTGCAAAAATGCTATATGCAGAGGAAATAAAAAAGATGTTTGTTTGCTACTTACAACTTACTTCAGATGTCCCCCCAAATATATAAAAGCCTTTAAATTAATCAATAATGCCCTGCTGGTGTGGAAGCAGTGCCCATGGATGAAAACAGATGGTTCTTGATCTGTTTGATCTTCGTTTTCCCCAATACCATGTACGGCCGACCACTGTACAGTCGTACTGTATGCTCCATTTGTTGGATGATGCAGTAAGTGAAATGCCTATTACCATCTTAAAACAGGTTCTTTCATTTTAACAACATTGTTTGGTGCGTGAAAATGGGTCAGTTCTCAGTAAAAACCAGAAAAATAATACAGGTACCTCTGCATAACTGACAGACTAGAATTTAATATAATGGCTTTGGATCATTTTAGAGGGTGTAAATTACTCTAACATGACTGTCTACAAAACTGTTGTTACTGATACGGGTCCAAGTGTCAAAATCCAAGGAGAATTTTAATGAGAAGCTAGGAAGTAAGTTATTTAAAAATGGGGACTTTTTAAATTGATCCAGTCAAAAATATTTGAGTGCCTAGTTACTTCACTGTCATTCAACAAGTATTTATTGAGCGTTTGTCAGGACTATCAGTCAACAGGAAGGCGAACACAGAAATGCTTCTAGTTTTGTAGAGCTCACAATCAAGTAGCACAAACGAGCTGATCATTGAGTCTAAATGGTTTTTCTTCTATGTGCTCTAGTGGCAATTTTTTGGTTTCTTCTTATGCTTCTTTGCTTGTTTGTTTGTTTAATTAGCAGTCCTCTTGTTTCTGAATGGGATTTTCACTCAGTTCTATCCAGATGAGCATTTGGGTGGTATGGTACACAGATCAAAGAGTGAACCCTGGACTAGCTTAAGCCAATTAGTATTTTTTTAAATTCCCTAGAAATTGCAACAGGTATGGGTATGTAGACCAATTGGAGTCCATGAGATAGATGCCAATTGAAGCTTCAGGAAAAGGGAGTATGTGTACTGAGAATCTTAAGGGGGGGGTTGACAAATTTGAATTTATAACTCTTCTTTGCGAGGTATATCTGGTGGGCAGAAGCTCAAAGTGTTTGATAATTTGGAAAAGACAGTTTACTTGTTGAAGACATGTGTTGCCTGCAGAGGTAAAGTTTAGGTAATTAAACAAAATGGGGTATTGACCTAGGTACTGATTCCAATTATCAGATCTACTTAACTAAAACTTGGAACATGTATTTACTAAGTATTACACCAGCAAAATTTGCAAAGCCGCGTCTTTGGTTCTACACTAGTTACAAGTCATCTAGGTAGTGAGCATAAGAGCTAAAACTAAAGGGAAAGAAAACCTACAGTAACTGATCAAATTAGCTTTCTCTTTTAATAAGACAAGGAAACAGTGGAGTCACTTACTTGTGCTGAGATTAAAATAAAAATTTTAGTGGGGCACCTGGGTGGCTCAGTTGGTTAAGCTTCTGACTTTGCCTCAGGTCATGATCTCAGAGCTTGTGAGTTCAAGCCCTGCATCGGGCTCTGCTGACAGCTCAGAGCCTGGAGCCTGCTTCAGATTCTGGGTCTCCCTCTCTCTCTCTCTCTCAAAAATAAGTAAATATTAAAATAAAAATTTTAGTGATTCTTAACAATGAATAAATAACTTCTATCATAGTTTTAGTAAGTAATTTACTCAAAGGAAGAAATAAACTATACTTAAGCTATGATGCAACAAATAAATTACTAATAGAGAAACAATGGTCCACTTTTGAAAGCAAATTTTTGTACAAAAATTTTTCTTGTGAATTTATTGACAATATTAGCAAGGGAGTTAGGTGTTAAGTATTTAATGAAGTCCTGATACGTGTCAGACACTTTCAGAAGTAGTATGTCATTTTATTTGCATGGCAGCTCCATGGACAAAGGTTTGATATTTTCAACTTAAGTAAAGAAACTGGATCTCCAAAGGAAAAATTACTTATCAAAGCCTATGTGTCCTGTGAAGGGCAAGCGTTGGGTCCAACTCAAATGTTCATACTTAGCTGAATTAGATCACATTGACCAAATATCTTATGTGTACTTAATCCTAACCAAATCAAAAGGATAAATGGATTTAAGAAGGATGCAGGGAAAAGGGGAAAAGTATTTTTTGTTGACGATGGAGTATGTGAAACAGAGGGCAAGCCACCGGGACTGTTGAATTAATTCTCATGCGTGTCCAAGTTGAGTTATAAAATGTTTAATAACAGTGCTTAACATGAATCTGAAAGCTTGTTCTCTGACCTGGATTTCCATTTGGAAACTACTGGTAGGATAGAAAAAAGACCAAATGTGATCAGACTCACATGATCTTTAAACATGTGGGATAAGATAAATAGGTAGGTTTTATTTATGAGAATGAAATAATCAACTGCTTACATCTCACAGTACCTGGCAGCTGACTGAGAAAAACATGAATCTGGGAAAGGACAATTGGCCTACAAACTAGTACTTTCTTTACATATCCTTTAAAATAAGAGTTGTGTGACCTTGGGCAAGTCAGTTAATACTTAATGGCCAAAGGTTCTGCATCTGTGACATGGGGATAATAAACATACTGCATAAGGTCATTGAGAGGAATAAATGAGATGATAATGAGCTAATAACAATACTTCATACTTATTAAATGTAAACATTTATTTAATGTTGTTACTGTTACTACAAATAAAACTGTTTTTCCTGGCTTTCTGATTTAGTAGCTGTAAGATCTTGCACAAATCATTGGGTCTAAGTCTTGTTATTCATTTGTGAAAGTTGTTATAATAAACTACTGTGCTAACCTTGCGTGCTATGTTTTGAGAATTAAACTGAACAATGAATATAAAAGTACTTGATAAAATTTCAATTGAGGAATGATGTTTGACATCTTTTTGGCCTCTGTAATACTTGGCAGATAAGGTCACTACCTTTTGCTTAAATAGCATAATTTACATTTCTCAATTTTCTTTATCTCTTTTCCTGTCTGACCAGCTCTTTTTACTTGCCTTTGTGGAATATAGTTTCTTTCTTGACCCCTTAATTGTAAGTGTTCCACAGGGCTTCCCTCAACACCCTACTAGCTCTGCTTAATCTCTGCTACTCCTGTGACTTTGACATCTAAAATCCCTATCTATAGCCTAGTCCTAGACCTTAAAATGAAATTTCCCAAAGGGGCTTGATAACTTAATAGTTAGTGATTGTCAAAATATATTGTATAAACTTTATAAAGCTGTATTCAACCCCAATTTTCCCCTAGATATTGATACAGAAGTAACTGAGCTATAGTATCAGACATTGTTAGAATATTTGTCACAATTCTTAGCTATAGGCTTTTGAGAGAAATAAGTAACCTGAGAGGACAAACTAAGTAAATCCAACCTGATTTAGTTATAGCAAGGACCATTCTGGCATTTAATTTATAGCATCTTCCTCTTCCTCATTCACTTTCTCCATGAAATATTTATTTAGAATTAATTATGTATAAATAGTAAGTTTTCTGAAGGAAAGGAGGTAATCCTAGGGTGTAAAGGGGATTACTTTTTGCTTTACGTTCACGTATTTTAAGTCATATTCTTACTCTTGCACTTGCTTTAGTGTTTGGGTTATCATATATCTGAGTTATACTGAGAAATAAGAGTCCCTTTGTATATATTCAATTTGACAAATAATCTTCTGATTTGAAGTCATTCTGAAAGAAGAAAATAAGTGAACTTCAAGTGAAAATTGATGCATACGTTTGAGTTAAAAAATTGGTTTTCTTCTAAATTGGAGGATAACTCTTCCTTGGGAGGTAATTATTTGCCATTGAAAACTGCTGATTTTATGCCAAGTCATAATAAGAAATATATAAAAGTCAGATTGGCATGCGAATAACTGACCTGTCTAGTCCCCAGGTACATATTTTACTTTGCATACTTAAAGCATTAAAGCATTTCAAATAGTTGCCTCATTTCAGGATGCAAAACACCTCAGACAGAAAGGACAACAAAATAGCTCCACAGAAGCCAACTGATTTATTTAAATTTTTATTTCCAAATGAGTGAGGATCTCTACCATTGCTTGATCAAATACAAACATATGGTATTCCTATACTCTGTTGGTGAGAATATTGTATATAAACTACTTGTAATTTGTGTTAGCAATCAGTAGTGCATTGCAAAAAGAGAGAGATGTCAAATTACTTAAAGAAAAGAAGCAACTGTCAGAATATAACCAAAAACTCTTAGGAATTGTTAGATAGAAGAATAAAGGTTGATTGCTGAAGGTGTAACTGGAAAATTATCAGTATGGGGAAAACTGAGGGGTTGAGATAAAACCAGTCTTACATGTAAACATTGGTTGATTCAGGATTAATCTATCAATAATTTTTAACTTGCTGGAAAACTCAGTTATCTAACATGAAGTCTTATATCCTGTTCAATCTTCTTTATAATTCTACGAAGAAGATATTTATACTTTCCGGGTTTGCAGATGGATTGCTAGATTTACGAATGTTAAGGTGCTTTCTCATGGCTGTATACTTGGTCCTTGGCAGAAGCATGATTCAAATCCAGATCTGTCTGATCCACGCACCCATGTTCTTCTCACTGTCCTCTACTGTCATCTCATTACCTCTCTGCAGACTAGAGCAACATTATTATATTTTACATAATGTGATGTAATTTAACGCTAACCAGTGATTTTTTTAAGTTATGGAAATTAATTTTGTCCTAATCCATTTAAAGTAAATCACTCTGTCTTCCCTGTGGTCCAGGCCATGTGTTTGTGGGACAGATGGTGTGATCTGAGGTCATGGAAGAATGATGCTGACTGATCCAGGTGGGGATTATTAAGATTTTATGACCTAAAAGAATCAGTCCATCTTACCAAAGATTATGAGCTTGCAAAAATATAACTTGTACACTCATATTTTTCTTAAATGTATTTATGGAAATACGTAATGATTTTTAATCTTTCTAATTAACACAATGCTGAGTATCATTTGAAGGACATAATTTTTTAATAAATTGGATATTATACTAATAGGCTTTATAGCTTAAAAAGCATATTACCATAGTTAAATTACTCACTGGACTAACATTCATCTACTTTCTATAAAGTGAGCGAGCACTGAGTTAGGTGCTGGGATGTATCATGGAGGGAAATACACAAAGTCCCTGTCACAGCATAAGGACACAAGGAAATGGAAGGGTAAAACAATTGTAAAGATCCTGAAGGACAAGAACCTTGTTTTAGAAGAGCAAAGGAACTTGACTTAAAATGGCTGCTAAAGGCAGTTTTCTCCTGATAGAAATTAATTTAAGCTGAGATCTGAAAGATGAATGGGAGTTAACTAAGGTAAAGAATTTTGAGAGAATGTTCCAGTTAGAGAGGAAGTCTGTGCAAAGGCCCAGAGGCAAGAAGAGTATAATTAATTCAAGGAACTGAAAAAAGTCTGATTGGATCAAGGCAGAGAGTAATGTGATGAATATGCAGAAAGAGTAAAGTCCAGAGTACACAGAGGGCCTACTGGGCAGGTTAAAGATTTTGGTTCTGGCCTCAGAGAAGGGAGTAGCCATTGATGTAGTTTAAGCAGAAGCTGATCTGATCAGATTTATGTTTGAGAGATCACTCAAGCTTTAGTTAGGAAAAGTCCAAAGGGACCAGAGTGTATGGAGGGAAAGGAGGAAACTATTGAACAATAGTCAAGATAAAAGAAAATATTTAAATTGGGCCGTGGGTGCAGAAGTGGAAGCCGTAAAAGTAGATGAAATGGATTTTGGTTTTTGTAACTATTACATGAGCCTCAGTACCTAGTAAAATTAGAGAATTTTTAGGGAGTCTTGACTGAGCAAATAAAATACAGAATACACTGACGATTTTTCCCAAGGAGCAAAGAGAAAACTGTATAGAACATAGCTGACCTGGCAGTCAGATGAGGTGGAGGAACACTGAAGTTGTTTCTCTTGAACCCGAGGATAGGTTACCAGTAAAGGGCCATTCACAGAGATGGACAATACTGAAAGACCAGGTTTGCACAGGAGGATTTGGAAGCAGTATAGTACAGTGGTTAAGAAATTGATGTCTGCACCCAGGAAGCCGGGGTTGAATTCTTGGGTCTGGGACTGGTTAGTTTTATGGACTTGGGCAATTATATTCTTTATGCCTCATTTTCCTCATCTATGAAACGAGGATTATCATGATGCTACCTAACTTACTGAGTGCATTATGTGGCACAGAGCAAGAGCTTCATAAATTACTATTATTAGTTGAGTCATTTTGGATGTGTTGAACTTTAAGTCCTTTTAAACAGCCGAATAGAGATGTTAAGTAAGCTTTTAGATGTACAGGTCTAGAGTTGCAGGAAAGACTTAGGAGTCTGTACTGGGTAGGTGGTGACTGAAATAATGGGAATGGATGAAACTGGCTCCTGAGAAAATACAGAGTGAAACAGAAAAGGAAGTTAAGACTTAACTTGGAGAGATACTCTCCTTTAATGGTTATGTAGAAGATGGGCCTTATATTTTTTTATTACTTTTTAAATTTTTTAAATGTTTGTTTATTTTTGAGAGAGAGACACACACAGAGAAAGGGAGCTTGTGGGAGAGGGCTGAGAAAGAAGGAGACACAGAATCTGAAGCAGGCTCCAGGTTCCAGGCTGTCAACACAGAGCCTGATGTGGGGCTTGAACTCATGAACTGTGAGATGATGACCTGAACAGAAGTCGGATGCTTAATTCACAGCCACCCAGGCGCCCTGAAGATGGGCCTTTTAAAGAGACTGAAGAAAATTAACCAAACAGACAATGAAGAAAAACAAAAAAAACCCCACCTTTTATCAAATGTATCAAGAAAAAAATGCGTGTGCAAAAAGGAAAGAATGATTATTCTTGTCTGATGTAAATCATAGGAGGCAAAAAACTGAAAGATGGCTCTCGAATTTAATTACATGGGGGATCCTAATATAAGGTCAAGGGAAGGGTTGTTGTGTGGCATTACAGGGTCAGATGTCAGAGTGTAGTGAACTGAAATGAAAACTAAATAAAAAAAGAGAATGCTTTCAAAAGTTTAACTGAGAGGAGAAGAGAAAATAGAATTGTTATTTGTAGGGATGGGAAATGAAGAACCTTGAGGATTTTTGAAGATACTGTAGAAAACCTCAAATTGATTCTGTAAGGGAGCAGGCCACATACTGTAATGTCAATTAGGAATTGACAATTTAAAAAAGCAAAGTTATCAAAGTGTCCATACTGAAAAGACTAAACTCAAATATTGGTTTTATATTATCAGCTTGGTCAGCTGCTGATCACTTCATATAGCCTGCAGGGAAACCAGGCAAACACATCTGCCACGTTCGAACATCTGCTTTTGTCAAGATGCTGTTCACCAGAAATAGATTACCCTAATTCCCTATAAAGGAATGTATGTCTGCTCTAATTTCTTGTCTTCTCCTTAAGTTCCCAATTTTGAATTTCTCTGTTGATAGGTCCTGGTTTTGGAACCAATGTTAACACTGACTCTGGCTGTCACCCCTATTGGCCCTCAGTAGCTCCTATCCTTCAGCTGGTAATTTATTTGTTTCATACCTGCTCATTTCCTGGCAGGTGAGCTGCCTTTTGTCCTTTTGTCCTACTGAGGTTCTAGTCATTGTTCTAAATACTAGGTAATGGCAGTGAACATACTCTTCCCTCCCCCCGCCAATCCAAGCCCTCAAGAAACTTACTTTCTAGTGAGAGAGAAAGAATATACGCATAGACCTCTATGTGCATAAATGAGTGAAGTTACTTATCTGGGATTACACTGTGGGTGAAATGTGCACACTCTTGTCAATGATTCTATTGAATTCAACTTGGGAAATTTAAAAGAATTACCCAACAACTGGCCCAGGAGTAATTCTGTCTGCATTTTGTGCAATTCTGAGAGTTGCACAGAAAAATTACATAGAAAATCATCAAATTTTTACATTTGTGTGATTCTTATATAATTTTGTGGGTGCAATTGAAACATGTCGCATGGTGGTGGGAATATATTTATGGTTGTTTTGCATCTTTAAGGTGGTCACAAAGTAGTGGTAAATTCTGGAAAATGCTCTTTTACTAGAGATATTTTCCTGCTGCTACTCCAGAAATAGTTGTGGTTAAGGTCCTGTTTTATGTCATGTAGTAGCTTGAAGCCAGTATGGTAGGATCCATTGCATGCCATTAGGTCTGATAAGGTTTTTATTTCTTTAGCAATTATTCTATTAAACAGTTGTGAATGGGGGTTGGGAAGGAATCAGGGGTGAGGACTGTCAGCCTATGTCCAGTGTTAGGATGCTTGAGTGTCCCGGTGTGCCAGCAAACGATTGCGGAGTGATGAGAACAAAGGAGGTTTTAATGCTGATCTTCTACATATGAGTCTTGATGCTGGATCTTTCTGCCTTTGAAAAATGATTTCACTTTTATTCTCACCATTTCCCTCTAGCACTCAGTAATGGAATAGTTGAAGCAATAGGTATCTCAAGAAATAAAGCATTATTTATTCATGTACTTCTTTATTTCACATTTTAATGACTGCCTATTGGGCAAGGTAAGAGTAAAAGTTTGGGGAATCCAAATACCCAAGATACAGTTAATGCATTTAAATTGATTAAAATTTAGTGGAGACAGAAAAATAATGTTAAAATAAATGGTGATGAATGGGAATATAGCATAGTAGTTAGCAGTCTGAGCTTGGGAATCTGATGATAGAACTGGATTTGGGAGTCCAAATTCTGGCACTTAAGGCTAGCAAGCCTTAGATAGTGATTCAACACCTATGGTGATGCCATTAGTAACTGAAACACAAAGATATTGTGAAGATGAGAGAAAACGATTCAATAAACTCTCACAACGTCTGGCATATTATAGGTTAGCCTGCATAATTGCTCGTATTGGTGTTTCTTATATAACAGAGGCATACGCATGGTGATACATGAAGAAGGGAAAGGACATGGGAGGTGGAATGTCACAGAAGATGTTCTGAATAAGCGACACAGTCTGAGTCTTGATGCTTCAAAGATGAATAGGGATTAGGAAAGACAGAAAATGTAGGGGAGGGAAGGAAAAGGGTTACGACAATGTCTGGAAATATATAATTAACATTTGGAGTGGTACAAAAAATTCTATGTATTTGGGGAAAAATGTTAAAGTGTGAATGTGGGAAAATCTTACATGAAAGGCCTTGTGTAGTAGTAGGTTCTTGGGAAACCACCTAAGTTCCATCTTTCCATGAGTCTTGGCTACGTGTGTTTGTGATATTGGGATATCCTTCCAATGAATTCATAAATCTTCTTCTCTTAATTTCAGCATTCTAGCAATTCTGTTGCTTATAGTAAGAACAATCCAAAATATTTAAACTAAGTTTGAAATCATTTTACTCATCATTATTGGTTCATGGAAAGAATTAAAGTTTAACTCATATAGGAGTGTCACTCTTCTAATCCTCGTATTTTTGAAGCTAGAGATAAAAAAGTCTTGCTTAGAAGTGGCACAGCAGATGCGCCTGTGTGGCTCAGTTGGTTAAGTGTCCAGGTCTTGATTTCGGCTCAGGTCATGATCTCACTCTGTGAGTTTGAGCCCCTCACAGGGCTCTGCACTGATAGCATGGAGCCCACTTGGGATTCTTCCTCTCCCTCTCTCTGACCCTCCCTGGCTCACACATGCACTCTTTTTCTCTTTCTCTCCCTCTCTCAAAATAAATAAACTTAAAAAAAAAGGGCACCATCATTGTCCTCTCTGTGGTTCTTTTTCCTTCTGAGAGGGTGGAGAGTTGAGCCAGGAAAGTGCCCAGTTCTTCCTGGATAGAAGCACAGACATCTTTGACTGTCTGCTTTTTTGTGTGTTTTTAAATGCATCAATGAGGGGGCCTGACACAACTCCAAAATGCTGGAGGAATGCAGTTAAGATCCAGGATTTCTGGCTTGTTCTTTCTCTGCCTCTAGTCTAGGCAGAATGCTTTTCTACATGGTGCTAGTTTAGGTTACCCCAAAGAATATCCTGGAACCCACGTGGAGCCAAAGTCCAGCTGGAAATAACATACTGTTGTACTACTCACTCCCTTGGATGTTTGTTTCCCCAGTGGCAGCTGTAGCGGTAGCTGCTTGTGGAACAAACTGTTTCAGTGCTCCTGGGTTTATGCTGTCTCCCTTTGTAGAAAATATGTCAGTGTATACCACCTCTTTGGCATGATCTCTGAGAACTACCTCATATCATTACCGTGAGGATTGAAGGAGCTCTCATAGGTGAAACTTGCTTGGAAGTTGATTGGATATGGTGGGTCATGTCCATTCATTATGACCCTATCCTACTGAGTGGGATAAGGGAAAACGATACATGGGATCTGCTTTTCCTTTCTGTAGTCACTGTTGTAAATTCAGGGAGTGGAGGGGGGTGCTTAGATTTACTTCCCCCTCCATTATGTTGAGTTCACAAATGAAAAGTATAGGTCTACCTTTAAATAATAAAAACTGCATATTTCCCAGGAAAGTTCTAGTATTTTCAATTTAGGATTATTCCAGATGAAGAGATCCCATTCTAAATTCTTGTTTTCTAATTTTTTGAGGCATGTTTTTTTTTTCCTTCAAGGAGAAATTTTAATATCTTTCCTAAAAATAACGAAAACATAGCTTGTGGTTAATAAAGTCAACCTTTTTGTTTTGTTTTGGTAGACGTTTTTTTTTTGGGTGTGTGTGTGTGTGTTTACAATGGAGATTATTGCATAGGAAGTGAGGGACAGGAGAGACTGAACTATCGCTTGATGCACATTGTTGGGAAGTTTGGGAACTTAACTTTTTCTCATGTTTTGACTCTCTGTCAGGTAGTGTAGTTATGGCTGAAGTGAGTGTTAACAATCTCACTTGGGGCTAAAGAAAATGCTAGGCTACTTTAAAACAGGGTCTCACCACTTTTGGCATCAGGTCAGATTTGCAGCACCAGCAACTAACTCTCTTGTAATCTGTTTTCTCCAGAGTTCACTGAAAATGAGTAATTCCACGAGTCTATATGCTTGCTCTTTTGTCGTTAGAAATATTCTTCTGTGAATCACTCGATAGCTATTTTCTCACATCACTGTATGCTCAAAATGTTTTCTCTTTTAATTAAACAAGACAAAAAACTTAGGCTTGGGTGGATATGGGACTCCCAAAGCTCTCTTTAAGGATACAAGAGCAAGTAAAATTACAAGGCCCTTTCGGAGAACAACCATCAACTATTCTGCAGAGGTACATGTCCATCCCTGAAAAGTCTAACTTAGAGTCGACTGTCATCTGTGCATCTCCCACCAGGCTTATCCTATCTGTATCTCGAAGTCAAGAAAAGAAATTGAATGCATTATCAAAGGCCCAACTTCCTTCTTCTGTAGTCAGTGACCTGTTGGATATAGAACATTTAAAACCTCATCTTCCATGTAAGAATACTGTTTGTTTTCCCTGTCATTTATTGATTCACTGTACTAATATTTATTGTCCACGCACAATGCCCTGGATACTGTTTAGGTTCTGGCATTATTTTAGTTAAAAGTGTGTCAAAGATACAACCAATTCTATTGCTGGGTTAACAGCAGTAAAATTAACAACAACAACAAAAATACATGGCATTGCACCAGATAATGATAGCTGCTATGAAGACAATGATCAAAATAAAATTAGCATCTTTGGTCTTAGAGGTAATGGCATTTGATAGCTTTGCTCTGCCAGCATTGTTTTCAGTCTTGTGGAATTCATCTTTTACTGGGTCTTCAGAGGTATTTTACTGAGTTACAAAAGACCAGTCATTGCGCTGGAATCCCTGCTCTTGATCTTTGTGTAGGTGGTGCTATCCTTTTTCCAATGTTGTTGGATATCTTTTTCAGTCTCTTACCTGTGGTTCTCTTTGAATATCTCTTTCATTTCTCTTTTTCTCATTTGCTTTAGACAGGATTTTTCTTTTGCTCAGTCCATATGGTAGCTGGATGTCTCAGACTTGTATTTGTTATGACATCAATCACCCAGAGAGAGAGGGATCTTGGCAGTGGTTTGATGAAAAGAAAACTATATTTGTGGAATTTCTAGATTTCCATGTGTAAATACCTCTCTTATGGCCAATTTTAAGCTACCAAAATGACCTCACTGGACATGGAGTTTGAAAAGTTTCAGATCTTATGTGTACACTTCTTAAGTGTGCCTGTCTACACAGATGTCTTATGGGTACATGTCAACTACACTTCAGTCGAAATATGGAATATTTGCATTTCTTTGGAAGGTTCCTTTGTTCCCTTTGCATTCAGTATGCCACTCCCACACCAAGGCAGCCACTACTGTGATTTCTATCACCATAGGTGAGTTTTTCCTGTTACCGAACTTTAAAAACACAGATTATGTGCTCATTTAGTGTTTGAGATTCATACGTGATGCTGTTGCATATGTCTTTTATGCAATGATGTTGTTGCATATGTCTGAGTAGTGTTTAGTTGTGTGACTCTACCTCACACTGAGTATCCATTCTATTGGTGGACATTTGGATGGTTTCCGGTTTGTGGTGATTATAAATGAAGCTGATAGGAATATTTTTGGATATGTATTTTTATGGATACATGTTTTTATTACTCTTGGATATATTTTGAAGAGTGAATTGCTGGATCATGGGGTAGATTCGTGACAACAGCTGCAAAGTGTTTTCTAAAGTTTTGGTATAATTTTATATCCCATGAGGGATGCATGCTATTTGCCTCAAATCCTTAACTACTCTAGTATAGGTATTGACAGTCTCTGGAATTTTAGCCATTCTAGTGTAAAGTGGTATCTCACTGTGGTTTTGCTTGCATTTCCCTGCAACTGATGATGCCAAATACCTCTTCTTGTCCTCACTGTTTTTTCGTATGTCTCTTTTTTTGTTCAGCATCTTTACAAATCATGTCTCTTTTCTTCATGTTAATATGTTTTCATATTGAGCTGTTTGTCTTTTATTATTGAACTGTCAGATTTAAAAAAAATAATTTGGATAAAAACCCTTTGTCAAAAGTACACACTGTTAATACTTTTTCCATGTATACCACCTTTTCTATTTTCCAAATGCTCGTATTTTGTTAATGACAGCTTTTAACATTTATGGAACCCAACCCATCATTTGCAGATGCTTTTCATAACCTGTTTAAGAGGTATTTGCCTACTTTGTGATCATTAAGATAGTCTAGGGTTTTTAAGAAGCTGTAATGTTAGCTTTATGTTTAGTTTCTGATTCACCTCAAATATATTTTTGGGTTTGATGTTTGGTAGGGGTGAGAATTGGTTACTTTTGACTTATATATCCTGGTGTTTCAGCACCATTTGTTTAAAAGATTTCTTTACCAGTGACCTACCTTGGAAATGAGGAAAATTGTTTAGCCTTATGTATGTGAGAATAATCTCTGGATTTCCTGTTACATTCCATTGATCTGTTGGTCTACTTTTAAATCAGTACAAGACTGTTTTGATAAATGTTGCTTTACATGGTGTCTTGAAATATGATAATGCGAGTTCTCCAACTTTGTTCATTTTTCAGTGTGTTGACTCTCTCAGTATCTTTTCATTTCCATATTAATTTGTAGAATCTGTTGTCCCATTTCTACAAAATATCCTTTGTAATATTAATTTGGAATGCATTAAATCTTTAAATCAACTTTGGGAGAATTGAAATTTTAATAATATTGAGTCTTCTAATCAATGAACAGGACAAATCTCTCCATATATTTAGCTTTGTAGATTTTAGATAAAGGTCTTATTATCTCTAAATGGTTCAAATATTTTATTGGAAATTCCATTTAAAATTTTATTAAAAATTTTTTTTAACATTCATTTATTTTTGAGAGACAAAGAGAGGCAGAGCATGAACAGGGGAGGGGAAGAGAGAGATACAGAATCTGAAGCAGGCTCCAGGCTTGGAGCTGTTTGTTAGCACAGAGCCTGATGCGGGGCTCGAACTCAGAAACTGCAAGACCATGACCTGAGCTGAAGTCGGACACTCAACCGACTGAGGCACCCAGGCGCTCCCCCCATTTAAAATTTTATTATCCAGTTGTTTGCTGATAATATGTAACCAGGTTACAAGTAATAAATACGACACTCTCGCTTAACTTACTAGTTTTGATATTTGTTCTATAGATTCCTTAGGATGTTTCATGTAGGTCATCATGTTATCTGCAAAGAGAGACTATTTTCATTCTTTCTTTCAAATCTGCTTATCTTTTACTTCTTTATCTTTATGTACCTGGTTAGGACTTCCAATGCAATATTGATTAGAAATGGCAAAGAGCAGAAATTCTTGCCTGTTCTGATCTTAAGGAGAGATGCATTCACATTTTCACCAGTAAGTATAATGTTAGCTGTAGACACCTGTTCCAATGATCATATCTCTTCTTATTTATTCTGTTAAAAAATAGAAAAAAAAAGTGATTTTTGAATGTTACTCCAACCTTATATACCTGGAATAATCTTCACTTCATATATTACTAGATCCCATTTGTACATTGCTAGGTACAATTTTTTGATAATTTTGTGATTTTTACATCTGTTTTCAAGAGTGAGGTCAAGCTATAATTGTTTTTCTGATATTTTCTATTCCAGTTTTCAGTATCAGAATTATGATTAGCTCATAAAAGCAGACATAAAATATAGTCTGTCCACTATTTTTAAAGAATTAGTGAAAATCTGCTTTTTAATTAAGTGTTGGGAAGAATTCACCTGTGAAAACGACTGGGCTTAGTTTTTTCCTTATGGGAAAGATTTGATTACAAATTAAATTTGAAAAGTAGATATAAAACATTAATATTTTTCATTTCTTCTTATGTCAGTTTTGCTGTTCTATTTTTCAAATAATTATCCATTTCATCTCAATTATCAAATTTATTGGTATAAAGTTGTTCATAATACTGCTTTATCTTTTTAATGTTTTTAGACTCTGTAGTAGTAATCTGTCTCAATCTTCAGTTTGTAAATGTGTGTTTTCTTTTTGTTTTGCTTGATCACGGTTTATCTATTAATCTTTTCAAGGAAACAATTTCACTTTGTTGCTTTATCTCTGTGCTTTTTGTGTTTTATTGATCACTGATTTGTATTTATTGTTTCCTTTTCCCTACTTAGTTTGATTTGCTTTCCGTTTTTAAAATCTATGGACATATAAAATTAGATTATATAAGTGTCCTTTTTCTAACATAAACATCTTAATTATGATAAAATTTCCTCTAAGTCTTGTTTTAACTATCACAGTTTGAAATATTTTCTAATTTTCTTTGTGGTTTCTTGTTTAACTCATTGTTTATTTAGAAACATTCTGCTTAATTTCCAAATAGTTGAGAATTTTCTTTGTCTTTTTATTGTTTTGTAATTACTTCCATAAAATTAGAGGTTCAGAGAACACAAGTGTAAGGACTCAATTCTTTTAAATTTACTGAGACTTGTTGATAATTCAGGATATGGTCTATTTTGGTAAATGTCCATTGTGCACTTGAAGCTGATATGTGTTTGGCTGTTATAAGGGTATTGTTCTACTAATGGCTGTTCAAATTAATTGATAGTATCGTTCAAAACTTCTACAATCTTGCAGCACTTTTTGCTAGTTTTTCTAATAACTAAGAGAAAATTGCTAAAACCTCTTCATATGTTTAAAGATTTGTCTATTTCTCCATTTAGTTCTGTCAGGTTTTGCTTCGTTTATTTTGACACCTTGTTTATAGCACATATACATTTTTCATTTTCATGTCTTCCTGAATAATTGATCCCTTTAGGATTATGAATTTTTTTCTCTATCTCTTGAAAAGTCTACTTTGCCTGATATTATTATAATCTCTCTAGATTTTTTATGTTTTACATGTGCATGGCATAACTTTTTCTCTCCCTTTATATCTTTGTCTTTATACTTGAAGTAAATCTCTTACAGTCAGCGTACAGTTCAATGTCACTCTATTACATATCTTATAATCTAGCTTTAATTGGAGTATTTGGATAATTCAAATTTATAATAATTTTTTATGTATTTGTGTTTATATTGACCATCAGACTATTTGCGTTTGCTTTATTTCTATTATTTCTTCCTCTCTTTCTGGATTAATTGAATATTTTTCTCTTGCAGTACTCCATTTGGATTACTCTGCTTTTTGTTTTAAAACCATGACTCTGTGTGTGTATGTGTGTGTGTGTGTGTGTGTGTGTGTGTGTGTGTGGTGTGTGGTGTGTGTGTCTGTGAGAGAGAGAGAGAGAGAGAGAGAGGGAATGAGAGGGAAAGAGAGAGAGAGAAATTACCCTTGGCATTATTATATGCAAGCTTATAACTTTCTACTTAAAATTTGTATCCATACTTTTTGTAAAATTTAACGAACTTAACAGCAGTGTAATTCCATTAACCACCTAATCTTTGTGTTATTATTTTTGTATTATCTTCTATGTTATAAATTGTAAAATATGTTGATATTTTTTGTTTTAAGCAGTAACGATTTAATTAATTATAATTGCTAATTAATTAGTTTATTTTTCTGTAAATTCACATTTTTATCTGGATTTTACTTTATTTCAGCCTGCAATGGCTCTTTATCCAATGTTTTTCTGTTGGCGATGACTTTCTCAAGTTTCACTTGTTAATAAACACATAAGCATAAAAATATATAAAAGGAACCAATTCTATACATTTATACACAACGAGTGGTTTTTAGTTGAGGCCCTAGAAGAGATTTACATTGATTGCTTCAAAGTTCTTTTCTGTTCTCTCTTTTTATCAAATGCTTTTTTTTCTTGATTTTGGGTTTCTTTCCTCTACTTCTTCACATGTGCAGAAATTATTATATGATGGCCTTTGCTAATGGCATATTGTAGGTAGTCTGAATTATGTTATCTTCCTTTAAAAGTTTTGGATTTTTTTCTGAAAAGAAATGAAAACCCTGAGAGCTTTTATTATCCTGACAGGCTTGGTTTTACTCTTTATAAGAGTGAGTATATTTTGCTTTTGTCTTTAGTCCTAATGCATTTCATACTCTAGGACATAATCCTTGCTTCTAAGTTCTGACATTCTGAGGTCTCAACTGAATGCACAAGGTGTTTATAGGGGTCTCTTTACTCAGGCAGAGTATCCCCTGGCACTGTGAGACTTATATCTTATTTCAGTTTCCATCTCTGAAAGAGTTTTACTAGGATCATGTCGGTAGAGTTTTGACCTAGACTTTTGCAACCGAGACACTGGCAAATGACATGCAACCAACCCCTGTGAATTTTTTCATACTCCTGCCAACTTTCTCTTCTCTACTATTTTGCTCAAATTCCAGCAGGTTTAATAATTTCTTCCTTAGCTGAATGAGACTAGGATTCTTCTTGGGCTTCACCTTCTTCTATGGTAGAGAAGGTACTCCCAGCGAGAAAAGTAGGATATATGTTTTTTGTTTGTTTGTTTTTGGTTTTTTGTTTGTTTTTTTCTCTCGGAAGGGTCATCATTGTGTTCTGTTTGATTTACAGTACCCAAAAAGAGGTGCTTCGTATATTGTGTTCATTTTTACAGTTGGTGGGAGTAAACATCCAATATATTTCATCGTAGCAGAATTCAAACTCCGTGTCTCTTTGCAGATTCATATTGACTGACTTGGTTTCATGCTTGTAATACAAACTTTTTGGCAAATAGACATGTCTCTTTACTCTTTTAAAAAATATTTCCCACATGGTTGGTATATACTAAGCCACTGTTAGTTGTTTATTAATAAATTGAAAATGTGAAATGTGTATTTGAAAAGAAGCCCAGGATATTAGATAAAAACGACCTGACTTGTTTTTTGTTCTTTGTCCAAGAGACTATCTCAGACCCCTGTGTTTTAGCTCCTCAGTACAGAATTTTTGAACTATACTAAAAATATCAACTACTATGAAACATTTCTCTGTTTTTCCTACCTCTTGCCTTAATATCTTGACAATTCCTAGCATGATACTCTCTCTTCCTTAACTCTTCAGTTCATACATTCTGTCCTTAGGGACAAACTATTCACTTGACATAATGTACACCGGAATGTACATAATTTCAAGGTAAGTGGATTTGAATGTAAGCTGAGGAAGAGAAGAACAATGAACATTTATCATTGACATTTGCATTTTTAAAATTTAGTCCTATGACAATCTTTAGAGTTATATAGTATTGTCTGTCTTTTGTAAAGGCAGTTATAGTAAATAATTTTCCCAGAAGATGTATGCCCTGAACTGTTAGGATCTTTCTTCCCAAATCCCTCAACTGTGGTTTTGTTAAACTCCATTTGAACTTCAGTAGTGTTATGAAAATCTGAATAACACTACCAGCCTCACAAGGTGTTTTACAGCATTAAGAATTGTAATAAATGCAAAGTCCCAGGCATCTTCTGATTAGTTTCCTCCTATATAGGAAATTTTTTTTTGAGGACCTAGTTTATGAACAGTAGAAGTGGATTTTGAGCCAGTACATCATCAGTGCTTCTTACACTTTGTTGAATGAAGGAATGAATAAAGTTCTTCTCCTTGTTCAAAAGTACAATCCATTCTAATTGAAGTGAGGCCATTTGTTGTACCAGCTTTGAATTCAAACAGATCTGAATCTTAAAACCTGGCTCTGCTTCTTCCATGATGATAATTATATCATCATAATTCCCAGGAATTATATGAAACACAGAGAAAAAAATTAGCAAGCAAACCTAGTTAATGTGATATAAGATAATAGTGTTTTGGTGTAAAACTATCAAAAATGGGTCACCTGAGTGGCTAGGTCAGTTAAGCATCTGACTCTTGGTTTTTGGCTCAAGTCATACTCTGATGGTTTCTGAGATAGCGTGCTGACAGCATCGAGCAGATTGGGATTCTCTGTCTCCCTCTATTTGTCTCTCGTCTTCCCTCCCTCCCTCTCCCCCCACCCTCTCTCTCCCCCACCCTCTCTCTCAAAATAAATAAAATCTTAAAAAATAAAATTCACACATTTTCATTCAGGAAAACCATATTAACAAATAAGGAACACTTTAACTTGTATTTTAAAACTTCATGTTTAGGGGTGCCTGCATGGCTCAGTTGGTTGGGCATCTGACTTCGGCTCAGGTCACGATCTCACAGTTCATGGGTTCCACATCTGGATCTGTGCTGATGGCTCGGAGCCTGGGGCCTGCTAGGATCCTGTCTCCCTCTCTGTCTGCCCCTCCCCTGATTGTTCTCTTTCCCTATCGCTCTCTCTCAAAAATGAACAAACATAAGCAAAAAATTTAAAAAATCTCATGTTTAAGAAAATGGTCTGATAGAGTCACATATGGATATATTTTAGTGAAGGGTAAAAATTTTCCACAGTTCTTCAACTGTGTTATTTTAAGAAACCAACGGATATGGAGAAAGTTTATAAAAAAGGAGGATAGCCAAATTAGGAATAAATTAGAAAGTATATTCTAATCTATTGTGAGGCTATACCTGGACTGTGCCATTAACTAGTTGTGTCCTTTAATGAAAATAACTGCTATTTCTTGTAATCTCAAGTAATTGTGCCATAAAATGTCCACATTCCTTTTACTTCTAAAAATTCCCTGATTCAACATATTTTGTATGCTTGTTAGCTACTTTAGGATTATGCAACTAATCAAATAGGGTTCTAGGTTGAAATGAACTGAGTTTTCTCATCTGATATTCCTTCTATATTTAGCCTCCTATTTTCTGTACTGTGACTGTTTTACCTTCACTCGTACATACATCATTTCTTAAACCTTCACCTTGAAAATTCACCTCATTAAAATACCAAAACATTCCTTAAATAACAAGCATATGTCTCGAGGTAGATTTCTTGGATATTTCTTTGCAAAACAGAACCTAGAATTTTGCCCTTTATGATTTATGAAAAGTGTGGGTCATTCCACAGCTAAGTCTTACCTCTAAAGTAAGTGCCATTTGCTATCCACATTTGGGGATTCATTTATTAAGAGGCTGAGATATGAACATCTGTCCATGTTCCAACTGAACAAATCATTGTAAGTAACCTTTCTAACCCAAGTTCAATGGCTGAGACAGACCATTATTTATATCTGAGGGGTTTTGTTTTGTTTTTGCAACAAAAGCCATTCTCTTACTGTACTCTCAACAACCGCTTGTATTGCATTAATCAGACCTTAATTAACAAGGAAGAAAGGTGATAATTTACATTTATTTCAAATTGACACATTGTGCTTTATTTAGCAAATGAGACCTGTCAGGCACTGCCAGTGACGCTTAGATTGAAGACAGAGTGTCGAAAATATGTCTTCCACCTGCCTGTGCCTTTGTAGGAGGGAACTTTCAGTGTGTTTACACAGGGATCATTAGACGTACCTCATGCTAAGCGTTCATGAATCTTTGAATAAGAAGTGCTCAAAGGTCATCAGGTATGAAATATTTTATAATGACACACTGCCATAAGGCATGAGAAACTGATTTATCCTCCAAAGTAAACTCAGAGGATAAAGGAAAGAGAAACAGGTCTCCAAACCATTGCAGATCTATCTGAAGAGTGGAGGGTTGAAACTGTGAGAAGGAGGGCTAGGAAAAGTGTATTGACTGAGCATCCTGAAATTCAAAGATGGGTTGGGGGTCTTAAGTAAACAGATGAGCACTCGAATTTATTATCAGCTTTTGAGAAAGGACATTAAGTTGCTATCAAATGTTAGGAAGAGAAGAGAATTTAGGAATCAGAATCACCAACCCGCTAATTCTGTGAGGTGAAAATGGAAAATTAGATAATTGGTTGGCTCCTTCTTGCCTTTCACTGGCCATGTTAGTAAAGGTTGAATTTGAAATTTAAGAAGGCTGAAAGAAGTGGATAAAGTAGATTGATGTTTTCCTCCTGCTCTTTTAATCTAAGCATATTTTCATGGTTTTTATTATCATATATTTCATGCCACAGTTTAAGCCAGGCAATAAAGAAAGGTCCTGCAAGCTTCTCTCTTCCATGTTGGATGGGCTTAGACCCTTGATCACCCCCTATAGGATGCTGTGCATGTGCTGGCATCCATGACTTGTCTCATGTCTTTTTTTGTTGAGATGCCTGCTCCGTATACTCTATATGGGAAACCTCTTGGCAGCTTTAAAATGTGGCTCAAATCTCATGCCTCCCCACCCCAAAGCTTTTGTTCTTCTGGGACTTCTGTGCTCCCAGAGCATTTTAAGTGGCATTTATCACATTGTATGTATACCTCTTATCTGCCGACGTGTAAGTTCTTATTTATCTTTATTTCCTCCTTGCTCAGTCCAGCGTCTGGCACAAGGAAAATCTTTCAATAGCTGCTACTTGAATTAGATTAAATTTCAATACAAAATTCAGTTTTCCAGCTGAATATTTCCAGCTGGAATTTTGTTATGGTGAAATTTTTATATTTGATCTTTGTACTGTGTCACTCAACTGGCCCAGGGATATGTATGTATACTCGGAGGTGTAATTGTGCTGCTGAAGATAAAATTTATGTGATATATACCATATATATTGTATGCATCTATTAATGCATAGAAACAGCATATACAATCTCAAAATGTTAACCCCCCCTCAATTATACAGTTTTTATAAATTTGTAGACTCTCTTCCATTACTTTTATATCAGTTGACTTTTTATTAACATAAATCATTAGAGAAGCTTAAGCCTTTCAATCATTCAGCTCCTGATTTGAATGCTAATTTGTCTCCTTATTTCTTAATAAATAAACTTGAGCAAGTTACTTAATCTCTTTTGTTAGTGTTTTTAAAGTTTATTTTCTTTAGAGATAAAGAAGCTAATCACAGCTACCTCATTTTATTATTTTAAAAGATAGAATGGATAAGATGCACCAAGTCCCAAGCAAATCTTAATTGTTCGATTCATGTTTACTACCCTCTCATCACTCCTTTGATCATGTTGTAGAAAGTACATAAACTTATATGTCAAGGGACTGAAATTCGCATCAATTAATGACACAGAACAGGTCTCTTAACCACTGTGAAACGCTGTTACCTTGTTTAAAAACACAGTTTCATCAAAATAGCAGCCATTCTATGAAAGATAGAAGCTCTTTGGAGGAAAGAGAGATTTCTTGTTTGATGAATGTTGTTGTTGCAGGTATAAAGCCAAATGCAGATGAAAAAGACATGATAGGGCATGATAGACTATGATGCCAAATCTGCATAGTCTCACAACACTAAATTGATGGTAAGGTTTGAAGTAGAAATGTTTCCTATTATGATCTGCCCAGTAGGAATATTGATTTTTATTTTCTCAGGTATGCTAAAGAAAACATATTATTTATGGATCAAAGTTGTAAATTTTGCTTTATAGGTAAGTTAGTAGGAATTAGAAAAAATGTAGTCCACTTTTAAAATGGATTTCATTATTGCAGATAAGTCGTTCTATGAATGTTCAGTAGCAGAGTTGGGGCTAAAGCTAGGTTCTTGTCTACTCCCATGATTTCAGCTTTTATCTCTAAGGGAAGAAAGAATTTCCAGATCTCCACATTCTCTTTTTCAATTGCTTGCTGACATATCGCTAGATAATTTTATACTATTATTATAAACATAAAATATTTCAAATATAGTTGTTTGTAATTTTAAAGTGCCAATTCTCCACACACTTATTACTTATCTAGATTTTCCATTCTCTTGGTCACAAAGAATCAAAATTTGTTTCATTTCATTCCATCTATTTCCAAAATCTGTAGTGTCTCATTCTGGAGTGTTTATTGCAAAGATCTCTTTTATACCCACCACCTCGACCGCTGTTGATGATTACAACATACAGTTGCTGCCTTTGGTCCTTTTCTGAAACCATTTTTTAAAAATATATATACTTTATCTGTATAAATTTTTCAAAAAAATGACAGGCCATATTGTGGCTTCTCACTGCCTAGAGGATTAGCTTTAGTTCTTTGAGCCTGGCACACAGGACTCTTCGAAAATGGTTTAATGATTGCGGTTTTTGAGAATTCAGAAGGTTCCTCTCACAGAATATAGCTGGAAGACATGAACAACATACAAACTTCTAACAATATTTTGAAGATTTACAGAGCAAAGATTAGGGAGGAGACAGAAATCCAGAGAGAGGAACCTGGAATTTACCCTGGTAATGCATTGAGATCTGGGCAAGAGGTAGTGCTCTTTGAAAATCTGGAAAGTGCTTTTGAGAGGCTCTTGAGTATATGGGCACAAAGTTGGAATTCGGAGCCTGATGTGGTCCCACTAACACTTGTGTGCTTTGAGGTGGAGGTTCTAAGAGCTTCACCACAGAAGTCAGTCTTGGTGATAAGTAGACAAGCCCTCACAGAATCTAAAGACTAGCATTAAATAATTTCAGAGCTTCCAATTCGACTAAGGTGATCTTAGATTAATAGTGTCCCTAGGAACCTGGCAAGTTCAAATGTAAATCCTCTCTGGAGGAAGATAACATTATTCTAGTTCTTACATTATTTCAACAGATGATTTTTTGGATACAGTGTCTGAGATAAAACAAAAATGGAAAGGCAGATGAGTAGACAAAACAACCTGAATGATAACAAGAAGAAGCAATAAAGAAAAAGACCTTCAGTTAATGGATGTGTTTGATACAGACTCTGAAATACTATACAGTATTCAAAAGACCACAGGGGGCCTGGGTGGTTCAGTGGGTTAAGTGGTTAAACGTCTGACTCTTGACTTGGCTCAGGTCATGACCTCACAGTTGGGTTTGTAAGTTCCAGTTCCACATCGGGCACCCCACTGACAATGCAGAGCCTGCCTGGGGTTCTCCATCTCCCTCTTTCTCTGCCCCTCCCCTGCTCACACTCTCTGTCTCTCTCAAAATAAATAAAAAATAAAAATAAATAAAATATGTAAAAAAAAATCAAGACCAAAATTTTAGCAAATAACTAAAACCTATAAAAAGGATATTAAAAATATGAAATAATAAAAAAGTAATTAAAGTATTTAGGAGTTGAGTTTATCAACCAGTAGATACAGATAACATGAATAAGTGAATTACTAAATGAAGCTGAAAGTTAAAGATGAAAAACAAAAATAGATATGACATGGAGAATATAGTATAAAGTTCATATATATGTATGCTGTATGTAATCGGAGTCTGAAAAAGAAGAAATGTGGCAAAAGTCAGATATGCAGGAATGTTTGAAAACTTACTAATACTCTTAAAACCATTACATCTTACAAACCCAAAGCTTTCATGGCTCATGGGTCAAATAACAAATTTCATTGGATATTAGAAAATATTTTGCACTAAAAGATGGTAAAAATACTACAAATCAAAACTTGTATGATGCAGGAAAAGTCATGCTTAGAGGGTTATTTATAAACTTAAATGTACATATTAAGGGGAAAAAGGTTGAAAAGTTTCCTTAAGAAATTAGAAAAAAATAATAATTATATCTAAAGAAAGTCAAATGAAGGATATAGAAGGGTAGAAACTAATAGAATAGTAAAACAATGGAGACGATTAGCAAATTAGAATATTTTTAAAAAATAGTGGAATTGGTAAACCCCAAAATAAATTAAAGGGGAGAAGACACAAGTGTCCTAAATATAAAAGGGAACATTACTATAGATCAGGACACGAGAAAGGTAGCAAGAAGATACTATGAGCAACTTTATGAAAACTGATAAGAAATGAACAAATTTTTAGTGAACTAAAATTGTAAAAACTAACATAAAAATGCAAAATCTAAATAATTTCTGATGAACTTTAATATACCATTACCTTTATGCACTTACACAAATACACAAACTTATATCAAGTGGATGAATTTTACTAAAAGATGGAACACTTTTCAACCTGTTTTATGAGATCAGCATAAACTTGACAGTGAAGTCAGATAATATAATTAAGTACAGCTCAATCATAAACCCTGAAACAAATTTTCTAAAGAAAATTAGAACTAAACACATTAACAGAATTAAGGAGAAATATCACACAACCTGCTAAAAAGACACAGAAAAATAGCTTTCAATAAAGTCAATATTCATTCATTAAAAGGAAACTATTAGTAAACTAAAATAAAAAAAAATTCCCTTAATCTGATTAAGGGTATCTCCAAAAATCTTCAGCAAATAACATGGTAATGAAGAATTATTAAAAGCTTTTCTTTTTGGATCTGAGCACATGTCCACTGTCTCCTGTCTTACTTGACATTACTTGGAAGTCTACATAGTGTATTAAGATGCAAAAAAGAAAAAAAATGCAGATATTAGGAAGGAAACTATGAAATTGTAATCATTTGCAGTTAATATGATTATGCACAGAGAAAACCCCAAAGAATCTAAACAATTAGAATTACCAAGTGAGTTTAGCAAGCATATTTCCGGATGGTAACAGTAAGAATTTGGAAAAGGAAAGAAAAAGGAATCATTTTAATTGCATAAATAATGTGAAAAATACTGGAATAAATACAGGGAAACCTATGTAAGTCTTCTATACAGAAAACTGTAAAAATAGTATCAAGAAGGCCTAAATAGGGGCTCCTGGGTAGCTCAGTTGGTTGGGTGTCCGACTTCACCTCAGATCATGATCTCTCACTTAGTGGGCTCAAACCCCACGTTGGGCTCTGTGCTAACAGCTCTGAGCCTGGGGCCTGCTTTGGATGCTGTGTCTCCCTCTCTCTCTGCCCTTTCCCATATTGTGCGTGTGCATGCTCTTTCAAAAATAAACATTAAAAAAATTAAAAGAAGGCCTAAATAAATAGAAGAAAATGCATTTTCATAGATCAGAAGGCTCAGTATTGAAAAGGTCTGAATTGTCCCAATCCAAATCCTAATAGTTTTTTTTTGGGGGGGTGGTGAGGGGCGGGAGGTAGTGACGATTATAAGATTTACATAGAAATAAAAGGTCCCCAAATAGCATAGATAATAGAATAGGTAGGAAGGACTTGTTCTATCAGCTGTTAACTTACTGTGTTATTACTGTAATTAAGACACTGATATTGTCACAGGAACTGGAAAATAGATCAAAAGAAATAAAAGTCCAGTGAAAAACCCATATTTTTGAGGATATTTAGTTAGAAAGTTGGCACTGCTAAACAGTGGGGGAAGGTTAATCTTTTTAATAAAAGTATGTAGGGCACTGGCATTTCTACATAAAAATAGTGAAATCCAATACCAAGTACAAAATCCAGGTAGTTTTTAAATTTAAATCTTTTAGAAGGTATTAGAGGATAATATGCTCATGACTTTGGGATAGCGAAAGCCATCGTTCTACACCAGCAAGTCATTTGCCTGCTATACTTAATTCCTCACTAGATTAACCTGGCTTTCCTGTCCTGGTGATAATTTGTTGACAGGATAAACTTGCAGACAAATAATACCTACCCAATAAGCCACTGGCTGGCCATAGTCCTCAAAGTCTGTTTGTATATAGATGAGAGTGGTCAATTACATTTTTTCTCTCAGTTTTTTGAAATAAGAGCTCTAAAAGTATGTTGCTCAGCAAGTGATTTGCTCCTAATTAGACTCCATTAATTAACTCCATTAAAATTTTTGGAAAGAAAATTAAATCAGGTTCTGTTTAAAAGGTGTTTCCCTGATCATATGCCATATGTAGGTGCCTCAGGATTTCTATAGTGCAAATTGGCATAACATTTTAATTTCTTTGGTAAGATACATATCAACAAGATTTAGTCTTAGTCTTAATTACATTTGAATACCAAAATCTATATTTTACCTCTAACTGCAGGAGAAAAAATCACCTAATTTACAAATATGTCTATTAAAAATATAAATGAAACTCAAACTTGAATTAATTTTTGTTTCCTTAAAATATAAACAACTACAGCCATCTAAAAATACATAATCCAGAAAGTTCAACACAAATAAAAGATAAAATAAATTTTACTAGCCTCAAAAATCTAGGCATATTTAATGTAAATACCTTAGTTTATGGTTCATATAAATACAGATATGAAAAATAGTATAGTGTAAAGTTTCAAAGAACAAAAACACTAAAAGGTGGTCTTTTGTTGCTTATAATTGACTCATTCCCATTTCTGCCTATATATTGAAATTTTCAATAAATTCCATTCTGTATTTATCTCACACTCAAGGAAATTACCAATGTGATCTTGACAATACTTGACCAGCTCCTCTCTTACCTCAATTACTTAGTTCTTAAATTCCAAAAATTAAGTTCTCAAGTTGTCATTCTTTTGTACATGTATTCATTATCTATTATTCAATAAACAAATCTTTATTTACTATTCCAAAACACTAGCACTTTAGTAGGATTTACATATTTAGTCCTAACAGATCCAAAGGTTTCTAGTCAGCCCCTTCCCCCACCTACTCCTACCCACTTCTAATGCTCCCTCTGCCCACTATGGGTAGATCTTACCTTATTTTGATTCCTTTCCCTAAAGTTTTTAATTAGCAAAGTATTGCATGGCATTTGAATGCTGCTGATTAGCTTCTAAAAGAATATCTTCACTGACATTCCCATTGTGTATTAAATCAATCCAGTTTTTGATTTTTTTTCTTATTTGACTGAAACCAGTCATTTTCCATATTAATTTAGTTTTATGAAAGAACAACACAGTTGTCATTCATCTCCTTGTAGAAGCTACTAATTTTAAAAGTGGTTCAGATCTGAAAGCCAACTCAGTACTAGGAATTAAATTAAAATTGACAGATACACAACATTAAGGTTCGACAGAAGATTTAGATCATTGAGCTATAAAATGAAACGTGTATGCTCCCCAAATCAAAGCCTCTCTCCACCAAAATACTGTTCTTTCATTCCTATTATGCCGCATTTATTAAGTTGTAGAAAAACAAGTTGATAGAAGTCACTTTGTTTTTGCACTTGTGTAGCCACAGAGCTTCAGTTTCCTCCTTGTCAAGGGTCATCAGCTTGGTCACATTTCTATCTTTCTCTGCACTAGGATTATATAATCAATGGGATACTCAGGTGGCCATCATCTTCGCAGTCACTTGAGTCCCGTTTTCTACATGAAGGCTCTGAGGCTATGTAGGGATTGCTTGCAGGGCACCTGTCTACTTACGTTAAAAGCAGGCATGGTGTATAGGTTTATTCTTCTCGTTTACTTGAGCTGTTACCAACCAAGTCTGTGTTTCCCTTATGTTTCCTTGTACATATTTACTTCACACATAGGTAAAATGACTTTTTTTCCCCCATACTGTAGCGGGTATCCTCATGCCTGCGTTACCTATACCCTTTCTCTCTCAACCCCTGATGAGTGGGCAGCTGAAAGAGAAGCTGTCCTACATTCCAGCGTATTGGACTAGAGACAAGCAACTGATGAACAGTGAATAAAGCTCTATTCTGTGAATGAGGAAATGCGAGATGGGGCTTCTCAAACATACCAATACACTAGGCCCTCCTAGAGGTCAGTTGAAGCAGAAATATTGGGATGAGGCCCATACCATTTAAACTTTTGAATTGTTTCTATTGGTCAGAATTGAGAACCACTGATTTTGATCTTAGTTTTCTTATACCTATTTTCATAGGCTACTTTCTGTGTGTATATGTGATTTTCTATATTCATATTATAAACATGTATGTGTATGGCTGCATTCATATATGTTGTCACAAAAACATAATTTTTGGTGCTTACTCTGATTTCTATAATTCTATCATAGTTTTCACTAACCTGAATGAATGATCTTGAATCTCTCCTTTCTCTTGAATCTCTCCTTTCTACCATATTATTCCATATGATACTTAGTCTGTGTCAACTAGACGTTAATTACAAAAAAAAAAAAAAAAAACACATCCATTTCTCTGCTGCATAAAATATGATTAGAATTCCAAATAGTAAATTAGTCCTTAAAATAATGCATAAGTAATTTGTCACATATAACACTTTCCTGATAAAAATATATTGATATGAAATGATAAATATTATTTTGATTAATAGGTTAAATTGAATTTTTCTTTTAATTCACTTTTTCTATATTGCATTTATTAAAAATGCTACAGAATTTAATTAATGTTTAACATGGAAAATTGTGTTTGGTAATTGGCTTAATTTTTTTGCTAATTGGTTACATATTAAATCCTCATTTTCATAGAACACTGCTCATTACCAAGAAAAATAATTCTAGTCAAGAAAATATTCATCACTTTGTTGGGGGTTTTATTCCTAACTTAATAAAAAAAAAGTTAATTTTCAATGAATTATTTCTAGTTAGGGATATTAACTTTAATCAGGCAAACTTCTTACCATTTTTAGCTTACAGTTTATATATACAGTTAAACATGTGTGTGTTTATTTACCAAGGGCTGTGTGTATTTAAACAGAAATAATTACCATCCATAAATGTCTGTTGGTTAAGTACTTAATAATTACATTACTGGCTCAAAGTAAAACATTTTTACGCATTGTGGTTTTTTTATACTAGATATAGATTGTAACAAAATCCTGTGGTGATGAGGAATACATTCCTTGATGAGGCAAAATATGAATTCAAACACCAATAATTCATATTTCACATAAGCATTTGCCTATTTATAGGTTGGCTTAAAATTAACCTGAAATTTCCTATTGTTGGAGACATGTTCATCCTAAGGGTACAGTTTTCTGCATTTATAAGCCTGTACTTAAATACGAATAATACATTTTAGTTTGTCATTATTGTCATTGTCTACATTAGTTGACTTAAATGCTAAGTCTGTAATCTTTCTAAATGCCTAAGTTCATATTTTTCAATGACAAACTATACTTTTACCAAGTTTGCAGTTCTTTGTGGGGCTTATTATATTTTAATAAGAAAACATTTATTGCAAACCTGTCATTACTTTTAAAACATGTTTAAAATACGTTGAGAAATCTAGAAATAACTCTAATAATAACTTATATTTCTACAGTCAGTATTTGAAAAACAGTTTGAATATATTTTCCCTTTGGAATTTAAAATTAACGGTTAAGATGGGGCACCTGGGTGGCTCAGTCAGTTAAGTGTCAGTTAAAGGTCTGACTTCGGCTCACGTCATGATCTTGTGGTTAGTGGGTTCGAGCCCCACATTGGGCTCTGTGCTGATAGCTTGGAGCCTGGAGCCTGCTTCAGATTCTGTGTCTCCCTCTCTCTCTTTCTCTGTCCTTCTCCCACTTGTGTTCTCTCTTGCGCTCTCTCTCTCTCTCTCAAAAATAAATAAACATTAAAAAAATTAACTGGTAAGAAATTAAAAAACAACAACCTGATATCTATATTCCTGACTAAAAAAAACTACATCTTTATATTTATTTTATTTTATTTTATTTTTTTCAACGTTTATTTATTTTTGGGACAGAGAGAGACAGAGCATGAACGGGGGAGGGGCAGAGAGAGAGGGAGACACAGCATCGGAAACAGGCTCCAGGCTCTGAGCCATCAGCCCAGAGCCCGACGCGGGGCTCGAACTCACGGACCGCGAGATCGTGACCTGGCTGAAGTCGGACGCTTAACTGACTGCGCCACCCAGGCGCCCCTACATCTTTATATTTAATAGAATGTATACACATAGGCATTTTTGCCTTTATTAGAAGTGAATAAAAATAGTAGTATGACTATATCAGAAAGTTAATATAGGACATATTAACTGTCCCTTAAGAAATAGATTTTGGTTCTTTTCATTCTATGCAAAATGAGCACCATTGTATTGGTGGTCCATAATATTAAATATTAAGGCAATATTTTTACGAAAAAAATTACTACGCCCTTGTTTGATGCATCATATAGTCCAAAAATATCTCTGTTTGACAATTGTATATGCTGTGAACAAGGGAAAAGTAGCATAGACTTACATGGAAGCAATCATTTAGGTATTTTTACCTTTCAGAGGAATCATAATGAGTACACCCATGCATCTTGAAATAATCACTGGTGGTAGTTACACAATGGAATAAAATATATTGATGAGACTAAGCCTTGCAAAATGACAGAGAAGTAACCAGAGTTGATACTCATTTGTTTTTCTGATTGAAATACAGTCCTTCAGGCATTCCCATTAAGAATCATGAATAAATTTTTATTAAACTTTAAAAATTTTCATATGAAACAGAAGAAAAAAGTATATGGAATTATATTTTCAAATTTTTTTTGGTACGAAATATAACACAGTTACAGAAAAATGACCCCCCCCCCCGCCCCCAAGTATAGATTAATGCATTATCACTAAGTGAACAGCCGGAGAAACTCTAAGTCAAGAAATAAAACATCTTTAGTGCCTCCATTGTGCCTCTCCTTATCTGTTCATTCTTCTCTAAAAGGTAATCTCTATCCTGACTTTTGTGAAAAGAAGTTACTTGATTTTCCTCAAAATTGTACCACTAAAACCTGTACACATACTATTACAGTTTTGTCTGGTTTCGAAGAATATACAAACGGAATGATTAGAATGTTTCCTCTTGTCTGATTTATTTTCATGATATTTTTTTGTTTTGAAGCACCATAATTCATTTTCATTACATTATTACATTGTATGAAGATACTATCACGTCTTTATTTTAACATTGATGGACATTAGGTTGTTTCTGTTTTGGAACTATCACAAATAATGCTGCTATTGAATGTTTTCATAATGTCTCAGTATGGATTTTTTTTTTTCTTGGATATGTTTGGAAGAGTAGGATTGGTCACAAAGTGTGCATTTATCCAACCTAAGTAGTCGATGCTGAACTGACTTTTTAAACCCACTTAAGAAAAATGGCTTTCAGAATGATTGTGCTAATTTACTCATTCCATTCTTTACCTGAAACAAAAATACAGACTCCTCAGTTCCAAAGATGCCCCTGCCTAAGGTGACTAAAACAGACACCTACACTTTTACTCCTTTTCCAAAAGGAGGCATGTGATGGTAACTTCCAGAAACTACATCCAAAGTTGCTGACATGAAATGAATTTTCTGAGTCCATAGTTTCCGAGTGATGTTGATTATCCTTCCAGTTATTCCAAAATCCACTAGCCATTCTATGAGACCCAGCACAGCATTTTCAAAGATGAATAAAATCTTGACTATTTACCTTGGGTGAGAAGATAGGACCTTTGAGATGCTCTTCTGTGCTTCTTAAAAGAAACTGAGCCTGCTTAAAAGAAACGTGCCAGAAGGCAGATAGCATCTCAGAACTTTAAGTAGACAATAGGAAAGTGGAAGAATATATACATACTTGTGATTAAGAAACGTATTTAACCTGATAAGTCAGTGTTTGCATTTGAAATTTGATAACTCAGTTTTCTATTGTCAAAGTGCATATGCTGCACATTAAAGGGAGGTGAATAAGATTCATAAAAAAACAGTTTAGTTTCCCTAAACAAACAAACAAACAAACAAACAAAAAACACATTTGGTAGAATGAGAGATTGCTGAGCCAGCCTTCTTATTAGGGGCACTCAAATTTCAGTATGAGTCTGTTCTTGCCCTTTTGTTTTCCAAGTGCCATTTTGTTTTCTTGTCAAGTAGTCTTCCAGTCCACCTCTTGGATATGTGTTGGTTGTGTGGTGAGGTTGGATCAGGTTCTGGTAAGAAGGAAGTACACCTGGCTGCCAAGATTCAGAAAGGAGGTTAGGAAAAGACCAACTAATAGGCTGCAGTTTAATTTTTTTTTTTCAACGTTTATTTATTTATTTTTTTTGGGACAGAGAGAGAGCATGAACGGGGGAGGGGCAGAGAGAGAGGGAGACACAGAATCGGAAACAGGCTCCAGGCTCTGAGCCATCAGCCCAGAGCCTGACGCGGGGCTCGAACTCACGGACCGCGAGATCGTGACCTGGCTGAAGTCGGACGCTTAACCGACTGCGCCACCCAGGCGCCCCTAGGCTACAGTTTAAAAAGTAGCTTTTTAAGCTCATTTTTTTTTCAGCCCTGTTTCTAAGATCTGCCCTCAACTGGGCTAATGACCATGGGTCTGGAGCCTCTCCAGATCAGTATTCTCCACGGGGAGAAGGTGGGTCCCTTGGCTTCGCTTTTCCCCTAGGCATTTATATGATTATTTCTTCTGCTCTTTTAAGCCAGTTATCACTTCTCCATATGCTTTCTTCCTTGCAACCAGTAGAAATGTCTGCTGTTTGCTGTTCTCTTATTTTCTATCCTTGGGTTTATAATAATTTACCATACTTTGGTGGAGCCTGGGAAGACAGATGAAATAAATTCATGTAGGCATAGAAACATTGTGCTAAGTAGACTATAACCTCTATGAAGAGTGGACATGTGACTTTGTTATTCACGTTTCCATACCCATGGTCTAGCCCTAGTACCTAGTACTCAGTAAATATGTGTCAAATAAATCCTCGAATAACTGTTTCAAAAAGAAACACCTTTGCAATATTTAGATGCCTGTTTAACAGAGTCTATGTCCAGTAAAAAAAGATGGGAAATGCAGAAGTAAGGTGGAAAGGACGTCAGAGACTTTTTCTGATCTGGCCGGGTGGCATAGACAGACGGACAGTTGATATTTAAAACTTCAGTACCATTCGTCTCTTAGTGCAAATTACCAGATTTGAAAGGCTGTGAACATTTAATTCTTTCCCGAGCGTACTTCTTTGTTTACTCCTAGGGTATCGGGATCACATTCCTGTGCCGCTAGTAAGTATTATCAAGTGATTCTTTCTCTTTATCCTGAGAACATAGAAAGTCAAAAGCGTATTTTTCTTACTTGGTATTTTTAAATGTGTCATGGTGAATTAAAGAAGTCACCTTCCACACACCCTGGCTTTGTAAAAGCTGGTCTGCTCTAATTCTTAGAAGATAGCCATTTTTTATTTGAACAAATCTGTCCGGTAACTCTGTATTCTTGCAATCTTGAAAAACCTACACAGGTTGATCCTGAAATACTTTGATAAAGGATGTAGAAAGCAGAAACAGGTCTGAATATTTCTCTAGACCCTCTCAAAAGATGAGAATTTCTTAGCATCTTTAATCTGGCACTTTTATGACAACATTGGCATGATGGATGTGCACTCATCAGAATAAGTTAGATTACTTTATTCTCTATTGCTTTTAAAGAACTTGGGAATTCTAATTTGATTTAGGCCTTTTGGCTAATGTCCATCTAACCCAGCATGACTTATAAAATCTACCTTTATAGATATGTGCTTTTTAGTATATGTTCAATATATCAAAACATTTATAAGAGCAGGCAAAAATTCTTCAGAGACATCATACCCTTCCTGAGTATTCCCTCTGGGTAAAGTTACTAGTTTGGGAGGTAAAAATATGTTGAAATACTATACATGTTTACAAATGAATATAGTTAATGAATCAGTATAATGCTACATAAGCCTATGCTCTCTTATTTCCTGGAGAATCCCATGGTTCTCTCTTATCTATGTGCACTAATTTGAAATTAAATTCTTTATATGAAGGAAACAGAATTAAAGCAGTGCCACAGCCATGATGTGTCTACTTCTAAAAATTCTTCTTAGTACACAGATGTTGGTGACGCACTCTATAGATAGCCCATTAGCTTTTGCTGTATTCAGAGGACCAAAATTAGTATTGCTACCATCCTGTGACTATGGCCATTCTTAATGACTCTTGCAATGTTTATGGATAAAACCAATTCTCAATTATCACTCTGGTAATTGAGGCTGCATTTTTAGCATAAGTGAAAACCATGGGAGGCCCAAAACTTCACCATTGCAGAGAACCTCAAAGCCTCCTCACTCTGCCCTTTCTTTATAATTTGACCTTCTTTTTATTTCAGAACCTTGTTCTGATTTGATCACATTCCTCAGTGCCTGGAAAAGTTCTCATAATACACATTAATTTATCATATTCTTAGTACATATTTTTTTCCATCTGAGCTATTAGACCCTTTATTTTTTTGCTTTCCATGATGGAAGCTTTGTTCACACACCTCCTACCTACATTTTCCTTACATGATTCCTAATAGAGACCTATCCTAAAGTATGTAGAGCTGACATTCTGAATGGTAGATATCAGGGATACATGAATTTTAAGTTGTGCTCTGTCTACAGACTAATACCTTGAGGGGAGAAGCTTTGTTTATCCCAATAAATGATGTATCCTCATAGCCTAGTGCAGCGTATGGCACATGGTAGGCATGTTTGTTGTGTGGATGAATGTAACTGTGATTCCATTGATTTTGAACTTCCAAATAACCAGAACTGTTGCTTTAGTCCAGCTACGAATGGGTGTGTCTGAGAATTGCACCAGGATCTGACTCATGTTGCATCATGAAGAGGAAATAATTTACTGTGTTCATCATTGCCCTTAGCAGCAATCATCACAAAAGAGGTTGTAAATGCTTAATTGTCTGTGGAGATCTATGTGGTGGTGTGTGAAGAGTAGGAAAGGCACAAAATTCAGAGGTTTTGACAGACCCATCTGATGTAGACTGGGACAAGCTACACCAGGTGGAAGGCAGAATTTGGTCCATTTTGATGGCAAAATCCAGAAATATGAAAATTTCTATTTTTATGCTACAGAATGATTTGATTTTTCCTAAATAAGGTCATTTTATTTAAAAGTGTTGAGAACAACTTTTATGCATAGTTATTATGTGTAATAGTTGAATAGCTATTAACAAAATTATAGAAAAAAACAACCAATGCCCAGATGCTCAGCGAATTTTATGCATACAAACTTTCTTGCCATAGTTTTTCTACATCTCTATACATAAAGAATAACTATTAGTAAATTAGTAATTAAGAGCCTCTTGAAACTAACAGATAGTAGCTTAAGGATGTTTCCAGTCTTACTGATGGAGGGAGAGAAATATTTCACATGTTTTTAACATGTATTTGGGAAATTCAAGCATAACAATTCTAAGGCGCAATAATGTCTTGAATAAAACAAGGAGAGACATCTGTTTTTTTTTTTTTTTAAGATACTCTAACAGTATATGTACTGATATTATCCTGATTATTTGAATTTGCTAATAATTGTCCTTCACATAATACTAGCACAAGTTCAACCTTAAGATGCATATGTTGTGCTAATGTTAAGATTAGCTGATTAATATTGATGGCAGCTAAGGCCAGTGGCTAATGTCTGACATCTGTTTGGGAAATCAGTGTTCCAATTCAGGAAGCTGACATTTCTGTCGAGGTTAGAATGAGGGGTTATTGTGTAAGGAATTATGATTAGGGTTTTGTGTATGGTTAAGGTTAGGAATAGGGACATGATCTATTTCATTTCTGTTCATCTCAGTGTATTTCTGGTGTCAAGCTGCTTGCTCTGTTCTGTGTTAACAGGGAGGTCTTCCCCTCTGTCCCCTTGTGGCACGTTCACTGTGGCACATTATTTCACTTGCTCCTTCTATGTTAATGGACTGATTGATCTCCTTTTCTTCTGTGTGAGTGCTTACCTTGTCCTTAAACAGTCTTTCCATCTGGGACAGAGGCATTTTATTTGTTGATGTTCCATTTTTGAAAAAAGTCACATGTAGATACTTGCACTAATGTAAAGTCAGCGTTTTTATGTCACCCTTTTACAGATACCAAAACCAATCTTGATTATGAAACCACATCAAAGGGCATTTTGGTTTTTGGAGGGAAAAGTAAAAATACAGATTTATCCCCCAAAATGTCTGGAATATTTGTGAATCAAAACTGTAAGTCAAAAAGAAAATAAGTATCATAAAGTTCTTGAAAGTTTTCAGGCATAGACACTGCTTTTATTCTTGTTCACTAGGGGATTTAATATGGGTTCAAGTTTTAAGGAGGGTGCCGATGAAGGAAAAAGTAGAATTTGCACGCAGCTAATACAAAGGGAGTAAGAAAGTTTTATAATCTTATTGTAACAAAAGGGGCAGTAGTGAAGGGAAATAACCACAAAGATTCAGAAAACAGATCACCTGGAAAAGCAAAGAACAGTGTAATGAACACATGTTGAATTAAATCCATTTTACGTCCATTTTGCTTCAACTGAAAAATCAAGTTGAAAATCACCAAAACCTTGAAAACTTAGAAACATTTCTCAGAAACATCCGAAGGTCTAATATACATTGCTTGTTTCATGTTTGTAATGAAGTCCCTGAAGCCATGAACCAAAAGGATCAAGACATTTTGTGCAATAAGGCAGAAAACTAGAATTTTATCACACCTTGGAAGATTTCTTTTCTTTTTTTTTTTTGGAAGATTTTTTTCTAAAACGACTTGTTTTTTAAATAAGATGGTTTTATATTAAAAGTTTCAGTTAACACCAAAAAATATTTCTGTCTATGGATGAGTTGGAAAACAAAACTAAATCAGAAGAATATGGAAATTGGCTGTGAGCATTCTATGGAGGTTGAGGCTAGGAAAAATGGTATTTTTTTGGTTATGATCCGTCCAGATTACTGTCAACTCTTAGACAAGGATATTTTGTTTGTTTCAGTAAAATATCTCTGCCAAAATGTAGCTTGGGCAAAGAGTGCTACTTAAACTTGTTGTACATAAGATTCCACACCTTTAAAATGGATATCATGGGATGCCTGGGTGGCTCAGTCATTTGAGTGTACAACTCTTGATTTGTACTTGAGCTCAGGTTGTGATCCCAGGCTCATGGGATAGAGCCTTCCGTCAGGCTCTGTGCTGAGCATGGAACTTCCTTGAGATTCTGCCGCCACCCCCAACCCCTCCCCTGCTTTGTCTCCATCTAAAATTTTAAAAAGTTAAACGTTGATAAATAGGGATATTGTGATAATTAATGAGGTACTACAGTTAGACATACCTGATAGTAAGTGCACAATAAATAATGTTTAATATTAGAAGTATTGATCTTATATAATTCCTAGCTAGCTTTGGGCCTTTTCTTAGTATACACTCAATAAATGAATGAACGAACGAAGAAAATGTCCACAGCATTTTTGGAAGAATACGATTCAAGGAAAGTATTCAAATTTTGAATTAGAAGTTACTGAGTGTAGTCTCTTACCTACTAAGGCAGTCCTCTAATTTGTGCGCATGGATTAATACTGCCCTGCAAAACATTTTCCTTAAGTTAAAATGAAATGGGAGTACACTTAGCTTTTGCCTATTGGTGCTAACTTTAACCCCTGGAGCTTCAGAGGTGGTCTACATTGTACCATTAATAACACTATGCCTTGGAGTACAGGAAATACCACTGTTTTGTTTAGACTTCTATCTGGGTAAAACATTCATTTTTATTCTCAGTTGACTTGATTTTCTTGGAATAATTGCTCAATCATTCTGATTTTTAAATGTCTCCTTGCACATACCATGGCCAGGCCATAACAGAGACTCCAGAAAGCTCTGACTTGTGCCCAGATGGATTATTAATAGTGACTGACTTTATTATCACCCCAGCTAACAAGAATTTATCACTCGGTATGTGTTAGGCGCTGTAGTAAGGCTGTAGATGATTTAGTTCTGCTTTTTTCCAGAACCCTCATACGGCAGATTTCATTACTGTCATTTCTTCTATTTAGAAACAGAGGTAGAGCCTTTTTCTATCACTAGCCTAAGGACTTGCATCTCGTCGCTGGGAGAGTTGCATCTGAAACCTTTGTCTTTCCTGACAGGAACAATAGAGTTTTCACCTCTCTACTTCCCTGCTATAATTTCTGCCTTTTCCTGGACACCATGATATAAACCTTGGTATTCTTGAAAGATATGGCTAAAAATTCACCGAAAGTTAAAAAAAAAAATCTCCCTCAGGTGTAGAATTTGGGTGGTTGATTAAGGCTTCCCTGTACCAAATAGAATCTCAATCCAGAGTGGGGCTTCAAATATTGTCATTTCATTTAACTCTTAGTTATGAAGTAGTTGTTGTTATTGCTATTTAAAGTAATACATATCATGTACCTCCCTGGTCATACACATGAATTGCTAATGCAAAGATATTGTATATGCATATGTCAAGGGTCTGCTACACCTTTGTGAATACTCTTTAAGATTGCATTAGCATTTTTGACAGTCATAGCATATTGTTATTTCATACTGAGTTGTGCTGACTAAATCATACATCTTTTTCTGATGAACTATTCAATGGGCATTCTAAGATTTGGTACCCCAGCAATTAAGGACATAAAGGCTAGGTTCTTAAGAGAACAATTTATTAGATCTTTGCTTTCATGTGAATCTTCTCCAATTAGAGATTCACATTCAGTCTATACTAATGCACTTCTGGGACCCTAAAGTTACTTGATTGGTTCTGCTATCAGCGAAATATTAGGGCTGAAAGGCAACACGATGCAAGTATGAAAGCAAGGAAAAGGAAAGGAAGGAAATTCAGTGGTTTGATATTTTGATTGATAGTTGTAGGGTTCATGCCAATAAAAGTCATTATTTGGACAGCGTTAATGTGGTTAGTGACTCAAGCAATGTGTTCATCATGCCATATTTTATTTTGATATTCTTTATTTTTTAATAAGGAAGGGATGTATTCTTCTTCTGAAAGAAAATGACAATATATAGCAGTCTGGGCATGAAGCTTGGTTAAACCTATCTCAAACGTAGGTCATGAGAATGGGAGCTTTTACACCTGTCGTATTCATTGGGAGGGAGATGATTATTCCATATCTTTAAATTAATAATATAACATCACATGCTTTAAAAGTTAAAATAGTGACATAAATGATGAGAAGTCTTTCAGCCCAAAGGATACTTTTTACACTGAGAGTAAAGTGAAGCATATCCTAAAAGAACCAATAAATAAGAGAAGATAATCAATATGCTCAGAGACAAGTATGCTCAGCACACAAAAGTGAGCAGTTTCAGAGAATGCTGGTGCTCTTTCAATGAAATGAATCAATTGTAACTAAATTTCTAAATAATCTAGTAATATTTGATTTTTTGATGCATGAAATTAATTTTACTGCAGATTTTTAATATAACAATATGTTCCCAACATGGAGGACTTTTCTAATTTAGTATTTGAAACCTTATGTAAAAAAAAAATGTTTCCCTCTTTTTATGTTTTGTATTAGCCATAACTTAGGACATTTTTTTGAGGAAGGTTTTGTTTTTCTTTCTCAAGTCTCAGTAAGCAGAATTTAGTTGAATTTGATAAAACTAGTTATATAAGACGAGGTGGGTAATTTAACTGTCAAGCAAACTGGAGATAGTTAGACTACATAGCACTTTTTGTTTTTCTTCCGGGAAAGTATCATTTAAAAAGCATTCATTCCCTTCAAAATACTTCCTCACCTTATCCCCTCTAATGAATTTCAATGCTGTTGGTGAAAAATATTTTGAAATACTGGTCATAAGATAGTTTTCAAACATTCCAGTGAAGTGCTTTAGAGCTTCACCCTGTAGCATCGGGAGGATTCATTCCTGTTGAAACAAGAGAACGGAAAACAAGACTGGCTGTAGCAGTCGCGTGCTGCAAAAGATTCAAGTCAAGTGGAAATCAGAAAAAAAGAACAGGCAGCACAGATGGTTAAAAGTAAGTTAGTGTTTCTGAAATTAGCTTAAATTGTTTTAATAGCTATTTATATTTTAATAGCATCCTTCAGTGGTTCGTCTTTTGACATTCTATCTATGAAAATAGGTGCCAAATTGAGAAAGTACTTGCATATTTATAGGGATATTAATTTGCGGAACTGGATTCTTAAGGCTGCTATGAATCACCCCAATGCCAATATCTAAAAACACAAACAAAAACTCCCAGTTTTTATTATCTTTGTTTTCTGATTTTATATATAAAAAAAATCTGTTTAAAGATCTGGATCTTCACTAAACCCTGTACAGGATGGCTGTATTTCTAGGAGACTGTTCTAACCACTCATTTTCATTTATGTGGTGTATTATGTTACCTGAAAAGCTGTTAAGGTGGTAGAATCCAATGACAGAAAAACCATCCCAGGAACAGAATTCTATTGCGTCAGGATCCGTTGGACATTTTTCTTTCTTTTTCAACTCAGGGTGGGCAGTTTTTAGAGATGTGACCTAGTCTTCCTTCTTTGTTTAAGTATTTTTAAATTCTAGTCATTGTGCAGTGAGAATTTGCAGGTGTTTCTCGGAGAACTTTTTCCCCTCTAGCTGGATGTGGAAAGGACAATGCAATTAATAACAGATGGCACGGGATGACCACGTCCTTGAGAGAACGCCTTATTGGCACCTCCTGCTAATTGTATCACATATAACACAACTAAAAGCATAATAAATCTGAACTGGGGGACATTTTATGCAAGAGCTCTTCTCCTTTTCCAGACGGTAAATTGCTCAGCTCTTGAAATATCTATAACCTTGTGACACCTAACTTGCATTAGCTTAATTGCCTTTTTTTCCCTCTCCCTCCCCCTTCCACCCTCTCTTTCCCTCTCCCCACCTCTTTCTCTCTTTCTCTCGCTTTTTCTCTCATATATATTTTGTTCCTCTTGGGTATAAGGAAACAATTGGGCTTTTGTTTCTCTACCTAGTTTAGTGCTGTGTCTAAAACAGCTATATTTCTTGGCTTGTATGGAATTTGGTCAGAGTTTGATCTCCTAGCTTTAATGAGAAATTATGCTTTCAGAGGGCTTTAAAACACTTTGCTTAACATTAGTTTTGGGAAAGAAAATGTATATCTAACTGCTGATTGAATAAACCTGCAGAAGAGAACTTTGATTAATTGGAAAAACATGTAAGCTTCACACGGACACACAGGCACAAGGCTTTCTTTTTTGCACAATGGCAGTGACTCACAATATCCTGTAGCAGTAAAAAGAATTATTCTCACTCACTCCACGACTTAGTTTGTTATTAACATTCAGTAACGTACCAATTTTTTAGTGTGTCGTATTGTAACCTCCTAGCAGGCATTTTTTTTCTCTTCCACTAAGAAAACGCTGTAGCAAGTATTGTGAATTTCGTATTTATTTCCTGCACATCTATTTTCAGTTTGGGAGGTTTGCCTACAAGCAATCAAAAGGCAATGAGGGGGTTAAAACAAATACCTCCAAAGTGTGGAATGTATGTTTAAATTGTGTTTTGGTTGGCTGTTTGTGTGTTCTGTGTGTACAGGCGTGTGTCCTTTCTTTCACTAGGTGGATGTCTTTTCCTCTGCAGTAATGTATCGTCACTGGTTAGAGTAACTTTGATATTTATGTCAGTTGGTTAAACCAACTCTAAAATAATAAGACAAGTTTTAGCAGATGTAAGAGATGACATAAGGAAATGCAGCCATATTTTGAGATCCTTCTGATATTATTACTGCTCCTGGATCCCCTATTGGGTGCTTACACTTTGAAGCAACAACATAAAAGGGTATATCTGGACCCGGGGCACACGAACTTGGATGTGAAGGAAAATGGAACTTTGTCATGATTTTGACCATTTTCATTTGGTCTCTGGTGAGATGTGAGGTATTCTGCTAAGTTATCTGGTAGACATGTAATTCCCAATAGCAGGCTTACAGAGGAGCAAATAAATCAACATTATTCTTATTCCTAACTTAAAGAGAGGTTGATTTAGGTCCTGGTCTGCCGATAACTAATGAATGACCTTGGGTAAGTCTCAACACTTTTCTGAGCATCACTGTCTTTCCTTATACAGTGAGAGATCAGGACTAGAATCAGTAGTATTCAGACAGTGCTTCCTTGAAGATTAGGAGTTCTGCTCACCCCTTCTTGCAGATGGTGGGTTGGGGGTAAAGGGAGAAGGTAGATGGGGGATCCGCTTATGCTCAGAGCAATTTTGGTATTGTTGTCATGTTTGTTTCATGTAACTTTTCCTTTGAGCAATTGTGCCTACATGTCACATAGCTTAAATTATCCAAAACAATTAGACTGCATAATTGCTAAGGTTTTCCGTTTAGTGAGAAATCCTAAGATACGTGTATTAGCATGCCTCCTATTTAATACGAACTAATTCAAATGTACTGAGTGAATGAAACCTGGCATTTAGAAACAATTACTCTGCTCTTTCTTGTTCTGCAGTTGATTTGAATAATAGACCATACAGGGATGAAAATCAGTAAACTCCTTTGCATTAAAGGTGTGTGTGTGTGCGCACGCATACATGTGCATGTTTAAGACGTATGTCGCCTGTGTGTCTGTTTTGAAGAAGCAGTCGTTTATATAGCAGGAAGAATCGCTAAAACCCACGTGAATGATGGGTCATGTGCTTTCCTTTGATTTCATGTTTGCCATCTTCATCCCTGGGTATTTATAGTCCACAGTCCTCAGGTCAGTGCAGATGGATAGTTGCTCAGTAGAAACATAAAGATTGTTTTTATCAGACTTAGAAAAAAGAATGAAAGCATAGTATTAATTATAGTGACACTTGGCCTTTGTGTCATCTGTGTCCCTGTTCATATCAGACATTTTCTGGGAGCAGATCCTTATTTCTGGGTCAGTAGTCAAATAAAGATGTTTGCTGTATACAGTGGAAAGAGAGGCTAATGTGATAGGAAATATACTCATTACCATATATCTCTGCACAATAACTCATCCTATTCCTGACTTTCTCACTTGTGGTTGCTGTGAAGACGGGGGCAATTACACAGAGAAAGTATCTGAGAAAGACAAAGCCTGGAATGGATACAATAGCTTGTTTGTGGGTGGGAACGTTGGCCTCATTCTCTAAGCCTGATCACTTAACAAATTTCTTAAGGCATAGTTGATGCTCAGGAAGTCTTTGATGCATATAAATAAGTGAAATAATAATAATAATAATAATAATAATAATAATAATAATAATACTTGGGCCAATACAAAAGATAAGGTGATTGCTACATAAAGATAAATTTCTATTAGGAATTGTTTATAACATAATACAGTGAACAAATGTGCATTTGCATATGCTGTTTTATATTATATGTGATTGCAACAACTAAAAATAAAAAAAAGCCTATTCTTAAAAAGAGGGCTGTTTCCTGTACACTAATATCAGTCAAATGTTGTCATTTACTGGGGATAGGGAGGAGACAATGTCAAAGAAAAAAGCCAGGAATTCAATGTACCGTTCTTTGTTTATCATAACCTTTCTCCTCTGCAACTCATTATAGGTTTTACCACTCATTTTTGAACCTAAATTTATCTCTGGTCCACACAACCAGGTGATATCTCACCTATATTATTGTAAATTATTTACATCACAAATTCTGGGTCATGAAGCAGAGGTGATGGAATATTTTTACATAAAAATGTTGGAATCATGTTTTATTTTCAGCTTCTTAGGCTGATCATTTTATTTGCAGTGTAAGTATGTCCTACATTAGCTTCTGGATTTGGGTACTAGTGGAGTGAATGGGATCAGTGAAGGAAGAAGCACTCTGTGCCTCTCGATTAATGTTATACCTCAAATCCTTGGGTAATTGTTGATCTATTTGGATATAATTACACTTTTCTGTTATTTTATGACTTTGGATATGTCATTTGAAATGGATTCGATCCTTGTTCAGAATAACAGTGATAATACTAGGCATTGATTTATTACTGAGAGTTGGAGGGCATCATAATGTTTGGTAGTAGAGGATTGATAAGCATTAACTATTATAAAGTCAGTAGTGGAAAAATACTGGCTTTGGAATCTATCTGACTTAGATTGAAATTTTGGCTTTTCCAGTTGCTTGTTTGATACTGAAACAGTTTCTCCTACTCGAGGTTGCTTATCTATAAAATAGCATAAAGACCTCACATGGGATCATGTTGAGGATTAGAGGTAATAAAAGCAGAATGCCCAATGTAGTATTGCTCTATCCTATTCATTCAAGATTCACTCCTTTTATCAGTGTTCTTTTTTTTGATACTAGCAAAAATGAAAATACTGGTTTAGATCAGTGGTTCTCAGCCAGGGGAAGTTTGGGAGGTTTTTGATCTCGTTTGTTCTCTTTTTCTTTTCTCTTTTTTTTTTTTTTCAACGTTTTATTTTATTTTTGGGACAGAGAGAGACAGAGCATGAACGGGGGAGGGGCAGAGAGAGAGGGAGACACAGAATCGGAAACAGGCTCCAGGCTCTGAGCCATCAGCCCAGAGCCCGACGCGGGGCTCGAACCCACGGACCGCGAGATCGTGACCTGGCTGAAGTCGGACGCTTAACCGACTGCGCCACCCAGGCGCCCCAGCTTTTTTTTTTTTTTTTTAATACACCAGTGCCCTGAGGGATGTTTGTTAATATCTGGAGGCATTTTTGGAGGTCACAAGTTGAGTGAGGATGCTACTGGAATTTAGTATGTGGAGCCTAGATTGCTACCAAATATCTTGCAATGCATAGGACAGTCTTTCCTAACAATGAAGTATTTGGCCCAGAGTTTCAATAGTGCTTAGATTGAGAAACCCTGATTTCAATTACTCTGAGTCAAGCTGCTGTCTTGAAAAACAAGTTGTAATTTAAATGAACTCCTTCAGATTCCACGAATTTAAGCTAGGAAGTGTCTATACCAAATGGCCTTACTATCCTTCCTGTTATGCTTGCCTGGGTCTTAGGCTAAAGGAAATGACTTCTGCCCTTAATATAACATAGTAGAAATGCCTCAAAATTTCCAGTCATTTAAGACATAAAGCATCTGAATTATAATTGTCTCCTGATCAAATTGGCCGAGTAGTTAAGAATTGAAACTCTCATTGACCTGAATTAGTTATTCTGTGGTCTGCGTTTTGCACCACCTTTCGACTTAGCTATTTTCAGGAAATGAGAGGGATTATGGAGAATCAATGATGCAGTGGATGGCTAAAAGCATAATTACTTTAGCACAACTTTCTTTACTAACATTAGTTTTAAGAGTATAGTATTTATTGTATAAGCTCATGTATTCTATTCATATTAATTCATATTTGGAATGTGCTCATTAGTATAGATTAATGACTTAGGTTGGAACGTAGATGACACAAAGACCTGGTGCCATCCTAGTTGACAATAGGGTGTTTCCTTTTAAGGCAGATAAAAACTATCTTCATGTTGTCATTGAATACCCATATATTTTGGAAATGTGCTGAAGATTGCAGACTTTAAATAGAACAGAGATAACATGCAAAATCAAAGAAAAGCAGAAGAATATGTGATACTTATCTACCTTTATTCAAAAAAAACCTGCTGTTTAAAATAGTTGTGCATCAAATTAGCTGTTGAATCCTCATAAAGAGGAAAAAATAACACTTTGCAATTGAAATTTGCCTGTTGTAGGTGTGGCGGGACATGGAGCAAAAAGAGGGGATAAAGTCTTGTTTCCCTGCAAGTTTATACTCCTTTATCTCTTCATCCTTACAAGTGGATTCAGGCAGACGTTTCTTGATTTGTGTCGGTTTTATTATTTCCTAAGTAGGCAGCAGTGTTTATAGGACAAAGAGTAGCACAAAAATTTTTTTTCAACCAGAATTTTTTCTCCCCCTGAACTTTCAGCACCTTGACTCCATACGATCTCCCTTCTTCTTTTCCTATATCACTTCGTTATCTTCTGGGCGCTTGTCTGCCATGTGGAGTATAAATAATGAGCCCTAACAAAAGGCACAGTAGTCGCATCAAATAGGTAAACTTGCTGAAGGAGTCAGGAGGGATAAGCAATGTTATATTGACAAGCTGCACTAGAGGGCAAGAGAGAGAAGAATTCTAGTTCCAGCTGCACTACTACAGAAAATACAGAAGGTAAACTTGCATGTTCACCCTTGGGAGGTTAGTAAATGGAATTCATTTCAAAGTCTCTTTCAGGTACCTAGCACTTAAGTGGGAATAAAAATAACTCCATAAAGTAGGTAAAAAAAAAAATTGTGTCTTATCTATCCCAGAAAAGAATTCATTGGTGTGCAAGAAGAAACCTTAAACAAACAACAACAAAAAACAAAAACACACACCAAAAAATCCTGGAGAATAAAAATAAATAAAAAGCAGAATTTCTCTTTGCTGGGACAAAGGCACAAGGAAAATCTTGTCAAGTGTTTTAATAGGGAAAAGAATCTTGCCAAAATTACAAAATTCCTTGATTGACTTTTTCTTTCTTCAGTCTAATAGTCAGCTGGGTATCTCCCCCTTCTCGTAGTGAGATTTTGTTGGGATATCAATGTGGTGACTATATCTTTGAACAAAGTACTATCATGTGCTGGTGACCATCTCTCTTATTATAACAAATATGAATTAAAATGGATGGCAAGGAGACATCCCAGTGGAAAATGTAACACTGGGTTATTTACCTGTTATCCATCTACTGGACCAGCAGGGAAGGGGGGTGAACTATCCCCTGCTAGGTCGGCTTGTTTGAAACTGTGCTTCTCCCTCATGTGGCTGGAAATCCACAGAAAGACTTCTTCCTTAAAATGACATGAGCTAACAAATCTCTGCTCTTTCCTGTGTTTCTGTTCAACAAGGGCTGGCTGCAAAGTACTCTTGTGTTTGTGCCCTGAGTTGGGAACTGAGTGTTCTTTTGAACACTCTCTAATGGGTTAAAGAAATTGAAGTGCATTATAAATGATAAAATCCAAACATACTAGAGACACTGAATTGACTTGTGGAAGCAAAACTTACTGAAATTACAAACGATTAATTTCAATGAAAAATGTGTACAAATAAAGAATATTATGTTGAAATTTAGGGCATGTCAAGAGTTTATCAAAGGATGTTTATCAAAGAATTTGAAGTGATTTAGGAATAATCCCTTAGGAATATCATCATTATCATTCGTTAGGAATGCTCCAAAGGAAATGGTTTTTTTACGGTAGCATGTGACTGGGAGAAATAATTAGAATAAAGGGGATGGTGAGATAGATGATAGAAAATTCTAGAATTGGAAATTTAGAGGATACACATTAGCTTTCTAAAATCTACCCTTAATATATCAGTGTACTTGTGTATGGAGAAAACTGATTTGAACAGCAATTTGGTATCTTTTTTAATTTTTTGAGCATTTCGTCTTCCACTTGGTATATATGAATAAGCTATAGTCACTCCTATTGCATACAATAGGCAAAAAATTAAGAGATTTCAAATTATAGTATTTAACTTGAGAAAAAAAAATGGAGGCATAGCACTGTTGGGAACATTGCTAACCTAGGCTTGGTGGTTGTACAAAACAGAGCTGACTTTTTACAATGACCAAAACACCATAACAGAGGAGAGCCATTGCCTGAGGAAGTGGAAAATCCAAGTTGTCTGTCTTTATTTGAAAGGATCCCCCTTTCTCATGTGTAAATGTCATTCTGCAGTAAGTAATGAAAACTCGAGAGAACCCTGAGGGGCACCTGGTGCTTTTAGTAAATGATGCAAGCCCCATTGACTTACTGCTCCCTTTGGTATCAGAGCTCCTTCCATGCTTCCAGAAGAAGCAAGATCAAGAGGCTGAGAACATGCAGCTTCATATTAGGGCCTTAGCAGAGGGAATTTGAAAACATCAGGATACCTCGAATGTTTAGGCTTCCCCAAAATGGGGTCACTTGGCTAACTCCGTCTGAGAAAGGCCTGTCATGCCTTTCAAGGCAGGGAGACAGATGACCAAGCTAAAGATACTAAGTTGGTTGATGGAAACATTCAGTAGATGAAATATTTTGCATTAAATTGGGCAACTTTTAGCCCTTGAAAGTATTGTCAGTATCACCTGCTTCCAAACAAACATTACATATATACACATTTTTACACAATTTTTTCTCACTTTCAAAACAAGCTCTATTGAGTTAACTTTTGATGGCTTCAATCAAATATCTTCTTTTAAAATTTTCATTTATTTATTTTGAGAGAGAGAGAGAACACACCAGGAGAGGAGAGGGGCCAAGGGAGAGAGAAAGAGAGAGAGAATCTTAAACGGGTTCCACATCCAGTGCAGAGCCCGAAGCAGGGCTTGATCCCACGAATTGTGAGATCGTGACCTGAGCCAAAATCAAGAGTCAGATGCTGAACTTACTAAGCTACCCAGGTGCCCCTCAATCAAATATCTTCTACCTTGGCATTTGGCAAAGAAAAAGAAACATCATTGTAAACACTTCTTAATGTAGAATATCAAGTTGAAGAGACAAAACTCTGTATCTTAAGGAAAGCTGTCTAATCAACTAACCAAGGCACTGACTTTCCGTAAAGAAACGTAACAGTCATCTTGTTCTTCACAACATGGTGGGATATTTATATTTACTTCATCAACAGAAGATTCCTCACAAATACAAGTACTCAGAGCAAGCATGCCATGTGGAGTGTTCAGGAAGGAGCCATTTCTCTTGCTATTTATATGATCTTAGGATTTGCAAGGTAAAATGTTTGCCTCTATAAATTGGTTACTACCCGGGCAATACAAGTGCAACTTTCATACTAAAAGAGCATTTTTAAATGTAAAAACTTAAGGAATAAAGTAAAAAATAAAAATTAAAAAAATCACTTCTATAAGACAACCATAGTATTTACCATATTACATAAAACTTATTTAGGAGGTTGTTCTTACCCTTGAAATAAAGATATAAAAGTGAAGAGAGATGAAAGATAGGGAAAAAACCACGTCCCAAACTATATGTTTACAACATAGACTGTACGCAGCCCTGTTAATGAGCAGGACATGTGCCAGCTGTGCCTGCAGATGGCACTGATATGTAACTAGACTATTGGCCAGTAGGCTCACTGGGGAGTCCTAGACCCTGTCTTACTCTTATTCAGTCTGTAAAATGATATAGCTGGACTCCCTCAGGCCTGAAGACAGAGTTAGAGTCCACATACACAAGGAATATCAAACCAGGAGTCAATCATATTTCCAGCCAAAAAGGTCAAGTATTGAACTTAACCAGCTGGGTGAAAACAAGCCACTTGTCAACTTTGTCTTAGGGGCAGGGAGCCCGATTCTTATTATCTCAGATGGCAGCAGTGTCTTGGCTTTGAGATGCGGGAATGACAGAATGGAAACACCACGTTTAGTATTTTAGAACTAAATACCAAAGTGTTTTAAGTAGTAACATGGATTTGGGGGATATGTGAAAAATTAATGAAACACAAAAATTGTTATTTTCATTTAAGTATTGAGAGGTATATTTCATATTTTTTTTCTTTTTTGAGGTATAGTAATTAAGTGGCTCCCATCTACAAAGCAATGTCTTCTCATCAGCAATTCGGAGCTGAGAAAGCCGACGCTGGAAAGCCTTAGTGCGGCTCTCGTAGGTAGCGGGTGGTAGAACCAGAAATTAGACCAGCGCTCTCTACAGCTAAAATCTGTGTTCCTACCACCAAATCACTATGAACTTCAGTGTCTTCTAAGCCAATTGCTTTGTTGTTTTGCCCTTAATTATTTAATATGCTTTGATGTTTAATTTTTTTGACTAATGTTAATAGGGTAAATGTTAATTATGTAGCACCTGATCATTTTTTACTTTGATCAGCAGAATAACAGACTTTAGTCCTCTTAATTCTCTTTGCTACTATTGGTTTTAAGAACGAGGGAAAATAATTTTTTTCTCCTCTGAAAAATCAAATACAGTGTTTCCCTTGCAATAAATATTATGGCACAAATGTAATAGTTTCAAAGGTAATTGAGTTTTTCTCCTTCAAGATTAGACTTGTAGGATTAATGTTATATTCACGACATAAATATAATCACGTAGCTTATAAACAGTCTAATAATTAAAAAAGAGTGGGTCATTGCTTTTATTAAAAAATTGAGAATGGCTTTTTAAAAATGTCCACCACTAAGCAAGAGACTAACTTGCTTTTGGGTAGTGTGAAATGTAGGAAGTATTATAAAATACATGTTTTTAGAATTTTTGCTATCCTATCCCTTTTTTCTTTAATTTATTTATTGATACGATAGAAATACCAGAAGATTCAGAGAAAGAGGGAGAACATTTTTGAGCATCTGTTAGGTACAATAACTGTGCTGGTGTGCTTTTCCTTCTTGGTCTGGTTTAAGCACAGGTAAACTTAGTATTGTGGTCTCCTTAGTTATAAGGAAAATGGTACTCAAAAAGGTCCACTAATTTGGGAACTGGCATGACAGATATTTAAGGCTACATCTCTCTGGCCATAGAGGCTTGGCATTTTCCCTCTGCTTTATGGTGGAATTACAAATGCACCACTGACTTCATCAGCTTTCCTTTTCAGTGCTCACAAAATAGATGTTGGAATAAAATTAAGGAAAGCCGGGGAAATAGTGATTTAAATTTTAGGTTGTCTCAATACTTGAAATCAGTTGCTATCAAAGTATACGTACTTTGAATACTTGTACATTGAACTCAATTCTTTTTTTTTTTTCTACATTGACTTCACTTTGTTAGCAGTTGGGTATAATTCTTTATTTTTATTTTTGTTTATCTTCAGTACACAGAAGATCTTAATTATTTAAGATTTACATTTACCATTTAGTTTTTCAAGTGAGGTCTGTAAAAAAAAAAAACAACTTATTTTTAAGTATGCTTACATTTTAAAGGAATATTTCTGTAAATTCTTTTTGGATGCCAGGGATCTTTAAACCCCGACCTCCCCCCCCATTTTAGGTGTAATTAAATTAAACTTTCTGTTGGGGCAGCTATCTGCTTCCAAGGAAGGTAATTTTGTTAAAACTTTAAAAACCCTAGGTAAGCCATAGGAGGCTTGATCTCATTCTAGGGTTAGAGAGCCACTTTCAGAATGATATGCTATGATAAAGAGATGAAAGCAAAAAATAAAAACACAGTGTCAGACCATCATGATGTATAATTAGTATGGTAGAGACTATATTTTTCAAAACGTTCAAAAGCATGTTTCATTGAATTTAATCTTGTCAGTTTCCCTGCCATCCCTAAATTATAAATGTGTGCACAAATAGACACATATTAGCTCTTTGCTTAAACTCTCTTAAGCATTGACATGAGCCTGTTAAATGCCATGGCAAGCCTAACAGAAAGCCCAGTTACTTAACTAAAGTTATCTTCACAGTCATTTGGTCAGAAAACTTACCTTTATGCAGGATCACTCAAAATAGTGAGAACACTTTTTTAAGGACATACCCAAAGCCCCAGTACATTTTTTAAGTTTATTTATTTATTTTGAGAGAGATAGAGCACGAGAGGGGAAGGGGCAGAGAGAGAGTAAGAGAGAGACAATCTCAAGCAGGTTCCATGCTGCCATCCCAGGACCAACGTGAGGCTCGAACTCCCGAACTCTGAGATCATGACCTGAGCTGAAATCAAGGGTCGGACGCCTAACCGACTGAGGCACCCAGGAGCCCCTAAAGCCATAATATAAAGGGATGTACTGTACCAATTTGAAAGGATGATGAGAAAAATGATTAGAGGAACTTGAAATCATCCATGTGAGAGACGATGAGGACTGGAAATAAGGCCACAGAATAGGATAGATTCAACAGATACCCAGAGTAGTTTGCGGAATTCATCTGCTTAAGCGACCATTACACGCAGAGGAAAGAGTACCACATACGAGATCTGGCTGAAGTGACTGGTTACACAGTGGTATGATTTGACAAAAGAAAGTCAGGAAGAGGAATTGTTAGCATAAAGGTAAGGAATTCACTTTTGGACAGTTGGCTGGGAAATACTTGGAATTCATCCAACTTGATTTTTCCAGTGGAAGGTAGAGGTAAGTCTGGAGCCTACCAAAAAAAAAAAAAAAGCCTCAGAAAAGATAGAGATGTTGGAGTCACCATGCTGTATACAGCTCCTGGGAGAGGGACGGGACTAGGGATGACTTCATCTTTGACGGGTAGGCATCCAATTACTTCATTAAATGCAGCAGTGGAACAAGGTGCTGACAATGCAAACTGTATTTTGCTCCCAGAAGTCCTGTTTTTGAAATCGACAAGTAAATTTAAAAAATACCTGCATATTAAATATTTTAGATAGAGCATATGGTGAGGGATCCACGAGGCTGAAATTGCAGTTGTCCCACAAAGAAACGGGCAGAATTGGAGAAAGTTAGTGTCTGGAGATGTTTAAACTTCTCTATGGACTCATGCCAACGAATACTGCATTAAGGTTATAAATACATTAATCAAGAAAAGAGGTGTTGAATAATGATTCATCCAGAACTTAAAAATCCTGTGATCTATTTGAAGCAGGCTGACAACATTATAGGAAACAGTGCATTTCCTGTTAAGCATTTGCTTGTTTCATTTACTGTAATTCCCTATTCCTGCTAACCTATTCACTTTTGTCTGAAACTTCTGTATTTATATTCAATTCAATAATCAGTGACACTTACTATAAATGGTGTGTTTGAGAAAGGTTTGTGTGCTTGTGGGTTAAGTGAAACTTGAGTCCATATCCCTTCCCATTTCAAGAGGATAATAAGAGTACTGACTATTGTGTACTAAGTGCCTACCTAGTGCCATGCTTTAGTAGGAGCTTTGCACATATTAACTAATCTTCAAATCAACTCTGTGAGCTTTGTTATTGTCCTTTAAAGCCCTAGAAACTAAAGCTCTGCACATTAATATTCAAAAGTACAAAATCAGAAGGAAACAGAAGTCAATGTTGATTATTGGTTTGAATGATTCCATGGTCTGTCTGTAGTCTTCCCATTGGTTTGTGCTTCCTACACATGGAAGATTAAAAAAAAGAAAAAGGTGGGGGGAGAAATGGTCCCGTTCTACATCAATTAATTACATACCATAGAGTGACATTTATATGCCAATCTTCACTGTATTTTCCTATTTTTTTGTAATAGCAGTTAATAGAAACTAATACACACAAGCAAGATTTTCAATTTTTGAGCTTTGCTTTGTTCTAGAACAGGGCAATGGTAGGGGATGATTTTAAATACTGTAGAAAGTAAAGATTGAAAAAAAAAGGAAGGATTGAATTGATAAATATATGTAAGAAATACCAGATAACTTTCCAACTTAAGAATTGATTTTATCTCTATATAAAAAACAAAACAAAACACTATTGGTGCTGCCTTTTCCAGAAATCTCCTTCTTAAGCTTTTTTCTTTTTAAGAAGGACATTAGAAAATATATTTAATATTCCACAAAAACTGCTCTGCTTTGCCTTTTAGAAGGAATCAGAGGAGCAATGGTATCAGTCAGCAGACCATTTATTCAAAATCTATTAAACAAATTAACTCACCATTGATTAGTTTCTCGTGCAGCATGATGAGTTGGTGGATGAACCAGGCTTCTGACATCAGAGAAATGCACAACTCTTCTTTGCTCATGAAAGTTCTCAATTATAATTTGTTTAATTTACTATACCCAATGAAATTCATTATGCCTTCCGTATCAGGTGTGAATGGGATTAAACTTTTAAAATTTATATTTGAAATTACTGAATATTCTCTTAGAGCCCTGATACTAATAAAAATTTACCTCAAAGTTTGCTGTTGTCAGTATCTTAGTCACTAACATGGATCTGTTTTTGTTCATATACATGTTTAAAATGAATTCTCACAGGTAAGTAAGACAAGTAAAATTGAAGATGAGGTTAGCCAAAGGAGAGAAGATGTGTGAAAATATTTATATAGAGTGGTCTTAAACGGTACCAACATGAATTAAGAAATGTGTTATATAAAGGCAACTTTCCTTATCTCTAGGTGGAATGTCTATAGTCAGGCTAAATGCTTTTTGATAAGTTTTGACATTTTAAAATGAAAGCTGTTTTAACAAAACCACACTTAAGAAAAACGCTTAATCATTTTAAATGCTGCCTAACTGGTGAATAGATATTCTGTTTCTCTTACAGGATTTTGTCAGTTGACATTTTTGGTATATTATGAAAAAAATACTAAGCATAATAATTAAATGCTTGTATACTGGAGATGAAGAAAGAGAATATTGAAACAAATAGCATGCAAATATTTCCTTCAGTCAAGTAAAACTGTCAAGTACTTCTATTATCAAATTTGTTTGCCTTCATTGTATTAGATCAAAACCAAAGAGATCACTACTTGGAGTCCTCTTCAAGAACAAATCAGAACTACAACTATCTGTAAAGTGAATCTTTTCAAGAATATTTTACTGATCAAGGACTTCTTTTAAGTCAAACTGATCTTAAAGAGAAATAACCATGCTTAGCACTTTTATAATGCTTTTGCCTCCAAATAACTCAACTGATTAATTCTAATTAATCTTTACAACACCCCTGTGAGGTGACAAATTGGCTAGAACAGTTCCGCCATTCTGATATAATTAATTATAATCATGTATATATATATTAAAAACACAGTTGTATTTTACTTCTTAAATTTGTAGCTTCTAATGTAAATCACATCATACTCATTTGATGAAAAAATGATGTCGTAAAATGAGAACAGATTTAAAATCATGTCTGTTGATGCTTTAAGAGGAAATCAGAGTTGGGCTTTGGTTTTCCCATTTGTTCATGGAGCATGTTTGAAATAGCAGAGTATGGGGCAGCTAGGTGGCTCACCCAGTTAGGCAACTGACTTCATCTCTGATCATGATCTTGTGATTTGTGAATTCAAGCCCCACATTGGGCTCTGTATGGACAGTGGAGAGCCTGCTTGGGATATTTCCATTCTCTCTCTCTCTCTCTCTCTCTCTCCCTCTCTCCCTGTCTCCTGCTTGGATGCTCTCTCTCTCAAAATAAATAAATAAATAATATCCTTGTAAAATAAGAAATTAAAAAGAAAGAAAAAACCCCAGCAGAATATGATCAAGTATGGGTATTTCCTGGCCTAGGACCTGAGGGACCCTAGATTCTAACCTTAGTTTTCTCATTAAGTTACATGTCTGACCTTGAAACTTACTTTTCTTAGCTATCAGGTAGTGATAATGTTACCTACCTGGCTATATCAGAGATGTTTGACGGCTAAGTGGGACAATCTATGGGAAATCGCTTTATTATTTTAAAACATTTTTAAAATAGAAGTTATATAGTTGTGAAAGAAAAACTATTATAAAAATGTATTCCTAAGGACAGAGATAAAGAGTTTATGGGGGCTTGCCTTTTATTTCATTAATTCAGCATTAAAAACATATTTATTGAGCTAGTCAATGACTAGAGAGCTCACACATGGTGAAGGGCATGTATACAGTGGGGAGGGTATATCTGGTAAATCTGTATAATATAAAGATATTAATTATGACTCTCTTGACCTGGCATATCCTAACATTAAGTTTCTTAATTAGTACCTTGAAAGGAAGCTTGGGACTGAAAGTCCTTCAAATGGATGATGTAACTTACAAGCAGTGGGTCTCATCCTCTTCATCAATTATAACATCTAAAAGAAATGATCAAAAGAGAGGGTGATGCTGACTGTAGTCATGCAATGACCTATGTGATAATCGCTTCAGGACCTTTGTCCACTGTTCCGAGCCCCATACCTCTCCACCTGAAATATACAACCTGAAAAACACCACCTTGAGTCACAAACCTTTTGTCTTCCTTAGAGGGGAATAGCTCCCATCTTGGGCGCTGCCCTCATTTATTTTTCCTGGTTTCTCTTACATTGTCTGTTACTCTTTGTGAGGCTCCTTTGCTGGTTTCTGTATATCAGACCTCTAAAACTGGAATGCTCCAGAGATCACAGTACTTGGACCTTTTTTCATTTTGCATTGACTACCTAGGTGGTCTCATTCATTGCAGTGGCTATAGTGCCATGAACTTTCAAATACAGCTGTCGATTTTCGATTTCTTGCCTATGCTTTTACCCTGACATAGGGAATCATATTTCCATTACCTACTCACCATCCAAACTTGAATATACTTAGCGCGTATCAAACTTAAGAAGTCCAAAACCATATTCCTGACTCCTGCATTTGGTTTGTTCCATCCATCTTTTTGGTGTGTAAATGGCAATTCCATTCTTCAAATTATTGAAACAAAAGCCTCAAGATCACCCTCTATTTCTTTGTCTCCTATACTTCACAAATCCTGTTGGCTGTACCTTCAAAATACCTCCACAGTTCAGTCCCTTCTCATCACATCAAGTAGAACATCCTGACTCAAGCTACTGTTGTCTCATCCTATCCCAACAGTTCCTAATGGTTCTCCTTGTTTCCACCCTTGCTACCTTATGGTATATTTGTAGTCATCACACAGAATTATGGTTCTCACCCTTCGCCACAAAGCAGAATTACCTGAAAGTCTTATTAAAATATAGATTGCTGGGCTCCATTCCCAGAGCTTGTGATTCAGTTAGTGAATTTGCACTTCTACCAAGTTTCTGGGTGATTGAATGCTAATGGTCTAGGGACCATCCCTTGAGAACCTGTAGAACTTTCCCTCTCCAGGTATGGCCCACTGACCAACAATATCACTATAACTGGGGAGCCTGTCAGAAATAGAGAATTTTGGACTTGACTCACACCCAGTGAATCAAAATCTGCATATTTATAGGATTCCAAGGTGATTGTTCTATACGTGTCACAGAAACACTGATGAAGAGTATTCCTTTTACATTTCAATCACATAATATTATTCCTTTACTCAAAATGGAGTTCCATCTCAGTATGGATAAAACCCTAAATTTTTACCAGGTTTAGAAAGTTCTGCGTGATCTGGCCTCCTGTTAAACCCTCTGACTTTGTTTCCTCCCACACATCTGCTGATTTACTGCCCTCCTGCTGCATTGATCTCCTTTCTTGAACCCACTATGCTCTGAACCCACTATGATTTTGCTTTTTCACAGCCTGGAGTGCATTTTTCCCCAGTAACAATGTGGCTTATGTGCTCACTTCCTTTGGCACTCTGCCAAAAGTCAACTGTATCAGTGACAATAGCTAATAACAGTTTCCCTTCCTTAACCTGACACTTCATTTTTTTCTTTCTTTTTTTTTTTTTAAATATAATTTATTGTCAAGATAGCTAACATAGAGTGTATACAGTGTGCTCTTGGCTTCGGGAGTAGATTCCCATGATTCATTGCTTACGTAACGGCACTCAGGGCTCATCCCAACAAGTGCCCTTCTCAGTGCCTTCATTTATTTCTTAACCTGCTTTAGTTTTCTATGTAGGACTTACTAAGATCTGACATACTACATATTGACTTAGTAGCTAATTTCTAGAGCATAAGCTTATTTACTAGAGGTATTTTGACTCTTTAGTTCACTTTTGTATGTCCAACGCCTTGAACAGTGCCAGGCACATGGTAGGGATGAAAAATTTGAGTGAATTTAAAAAAAAAAAAATCTTTTCCCAGGACTGAATTTTGAATCAGAAAGTACTAGAGCCTGCCAGTACAGGGTGTCGAAGGGAGGAGAGAAGCAGAGTTCCGGATTAAGATTCAACAAAAAAGGTCGACTAGAAGACAGACTTTCTTCAATAATTTTTCTTAGGTTTTTAATGAGGAGACTGATTTATAATTTACATATGGTCGTGTATTAGACATATTTTCTCCAGTCTTATACTTTATCATAGGATGATAGACCAAAATGATGTGAAGTTTACTAATGCATTTACTGTCGGCTTACTTTACACGATTGGACCCAGCTATGACTACTTTTGACTAAAGAATTTTAAATTACTGGTGATAATGTACAGGAGTGTGTACAGTGGGAAGGAGGTAGCCAGTGAGAAGATGTAGGCTTAGGTGTTAGGATTGTTTTTATTTGATGCCTTTGTTAATGATCTGGAAGGAAGAATGAAAAGTTCATTAATTAAATTCACGGGCTTACTAAATTGGGAGGTGCCAGTGACACCAGGGAAGAGAAGAAGAAAAGGTGGAAGGTTTTAGAGGAGTCAGAGTGGAGAGATGTGAGTTGGAATTCTGTCTGTAAGGAAGGTCCAGATTTAAAATGTGGGACATATTTAAGCAGTCATTTGTGATAATATTCCTTTGGTAGTGGTGGTAGCATCGATAATGTTGGGGGAAATAATTTGTTATGGCTGAATTCTGACTCTCTTGTATCAAGAGTGGCTCAGGCACTGTCATTTCTGTGCAGTAAGCCATCACAGAAATCCTATGTGTAGCAAAAGACAACTCTTAATCTTCAACTATAATTAGATTTTATTTAAATATGTCTAGGGGTATTAGATGCACGTGGCCCATATGGGGAAGCATGCGACATTCTGGGAAAGAATTCTTCCTAAGGGAAGGGACTAAGGGCTCTTTACCTAATGGGTCAGAGCTGGAGGAACAGGTGATTTGTGAGCTCAAGTCTTCATTCAAATTGTAATGTGGCCCAGCGTCCATGGTCTCACTTCTGAACCCCAGAGCCAGTAAAGCTGTTAGGTTGAATCATTCTTGCCATAAATGGCCAGATATTGGTAGTTTCCTGTATTTTCACTAATGGGCTCTTTGGTATAAGAAGCTTAAAGTTCCGAGGAACCAGTGCACCTGCACTGAGAGGAGACTTCACCCAGTTGAGTGCAGCTGGTGTTAGGGAACCACTGATGGCCAGCAGATGCTGTACTTATTTCTGCTGAGTGGTAGCAGTGGAAATGGAACTTCTAGTAAGAATTAGCAGCTGGAGGAAGAGAGGAGGAAAATGAATTTCAAGAGGTGCTCCAGAAGACTAATCCACAGATGAAAAAGACTTGGGAATTCTCACAGAGGAGGTATTTGGGGTCATAAATTCTGCTTTACAATTCTAACTTTTGTGTTTTGCCTCAGGCTGTTGTGACACAGAAAATGTAGCTACACACAGTATAGTAGGTACAAAAAGCAGAGCAGAATTAGGATCTGAAGGACTTGAGGAAACCTATGATATGTTCAAGACCAATTGCTCTGCTCCTCCCGTCTGCCCTCCTGAAGAATGTATCTATGGCAGCAGATGATATTCTCAGACTTTAAGTGCAACCACTTTGGAGGGGTTCTAATGAGGTAGAACTATGGTTTTGTTGGTGTTATTACCGTGTGTGTGTGTGTGTGTGTGTGTGTGTGTGTGTGTGTGTGTGTCAGAGCATTGAAGAAAACACATTGCGTTCCCTCAAATTGGAGTGCTCAGAATACCAGGTTTTCTCTCTCTGAGGAGCCAGGAAAACTTCCAGACTCTTAGCATTCTGCAGCCTTGGGTGGCATAAAGCAAAAGAAAACGCATGCATACCATACTTTCATGTAGAGCATCCTTGTTTTGAACTATGTGTGAGGGATCTTCGTCAACAGCTCCAGCCCTCTGATTCTTAGCTGCCTTAGGTATAAAATAACCAAATGGCACCAGATGTTCTTGATTGCTTTTTTCCTAATGTAATATTCTATCATACCACTATGTTGATACTTTTAGTGGGATGTTAGGCGCTCTCTATATATTTCACTTCACGAGAGAGCAATTTTGTAGCCGGAATAATCTTTAAAAATCAACCAATACAAATGAACAATAACAATAAAAAGTAGCTATCATTTAATGATAGTGAATGGTCATTGTGCACCAGACATGGTGCTAAGGAATTTTCATGAATTATCTGGTTTAAATCTTAAATAAGGTTAGGGTTCATTTAGTGCCCATGGTAAAGCATAGAACAAGGCTGGGAGGGCTAGGATGAGACACTTTTTGAACTTTTCATCACCCCCCTCCCCCCACCACCACCCAATTATGCACAGTAGCTCTTTCTGGTATAGACAAATGTTTTCCTACCTTTTTTTTTTTTTTTAACTAATAGAAGATGCAATGAATAAAATACTGTAAGTACAGTGCACAAATACAGCCAGTGTGATTCTTGGTCGTTTTCTACACTGCTGACAGAGAAATAGAGTATAGATGAACTTTATGAAGATATCTTAGTGCCACTCTATCTAGAAACGTTTCTCAAAAGGCCGATTCACTCCAGTGCTACCTCACTGGCTTTGCATCATGTTTAAATTATGATGAACTCTTAAGCATGCTGGATGAAAGCATTTTTCCATTCTTTCAAAACTTCAAACCATAGTGTAGGAACTATTGATTTTTCCCCAAGTGTCCTCTCTGTAGTATTTCAGAAACTTTATCCAGACAAAGTAATTGGTAGTTCTAGGCTCCTTATTCTCACAGCTGCCAGGTCCCCTAATTTGGAGTAGAGAGTCAACCATCCTTAATAGATGATTTATAGCAGGGCAAAAAAGAGCTATTGGACACCTGGAGAGCAGAGTAAATGCACCGTATTGAGCAGCTGAGGATGTTTCTTGACAGATTTTGTTTTAGGTAAAAATGTGAGACATTTTTTTCTATAGATTTCTTAAAACATATATTGTAAGAGAAAGAAAATCCATATGGTATTGATTTATTTAAATGTTTTAAAAATTAGATATTGGGAGAGACTCTTATATTTGTATTTTTCTTAGAGACAGAACATTTTATTTCTCCAAGAATAAAGAGAAAGAAAAAAGACCTGAAAATTCATGTTTAGTTCCAAATTTAAAGTCAGATTTGACATGGTTTTTAAAACATGACCAAACAAAAATAAGTCTGTGGTTTCAAAGAATGAAGTCAGCTTCAGGGGGAAGCAGGCAAGCTGTTTCTCTGGAAGACTCCTTATTCCCTTAGTCAAAACAGAGCAGCAAACAAATAAACAGAGCCCTCAAGTAGTAGCACCAAATGGTAGTTTGGGACATAATTCTACAGAATTTATAGCTTTAACCACACAGGACTGGGTATCAATTCAGGGTTTCTCTTTCCTTTATGCTACGAAACAAAAGAACCCTGTTAAAAGAGGTAATGAATTGTGTAGGCTGTAATTGCTAGTCTGTCGGTAACTGTTACTGGTTTACAGTGCTTGAGAGCGAGCTGGAAGTAGGCTGTACTGTGTAGTCTGCTAATCCATACTTGTTAGTAAACGGAGGGGAGAAGGAGAAATAACCATCTTCCAGAGCTGTTTTTAAAGAGCACCTTTACTCTGACGACATGGACTAACATGTTACCTAGTTTTACTCAGCTTGAAGTGATTTTTATAATGACACACAGAAAATTCCCAAATACTAAGTCTCACAATATGAGGCCTGGGTTGATGTTACGTGAAGAACATAAAGGAACTTTTTCTTCTTTCTCTCTCCCTCCCTCCCTTTCTTCTTTCCCTCTCCCCTTCCTTCCCTCCCTCCTTTCTTCCTTCCTTCCTTTTCCTGCCTGCATTCCTTCCTTCATTCCTTCGTCCTTCTTTTTCCTCCTATGTATCTATACACACATCTACCTTGTTGAATATCTTTTTATATATTTAAAGATTTGTTACATCTCAGATGTGGCCCTGAGAACGTAGAAAATGCTGATTTCCTTAGCCTGTTCCCCGTATTTTTATTTCAGGCTGTGCTATATATTTTAATTTGCTTGAGCCAGCACAGAATTAAAATACTGGTTGGGGTGGGGCTCCTGACTGGCTCAGTCTGTAGAACAGGCGACTCTTGGTCTTAAGGTTATAAATTTGAGCCCCATGTTGATGTAGAGATTATTTAAAAATAAAATCTTTAACAAATATATTGGTTAGGGTGAATAGAATGACATCGACAAAAGCCTGATAGATTAGAAATCAGTTATTTTTAATTAGTAGTGCTCCCATTTCTTACATATTGCAAATAATTTATATCTTTTTTTTAATGTTTATTTTTGACAGAGACAGAGCACGAGTGGTGTAGAGGCAGAGAGAGAGAGAGAGAGAGAGAGAGAGAGAGAGAATCTGAAGTAGGCTTCAGGCTCTGAGCTGTCAGAACAGAGCCCGATGCGGGGCTCGAACTCATGAACTGTGAGATCATGACCTGAGCTGAAGTTGGGCGCTTAACCGACTGAGCCACCCAGGGGCCCCATAAATAATTTATATCTTTATTTGAACGATTTGTTTTTCTACTTTTTCCAAATAATTGAATGATTAGAAATCACCCTCCCTTTTCACTTTTACCATAAAATCTTTGAGAGTGGTTCAAATGACTATGTTAAAAATAAATACTCAAGGAAGGAGTCAAATTCTTTGGAAGAGTATTAGGTGTCCTTAGCATTTCAAGTACTAATTGTTGACTGACTAACAAGACAAAGAAGAACACCTTTAGAAAGGATTTTTATAACTATTACTGGGCTTTCACTTCTTTTATATTGGTTTCTCAACACGCATATTGTAGACATCAACAACAGAATTAAAGCAGCAAGTGGAAGTGGGATATTAACATTTACTGAGCATGGATGCTTTACATACACTAATTTTAGTGAACACCTTAGGGATTGATATCCCTATGCTACATGTAAAGAAGACTTTACGGATGAAGAATCTTACCTCTTATTAAAAATGATTAAGTCTTAAATATGAACCTCGATCTCCTTTGCCCCCAAAAGTTACTTTTTCCTAACATTACTTTGGTAAAGAAAAGGAAAATGACAATAGGAACACAAAAGTAGTGGTTTATGTGTATACAGAGACATTTTATTTTTCAGTGAATAACCTAGGCTCCTCAGGAGAAACAATAATTTGGTTATATTTATAATTTTCCTCTACATATATGATGACATACCCAGTGAAAACTAGAGGATGTATGCATCCATATGCAAAGTAATTATCTTCTATCAAGTGTTATACCTTGTATGTTCTCAAATTTATCTTTCCATTTTCCACTTGAAATGTACTTCTCTCTTAAATAAAATTCTTTCAGAATTAAAAATCTCTGATTTTCATATACCAAACAATAGGCACATAAATGTTATCTTTTCATTTAGTATGGTGAGCCCAAATACAGTATATTAAGAGAAAACATAAGTAACTTATGAAAACATATGTACCTAAGTACATTTACAGATATAATAAAGTAAATGCATATATCATAAAATTTCATTGTTTGGCTTTAACTTTTATCTATCCTGGCACAGGTTTTAGAAGATTGTGGGTAGGAGGAAAATGAAAAAAAATAATAACAGGTCATAAGGCAAGTATGAAAAGTAGTTTTAATACCTGAGTTTCAAATCCAGATTTATCTACAAAATTAATCTGAGTTTCCTAGGCTAAAATATCAGTTTGTGGCTACTTTTTCAGATTGAGTTGTTTGTTTTCTTACTGAGTTTGGCAAGTCTTTAGATACTCTGGATATAAGCCTTTTATCAGATGTATGATGCAAGTATTTTTACTGTGTCTTGTCTTTTCCTTCTTTTAATAATGTCCTTGAAGGGCAGATATGATTACATTTTCTGAGGTCTTTATCATTTTTCGATGGAGCATGGGTCAGGAGTCCTATTTAAGAATTCTTTGACATAGATCACAAAGATTTTCTCCTATGTCTTTAAAATTTTTTTTAAAATTTTGATTTTAAATTTTGAACTATGATCTATTTTGAGTTTTTTTTTTTTGTTTTTGTGTTTTTGTTTTTTGTTATTGTATTTTGTGAGTTATAGATCAAAGCTATTATTTTCCCAAGTAGGTAGCCAACTGTTCCAGTGGCATTTGTTGAAAAGATAAACATTTCAACCACTTGCACTTTACAATTGGGTAAAAATCAATTGACCATATACATGTGAGTCTATTTCTAGATTCTATTATGTTCCATTGATCTGTTTGTTTGTCTTGATGCCAACCATGTTATATTGACCTTTGTAGCTTTAAAATAAATCTTGAAATTGGTCAGGTTAAGTCTTCCAACTTAGTTCTGTTTTCAGAGTTGTTTCGTCTATTCTAGATCTTTTGATTTTCATACAAATTTTATAATAACCTTGTCAATTCCTACAAAAAATTACTGGTATTTTGATATGTGTTTAAGCTACAGATCATTTTGGGGGGAACTGACATCTAAACAATACCAAGTCTTCCAATTAATGAATTCATGATGTTACTACATTTATTTAGATCTTGAAAAAAATTCTAAGTGATATTTTTAAGTTTTCAGATCTGGCAGATTTAATGTTATATATATGTTATATCTGCATATTCCTATACCTGGTATTTTAGAAAATAATGGTTCTAATTGCTTATTACTAGTAACAGAAATATAACAGACTTTATAACATTTATGGATCAGTTTTTTGTTTGTAGATTCCATTGGATTTTCCATATAGACATATAGTTGTATTGTCCATGAATAAAGACAGTTCTAATTCTTCCCTTAAAATCTGAACTTGTTAAAAATTTCTTGCATTGTTGCACTGGCTAGGATGTTCACAATGATGTTGCATAGGAGTGGGGATAGGGGATATTCTTGTTTTTTTCCTGATCTTAAAGGGAAAGCAGTTCAACTTTTTCCATTAAGTATAATCTGAGATTTTTTTTTCATAGTTGTCTTTTATCAGATTAATTTATTTGATTTCTACTCCCTGTTTTCTGATATATTTTTTTTATCTGAAATGGATATTGGGCAATATCAAATTTTTTCCTCCATTTATTGGAAAGATTGTATAATTTTTTCTTTTTTAGTTTAACATGGTGAATTGCAAATTATATATTTATTGATGGTTTCTGTTTGCTGAATTTTATCTGGAATATTTGTGTCTTTATTCATGGATATTGACCTGTAATTTTCTTTCTTGGAATATCTTTGTGTGATTTTGGTATCAGGATAAGTTTTGCCTCATTGAACGAGTCAGGAATTATTCCATTCCCTTAATTTTACAGAAAGAGTCTGTACAGAATTGATACTTTTTTCCTTAAAAGCTTGCTAGAATTTGGGGCTTCTGGGTGCTTCAGCCAGTTAAGTGTCTGACTTTTGATTTCAGCTCAGGTCATGATCTCACAGTCCTGAGATTGAGCCCCACATGGGGCTCTGTGTCGACAGTGTGGAGCCTGCTTGGGAATTCTCTCTCTGCCCCTCTCCCACTTGTGCATGTGCTCAGGCTTGCTCTCTATCAAATAAATAAACTTAAACAAACACAAAAAACTTGCTAGAATTCACCAGTGAAGCCATGTAGGCCTGAAATATATATTTTTTTCTTGTGAGGTTTTCAAGTGCAAATTCAAATTTTTCAAAAAGACATGAGGTTCTTCAATTGATGTGTTTCTTCTTGAGTGAGCTCTGGCAGTTTTCGTAATTCAGTGCATTTGTTCATTTCCTCTATGGTGTTTAAATTATTGGCACAAACTTGTTGATAATATTCTGTTATTATCCTTTCAATATCTATAGTATCTCCAGTGGTATCACTTCTTGCATTACTCGTTTTTATAATTTATATCTTTTTTATTTCCTGACTATTCCAGCTAGAGGTTTATTGATTTTTGAAATTCTCAACCAGTTTTTGATATAATTTCTTTCTCTTTTTTTCTCTATTTATTGATTTTTCACTCTGATCTTTATCATTTTATTTCTTCTGGTTACTTTAGATTTAATTTGCTCTTTTATAGTTTATCTACATCTTCATCAGCACTTATTAGAGTTATTATGATTAGTTATCTTTTTTACCATAGCAGCCCTAGTGGGTATGAAGTGGTATCGTGTGGTTTTGATTTGCATTTCACTTAAGGCAAACGATAGACTTATGTTGCGCTTCTAATCCTTTCTCAGAATATCTGCTATCAGCATGTCTATCATGATTCAAATCCTTCAAATGGCAATAAATACATTATTCTTTTCTAACTGCCTCTATTACTTACAAGTATCCTAATGATAAAATTGCCATCAATAATAGTCAACACTTTTTAAACACTTCCTGAGGTCTAGGCTTTTATATATCTCATTCAATTCTCACACAGTCACATAAATGAAGAAAACTATGTTAAGTGAGCTTCAATAATGTGGAACAGGAGTTGTCAAACTACTGCTGAAAGGCCAAATCCATCCCACTATCTACTTCTCAATGGCTACAAGCTCAGAATATTTATTACAGTTTAAAGTGTTCTTAAAGGAAACAAAGAAGAATATGAGACAGAGACCTATGTAGCCTGGAAGCTTAAAATATTTAATATATGACCCTTTGCAGAAAAAGTGTGTTGACCTCTAACTTATAATGACACACACAGGCTTCAAAATTAAGGTCACCAATAGTAGAATAAGGGTTTTACCACTGACAACGTATAGTTTACCTTTGAACAACATGGAGGTTGGGGCCGTTGGTCCCTTGCACAGTCAAAATCCGTCGGGTAACTTGGCCCCCCCAAAACTTAACTACAAATAGCCAACTGTTGGCCAGAAGTTTTACCAATAACGTAAATAGTCAATTGACACATATTTATATGTATTAGATACTATATTGTTACAATAGGGTAAACTAGAGAAAAAATGTTATTAAGAAAATAAGAGAACTGGGGCGCCTGGGTGGCGCGTCGGTTAAGCGTCCGACTTCAGCCAGGTCACGATCTCGCGGTCCGTGAGTTCGAGCCCCGCGTCGGGCTCTGGGCTGATGGCTCAGAGCCTGGAGCCTGTTCCCGATTCTGTGTCTCCCTCTCTCTCTGCCCCTCCCCCGTTCATGCTCTGTCTCTCCCTGTCCCAAAAATAAATAAAAGTTGAAAAAAAAAATTAAAAAAAAAAAAAAAGAAAATAAGAGAAAATACATTTACATGCTATCCTGTATTTATTTTAAAAAATCTACATATTAGTTGACCCACTCATTTCAAACTCATGTTGTACAAGAGTCAGTTGAACTTAAAGCTGTGTATGGCCTCCAGTTACCTCACTTAGTGAAAGAGCAGGGGAAAACCAAGCAAACACAGAAGTCTAAATTTTTAAAAAAGATAAATTGTGCTGCGTATTATGTGCTTAATATAAATCCTATGACTTGATGTAGAAGAGAGAAGAAAATTTGAACACAATCCCTTGAATGTACGTGAGGAAAGAGAAAACTTACTATACTTGTACAAGACGTGAATAGAATGTGAACGAATATATCCTGGGGATTGGTGCATACTTTTACTTCTCCACAGTCCCTAAGGATGCTGCATTTCTATAGGTGAGATGCCCTCACCCAGAAAGATAAAGATAAGCCACTAGATAGTATATGATAGAGGAAGACAGACTGGCCTATGGTAAGAATTTATAGTAGAAAATAAAATCACCAATCTGAGGGTATGGATTATTTGAGTACAAGGTAGTAGCGTTGGATGAATTGTATAAAAGTAACAGCAACTCTGACATTCTAAACCAAGTGCCAACTATAAATATTGACAAAGCAACATTCACAAATCAAGGTACTCGATTTTTTTGTTTGTTTGTTTGAGCCATTTTATATGTCCTCTGTGCCATGTAGAGATCTGGTTAATTATCATGGTAGACTTTGTCCTGTGATGATCAGCACTGTTCCATGTTTTCTCTTATCTTACCTACCCTTCTTGTCTGTCTCCTCTATGTTTCTTTAAAGAATCAACTAACTTTGTACTATGAAGCCTTTGATGATAAATACATAGTATCTTTTTTTTTCAGCGCCTTCTTTTTTCTAAAATAATGTTTGCTAATTGGAACTCATATCCAAAAATAAAAATTTTGAATTCTCAGAGCAACATTATTTACTTTTTATGGTAAAATAATCATATTTTAAGGAACTTATATGTGAACCTGAAATCACATCCCATCTTTAAAGAAGGCTTTAGTTGGTGTTACACTCTTTATCTTGAGGCTTGAAATGTTATCTTTGCTAACTACATTTTTTTAATGCTTAAAGTAATTAAACCCATTGCTTTTTCATCAGAATGAAACACCCTTAAATATAAGCAATTTAAAAACCTATAGTGTTGTTGATCAGGCTGAAACCTGAATGCTGATAAGAATCTCAGTATTCCACATTGTCTTTCATTGATGGCTACACTAACACAATTATAATATTTTATATTTCAGAATGGCAATGTAACCGATCCCGAAGGGCACATTCTTTTTGCACATCCTTTGTGCCCTGCTAGGTCCTTTCAACTCCTTTCTAGAATATCCTCTAATTTAATTTATCTTTGAATAATTGTTTACCAGATCAAATCTATCATTTTTTTTTCCTCCTGTAAGAAATCCGTTTGACCTTTACAGAAGACTGGACTTATAACTGAACATTATGCCAATGGAAATGATAAGATTTGATCTAAGACTTCAGAAATTTGCTTTGAGATAGTGGTATATTAGCAAATATTCACAAGTTCTTTCCTTATACAAGCAATATTTTTATGAAAATAAATAATAGAATGTTCTTGCAGAATTATTTGTGAGATTTCTTTAAAAAGTAATTTATTTTTGTTAGCTCTCAGTACAATTGTTTCTTCTTTTTCTCCCTAGCTAGGAAATATATATTAACTTATTTTATCTTCTTTTATTACCTTAGGCATTCACTATAATTCCTGGATTTAGATTTGAGATAAAATAGTGTGTAATGAAACAGTCCAGCTAGTGTTTCTTTTTAAAGTAGGGACAAAATTATATAGACAGTTGAATCAGGTATGTTGTCACAGTCATGTTTTAAGTGACCCATTTCATCTTTGCATATTAAAATTATAAATATCCTTTGGTCATGTTGAAACTATAATACCACCAAAAAATTTTTCTTTGGCTAGACTGTATTTTCTCTATTCGGTTGTTCAGGGCCCTTTATAAAATTTGCTGCTTTCTTTTTTCTTCAAGTGTGCTTTTTTTTTTTTTTTTAATAAGCTTTATATTTCTTTAGAAATGGTCTACATATTTTATCTGAAAATGATTGACTCACTGATATCTAAGCTTTTGTTACTAAAATGCCTTCCCAACTCTTTGCTCATGAAAGTCTTATCTTCCCCCTGAAAGCTCACATTGTACCTGTTCTATAAAGTTAACAGTAATGATCTGATTTAACTCTTTCCTAAATGAATTTTAACACTGATATTCTTAAAAAAAGCCAAATTGGCACTTTTACTATTATGGGCAACTCATTGTATGTTTCTAGAGGCTCCAACTAGATGGAGGGTCAAGAGCAAGGAAAAAGATTTTGTATCTGTCTAAATGTCTACTGCCTGTCACATGGTAGATCCTGAATATACATTATTGCATTTCTAAATTGATCAATTATTTTTATTTATAATGCATATTTGCATAAGAATTAAATTATAGGCAACTGAACTTAGGGAAAAACAAAAATGAAAGCATCCCAATTAATGACTGGGGCCAAAGACAGAATAGAAATTAAGCTGGCAGAAGCAATGTAGGTACTAAGGCTGGATATGGGAGTTACTTCACCTCTCTTCTGATTAAAGAGTTGCATGTGGTCCCCACTTCACCAAGCAATCACATTCTCAACAGTTACTTTGGCCCAAGAGCTTCTATTCTTGCCTAGGGCTTTTATCTTATTCTCAACAAAGTAGAATGATACTGTCTAGCATAAGTCAAATTATTTCATACCTGTCTTAGACATGCCCACGAGTTTTCCATTTTATTCACAATAAAAGTGGAAGTCCTTAGTATGAGGTGTGTTTGAGACAGGGTAAATCATAGGCAGTAACAAACAAACAACTCAGAATCTTAATGAGTTAAACAACCAAAGTTCATTTCTACCTTCTGCTGTGGGTGGGTTTTTTTGTTTGTTTTGTTTTGTTTTTTGGTGGCTGTGAGTCATGCCCTTCACAAGCATCCAGGGAGCAGGACTGCAGAGCAGTTACCATCTCAAAAAATGCTTATCACCATGCTGAGGCAATTATATTCGCTAGTCTACGAGAATCACATACCATATTTTGATCACAACTCTTTGTTCATAACTTGTTTTAATTGTTGCACTGCAACGTGGGGGCAGGAAATAGAACTTTACCTGAAAGAGTACACAAGAGGGGCAAAATCACAATCCACAAGGCTTTATAGGTCACCTCACCTCCAACTGCATTAATTGTCTTATCTTAACCTCCTGATACTTTGCTCTTAGTTGATTTTACTACTGACAAAATAGCTCCCTCGCTGCTACCTGAACACCCCAGGCATGTTCTTACTGTTACCTTACTCTGAAATACCTTCTCCCAAATATCTTCCTGGGATATTTACTTACATACTTCCCTCAGGCATTCACTCAAATTGCAGCTGTCTCAATAAGTACTTCCCTTGTTATCCCATCTAACATTACTGCTTCCCCACCAAGCCACTGTTTCCCACTCCCAACCCCCTTGTCCTCCTTGGTCCTTTTTCTTATATAGTTTATCATCAGTATCCCTGAAAATGAAATTCAATGAAGAAAAGGGATTTTAGTCTGTTTTGCTAGATGTCAGCCTACAGGACATTGCCTACCCATGGTAAATCTTAATAAATATTTGTTGCATAAATTTTAAGTCAAAAGTTATGAACACTGCAATTATGACTACAATGACATATTCAAAATTACAATTTATAATTATTTGTTGATAGCTACTGTATAACGTCTATTGTAAGCAAACATTTTATAATACTTGCTGATATATTAACCCATTTTGTTGCAGGATAATGCCAGAAAGTAAACACAATTATCCCCACTTTACAAATGTGTAAATAAGTGATAAGAATTAGTATGGGGCGCCTGGGTGGCCCAGTCGGTTAAGCGTTCGACTTCAGCCAGGTCACGATCTCGCGGTCCGTGAGTTCGAGCCCCGCGTCAGGGTCTGGGCTGATGGCTCGGAGCCTGGAGCCTGTTTCCGATTCTGTGTCTCCCTCTCTCTCTGCCCCTCCCCGTTCATGCTCTGTCTCTCTCTGTCCCAAAATAAATAAAAAACGTTGAAAAAAAATTTTTTAAAAAAATAAAAAAAAGAATTAGTATGCTTAAGGTCATACAGGAATAAAAATTTACTAGAAGATATCTCAACATGGTAAAGTTTTCATTTAATGTTCATTTTAATTAAAGAATTCTCACCAAATACCTATGAGTCGAAGGGCATTGTACTAGTAATGAAAGAAGATAGGAAATTTAGTTAAAAGCAGTGATTTTCAAGTCCTGAAAGTAATGCAAATAATTTCATGTTCGCTTTCAGTATCTTTGTACGGGATAGCAACAGTCCTCTGTCCTAACTGTACATTAGAATCCTACATGGATCTTTAAAAAAAAAAAAAAAAAAAAAGCTGATAGTCCGTTCCTACCCCTAGAAATTCTGATTCAAACTCCCTTCAGTAATTCCAGTATGCTGCCAGTGTTGAGAAGCATTGAGTTAGATGATTAACTTAATCACTGAGCTGCTGCTGGTGGTGGTAGTGGTAGGGCGGAGGATTTGTGGATACTATTTGTTGGAAACGAGGAGTGCCTACATATGGTTGAGGATAGGTTAGGTTACGTACGCTTGCCCAATTGTTCCACCGATCAAGGAAAACCATGATAGAAGCAATAGTTCATTAAAATACTACATATATTTTCAAATATCTCATCAGTCTTTTGTGGATGTTTGTTTTATCCTTTCTGATTTTGGTAAGAATAAGCTGACAAAGTTGTTGGAGAACAGAGAAAAATTATGCTCCTGACTCTTCAGTTCCGTTTTGCGTTGTCAGGTTGTTAGGGTTTTTCAAAAGTCATTGTTTTATCTGGGATTATTCACATATGTCTTCACACACCCAGTTCTGGTCCTTTGGATTAAGGAAGCCTATTCTGGGGAATTGTGGTCAACATATTTTTGTTACTGAATTGGTGGAATTATGGGCATATTGGTGCAGATGTTAAGTTTCAACACATTATGAAATCACACCCCTCTTTCTACAGTACAGAAAGGTTTGGTGTCTCCTTAGGATGGCCAAAACCATGAGAGGATAGTAATTCTCCAATTTTCCATGAATTAACAATTATGGGTGTTTAAGCTAGTGCTGGGTTTCACCTGCAACAATCAGTTTAATTTTGTTATTATCTCAATTATGTTGAAATAAATTAAAGTGTCCACTATAGCATCTAATTCTCTATTTTTCTCTTGGTGGCATCTCCACAAAGTTGAGTTGCTTTAACTTTATTCAGACATTAAAATATTCATGATCCTGGTGGTGAAGAATGGCCCATTTTTTCAGTCCAGCTCATGAATTAATTCAATAGCTAGGCTTAGTAACCTGGAAGGTGTTGGCTTCTATTTCAGATAAATTATTGTGCGGAAAGAATACAAAAGATTTATTACAAATCGTATGAATGATACAGCATCTTTATGGCATGCAGCTTGTAGTGTTAAAAAACAGCAATTCTCTACCTCAGTTAACGCAATGGATATGCTACTCAGTGTTTCTAAGGTTGCAAAATGCCTGCAGAACTGTCCCCGAAGAGATTTACTCTAGGATTCAGTTCTAGAATATATGAGGAGGGGGGTAATTTTCATTTCCCATTATTTATGAACTAGCCTTGGTATATCATTCAAGCTCTCTAACTTTGTTGATGGGCTTCAAACTCCTCACACTTTGTGACTCAACTGCACACCTCAAAACACTATACATCACACACACCATTCTCCATCAAAACAAATCAGAACTTTTTTGAAGGGCCTGTTTAATTTGAGCTATGTTACCTTTCTGCCATTACCATTTCTTCCTCTAAATGCTGCTCTAAAGACACACAGCACAGCCTAATTTAACAGTACCTACTGTTTCGATTCACAGTGATCTGTTAATTTTACCACTTTCTCTAAGTAGTATGACTTCTTTTGAATTGAGGACCTTTCTAGACCTTGTGAGGGCACAAGTCTTATAAAACGATAGCTAGAATCCTCGCTCTGAATAAACAGAGGGCTTATTTTCTGGTTTTGAGATCTCCTATAAATTTCTTCCGTCACTTCTCATTAACAGAACAAAATGTAGGTTTTGCCATTCTAGTGGAGCTCAAGTTATTTCCTTGTGGAGGGTTTTAGGGTCTTAGATTTTTTGCTGTATTCTTTACCGTATGTTCCAACATGCACTTCAGTAATGGTTCTCTCAGAGGATTGGTGCAGGACTCCCAGAGACTCTGTGACTGTTCGAGGCTGCTGTAAAAATGGACACATGGCTAGTGAAGGTTGATTTGAATCCCATATTCACATTACATACTTCATTTCTACATTACTATTTTTAAGACCCAGCATTAGAGAAGAGAAAGGGTTCCATAGCATTTCTTGAAGCTATTTAGATTTTCTAACATCGTTCCCAACTAGCCTGAAAAATCCTGGGGATGGAATTAGAAGACAGCTTAATTATTGGCTCTATTACACATTAAATGGGCAGTGTTGGGAAACTCAAAATCTTGAACTTCACATTTCTTTCTCTCTACTTCTCTTTCAAGGCTATTTGAGTTAAATAGATTTGTGTGAATGGTTGTTGAAAATCTACAAAGCCCTATATAAATTGTGCTGAGCATTGTCTTTTTTCCCCTCCAGTTTCATAATCTGCCATTTCCACCCTGCTTGGTGCCTGAGGAGCCGAACCCTATGGACCACTCCAGCAGGGCTCCGTTGCCATCTGGCTTTCAGCTGGCGAGTGGGAAGCACATCAAAGGTAGGAGAGAGGAAGGATGGAGAAGTCATGGTGTGTTTCCCCTGACTCCCTCCTTGCCCAGGCTGCAATTTGTCATTGACTCTGTTTCCGCTCTTTTTCTCTACCAATATGGACAATTCCTCTGGGGTATTTTCTCTCTGGTACCTGTAGGTCCTGGTGGGCCCTGGTATCTGGTCCTCTTCTGTTGTTGCTAGCTTCAAGGCTATTTATTTTACCTAGTTCCACGCCCACCCCCCACCACATTTTCAAAAACAGTTTCTTCAGCATACTCTCTTTCACCATCTATTTTGAGTGTCTCGTGTTTTTTTCTGGAATCTTAAGTAACACAAGTAAGTGCATTTATTGTTGCTAATTTATTAATAAGCGGATACTCTATACCCCAGTATAAATCCACATATAGAAATTCATATTTTCTGAAATTTTCTAAACAAACATGCACACAAACACATTCCTAAATATATGGTTTTCCTCTTTTCCAGAACACATTTCCATGGTGGGCTTGAGTGCTATGTTAAATTTCAAAGGCATTTCATGAATTTATACTCAGTTTTGTTTAAAATTGTGACCTTATTTCTGCTAGTCTTGATTTTTAATTTTAACTACTGTTAGATTAACTTCAGTGTTATCGAAATCATATGTAACTATTTGTATCAACAGTATTTTTCATATGCGGTTTTAATAAGTTTTGATATAAATATATGTGTGTGTATGTGTAACATGCAACTTTATGGCTAGAATACATGTATTCATAATCCAAAAAGTTTTTTAGAAGGGATTCTTCTTTGTCATTAGGAAGTTTTTTTCCCATGAGACTGTGAGAAAGTCTGGCATATCACAGCTCATAGGTCATTCTTCCCAAGAAAGAAATGTTCCTCGAGGACATTCGTCCTTGAGGTTCACGTGCAGTAAATACTGTTATGGGTGCATCATGCCAGCTTACCAGCTGCAAACTCACCTTCGCTAGTCAAGTGAGATGTTTGTGGACTTGAATTATTCAAATAGCCTAGAGCCTGATAATTTTTTTTTACACTGAGGTCATTTGCAAGCATCAGTACTGTAACTGGTGACCGGAGTTACATAATGTAGAAACAATGATGTCACTCAGCTGAATACTTCTACTCTTAACACTCAGCCCGTGGTCATTCAGGCACAGTACAAGTGGAAGTCACTGTTTCAGGAAAATTTATCAGAGCATCAGAGCTTACTGGTTTCCATGAGCAAGTTAACTCTTTACTTTATCAGTCACATGTCTACTCCTTTAGCTCCATTCTGAGACAGGATAAAGACTGGCTTCTCCATTGCAATTTTACCTCAATTCGAGGTTGCCTTACTATTCACTGTTCTCCCCATGGAAAACATTAAAAGATAGAGGTCACTGCAGTCCTTCTCTCTGGCCAGGCTTTGATTCAGCTATACAAGGAACATGGTGCTACATACACACACACACACACACACACACACACATATATGTATATATATAAATATATATATATATATATAAATGTATATATATATTTTATACATACACATATGTAATCCTTCCTTTATATTTTTGTTCTTATTTTAGTTCATTGCAAGTATTATCACAGTTGTCTCTGCTCTTACTCACAATGCTAAATGCACTTATGTTATCCATTTGGCTTCTTGGGCTCTCTAAACAACAGAAAATGACTAGAGGTCAGATGGGAGTTCGAGGCAAGGCTTTTATTGGGACTATGCTTCAGCACAAGGGAGACAACACACAAAAAAAAGGTTCTTCAGGCAGGCACCTTGACCAAAGACCAGGGAAAGTTTTCAAAGATGTAAAGATGCAAAAGGAGTGATGTCTAATCATGTGGAGGAGGGGAGAGGCACAGAAAGTTGGGCACACATTACAGTGGATAGAACATGCTTTTTCATGCATTGCATATCTAATTAGCATGTTAAATCTCCACCCCTCGGTGTAATTTTTAGTATTATAATGAGGGGAAAATGTGGGTGAAAGGATAGCACTGGGGTCCACCTTGATGCAGATTGGTTTCGTTAGGTCTTTGCTGGTCTCCTCATAGAGTCAGGAATTCCTACAAGATATGCTACTCAAAAGGCATAGGGTTTCCATTATCTGGGAACACTGGGTTTCCCTGTCAGAAGCAAGGGGACCCAAGTCCAGTCCATGCTCTGTCTAGCGTTGAGATGCAACCAGCCATCCCAGAGAAGACTAATCTTTGATTTTAAACCTATCATCTCAGTTACTGTCAAACACTAACATGAAGGTTTAAATTTGTGATGATGAGTTTTTTACCTCTTGATGTAGGGATATATTTTTATTAGATTAACTGCATTAAATTGCTAACCTGGAGAATAAAGGGAGGCTGCTTATATATCTAAGCTCTTGATAGATTTTAACTTCATGAGAATTGTAATTAGTGTCAGTAAGATCGATGCTGTTTGAAGTTCATTGAATTCTCAACTAGGTGATACTCATTATTTTCTTTTTGAGCACCTACTCAGTATAATCCTTTTTTGGTCTGATAGAGTTGCATTTGGTGTGATATTTTGAAAAGTACTCTAGTATAAGAGTGAGAGCTTGGATCCTTCCAAAATTATGTTTGCATGTCAATTGTAACACTTCCTGGTTAACATTAGATTGAACACATGTTATATTGACTTTAAATTTATATTTAAAAATGAGAAGCTAATAATACTTAAAATAGCTAGCTGTGAATAGTCAACAAATGTTGATTTAATTTCCCCACTTCTATCCTCCTCTTTCATGTTTGCTTATAGACACTTGCGTAAAGATTTTAGCTCCTACTAGCATTGTAGGAAAAAGGTAAATTTTTCCTTTCTCTTTTATTTTGCTCCTTTAAATAAATGGTGGTCAAATACACATAACATAAATTTTCCCATCTTAACCATTTGTAAGTGCACAATTAAGTAGTGTTAACTACATTCATATTGGTGTGCAACTGATCTCTAGAACTTTTTTCATCTTGCCTAACAAACTCTGTAATGATCAAATAACACCACCCCATCTGGCTCCTCCCCCCACCCCCACACCCAAATTTCCTTTTATAGTGTGAGTTTTAATGATTGCAGCAAAGTTAATAAAATCAAAGATTTATTCCAAGTTACTGTGTTTCATTAACATGATTTATAATCACATTAACTATACACCTCTAGTTTTTAGAATAATTTAGGAGATTTTGCTTAAGAAATCCAATAATTAGGTTATACCTATTATTGTATTCTTATCCATTAGATACAAGGAAACCAACAAATCAGAAAAGGAAATTATTTACTCTACCAGTTTCCTCAACCTTTGGTTTTAGAAAACATAGTAATTATGTCTGTAAATCATAGTCAACAAATACATAGGATCAGTGGGCTAGGGTCTTTGCTATAAACAAGGCCACGTCTGATAGCTGGAGACTTGGGGACCCTGAATCTTATATTTTTTGTCAGCTCTCTCGTGATTCTCATAGTGGCTGAAAATGTGAATATTTTTACTTACATTTAAGTTATGCTCAAAGTAGTTTAATGCTTATTTCTAAAGTTCTAAATTTATATCTAAGCTTGTTTCATATCTAATTTTGAGTTCTTAATTAATTCCTAGACTTCAACATATACGTGTTATAGGTTGAAGAAACAAGTAAATAATTCACTTAGGAATGTAGAAATGGCAATTCTTAAATACAATTTATGTGCACTTTTAAACTTCAGAAATATTTGATATCAGTAACAAAGAATGATTAAGGATTAAGTCTGCTAATAAATGTAAAACACTGAAAATAATGCCTGACACATAGAAAGTGCTAAAAAAATTTAGTTATATTGTGATTATTGCTATTATTAATTGGGGAATTAAATTGAATGGACAGCAAGTGTGATACTTACCAAAGTTACAGTATTGGACAAAACTCAGAGGTTCTTTTCACCCCAGATACCTACTCTATAAAATATGTGCCTAAAACCTATCTTATGGAAAGAAATACAACAAATCATCTAGGTTTTTTAATTCTGCACATGCAAGGTACTGTCAGATCTAAGACATTTTCTGAACATAATCCTGAAATGCTGGGGTTTCTTTCAAAAAGGAGCAACCAATCTATAAGCTTTTCAAAGTTGAATATTTTTTTAATTTTTTTATTCCTTCTAAAATAAATGAATATGTATGTAACTAAAAGAGTAGATCTTCACTTTGCTTTTTGTAGATGATATTTTCTGTACTCATAATTTAACTAGGAGTGCTAGCTAATTTTTTTAAGTAAAGAAAGGAAGAAGCATTATGTTCCTTCTCATTTCTGCAAAAGTGTATTTGCGTGTAAGAGGAAAGATGCAGAGGCCATTTTAAAAATTGTCCTATTCACTTCAGTCTGCTATAACAGAGTTCCATCCAGAGGGGGCTTAAACAGCAATTTGTCAGAGTTTTTGGAGACTGGGAAGTTCAAGATCAAGACTCTGGCAGAGCTAGTGTTGGTGGGAGCACTGATCCTGGTTTGCAACAGGGTATCTTCTTAAATGCTCATATAGAGGAGATAATGAGCCCTACTCTCTTCCTCTTCTTCTGAGGGCATTAATACTATCAGGGGGTCTCTGTGCCCTGGCCTTACCTAAATTTAATTACCTCCCAAGGTCCACACCTGTTAATACCATCCATTGTAGGTTAGATTTCAACATAAGAATTACAGGGAGACACAAATATGCTGTTTGTAAGCATTCGCCTTATAATGTATTGAGATTTTGTGTCTTTCAGGGTACTTTGTAGAATTTGTTTTACAGTACGTGTAAACTTTTTTTGCCCTGGATTACTTTGTTTAATTCCAATGAATCCTACCATCATTTTCAATGCCGTTACGTTTCATTCTTAAGGAATCTCCCTGACCCCCTACATTATGATCTTTTACATTTGGACAGATTGCTCAGGATGATAGCACTGGCCAAGCCTATATGGGTGTCTAAAGTCTAGTAGCTGTCCTACTTCTCTGATACATTTGGTAATCTTTGTGGAGCCTGGGAAGGGAAGTTAAATTATTATAGTAAACATGCACCAAAAAGGGATTCTCCACTTCTCTCAGGGGCAAAGAGTCATGGATTTCCACAGTGAGCAGGACTTCAGAACTTCATGCATTTCCTAGCATTGAGACTGTTTCTATTCTAGCAAGAAGCCCAGACTTCTAGAAATTGAAAATCAGGAGGGCAGTTTGTTTAGAAGTAAATTCTCTTTGATAGAGCCCACAATGAACTTTCCCCTACATCAGTGGTCCCACAAGCTTGGGCGTGTATCCGAATCACTTGAGAATTTGATAAAACACAGATTGCTGGGCCCTACCACCAGTTTTTTGATGTTAGGTGGGGGTTGAGAATTTGCATTTCTAGAAAGGTCCTAGATGAAGCTAATGCAGCTGGTTCAGTGTTCTCACTTTAAGAATTGCATTCCTAAGGCAAGAAGAAGAAAAAGATTTGACTATAAAAAGACTCGGTGGTGAGACATATGCCATACAAGGAAAAAAAAAACCAAGAAAAATGAATATCTCAATACATTATCATACCAAATAGTTTTGTGGGAATATAGGGAATGAATGCACAGGATTTAAAGCCAGACAAAGAATAATTTAAATTGTGTCATTGACATACACATGGACAATTAACTTACAGAACCTTGTTTTTTTTTTTTTCATCTCTTTAATTTGACTAATACCAGCTTCTTAGTATAATGGTTGTGAATATGAAGTAAGAGTAGTGAGGCACCTGGCCCATTTAACAAATGCCAATTACCCTTCTCACGTTTACAGGTGTTTCTGAGATAACAGGTTGGAAAATGGAAACAGCACCCAGGGTTTTTTGTTTGTTTGTTTGTTTGTTTTTTGTTTTGAGTAACGCAAGCTTGAGTTCTAATTTCTGCTTTATTAATGAGATATTTAACCTCTAAGCCTTAGGTTCCTCACCTCTAAAATGCTGTCACGAGGATTAAGTAAGATGGTTTTGGTAAAGGAGTCAGTGTATCTTGCCCAAACTAGACAATGAGTCAATACTGCGTTCTTCTCCTACCATCAACAGTGAGAGACCATGAATCTGTCAAATGTGTGTATTTCTTGTATAGAATGCAAACAAAATCTGCTCTGGACTTGTAGCTGTGATACTTGTCAACCGAGTTCATGTTGGGAGATCTTCCTTAAACTGGAGTAGTTTTATGAAAAGTTTAGGGAAAAACTTTTAAATATTCATTTAAACCCACATTTCTCCCAGTGAATACCAATATTAGTGAAGCTGACTGAAAGTAAAGTCTATCTCCAAAAGAGGGAAATTGATAAAAATCCTATCCAGCTCAAAAATTGGCATTAATCTTCTTTGTTACTTGTTTGGTAATTTTGATTTAGGCTCTTTGAAAAAGAATGAGGAATTTTGGACTTCTTCAAGCAGTGAATGAATCTTTCTATAGATATTTTATGTATTATTTTAGTAAGATATACATAACAAAATTTAGCCATCTTTAAACATACTATCAGTGACATTAATTATATTCACAGTGTTGTGCAAACATCACCACTTTAATATGGTAGGAAAGGAAAAAATCTAAAACTTTTAGAAGTTAATATTGGAGAATATCTTATTTTTAGCTTGTGGTATAAATGTTTTTTTTTTTTAATTTCTTTTAAAAACAAGGTGAGCAAATACGAATCATATAGGAAACATTTGATAAGTTTAATGATATCTGTGTATATAATAATATCAGAAAAAAGTAAGAAGTTACAGTCTCAAGGGGCGCCTGGGTGACTCAGTTGGTTAAGCGTCCCTCTTCGGCTCAGGTCATGATCTCACGGTTCGTGGGTTCGAGCCCTGAGTCGGGCTCTGTGCTGATAGCTCGGAGCCTGGAACCTGTTTCCGATTCTGTGTCTCCCTCTCTCTCTGCCCCTCCCCTGTTCACGCTCTGTCTCTGTCTCAAAAATAAATAAACATTAAAAAAAGTTACAATCTCAAGAAGTTATAGCAACTTAGGGCTGATCAGGTTTTAGTATCCAGAATATATGAAAGACTTGTTCAAAACGGTTACTAAAAGGGAAAAATCCCACCAAAATAGTAGCAAAAGTCATGAACAAGAAGTCTACAGAAGAGCAAATATAAATACTAAATACGCTAATGAGAAAATGTTCAAACTTGATAATAATCAGGCAAGTATAAATGAAAACAGCAGGGAATGCTTAAGTGACAAAAATTTGAAAATAGAACAATACCAAATCTTGTTAAGGATGGAGAAAAAGGGAATTCTGATACAGTGCTATGGGGTCCAAAATCAATAAAAATGTCTGTAAAAAAAACAATTTTATTGTGAAATAGATTTGAACATATACATACTCTAGGTCCCTGTGATAGATGATGTCATTGTTGATAATAGCAACAGTGCAAACAACCCAACCACCTTTCAACAATCAACTGAATGAATAATTGGTCTATCCTACAATATACTTATACAGTAAACGTGTAGATCTCAAAACCATAAAACTAAATGAAACTAGTAAGTAAATGGACAGTTAATTACATTTATAATAACATTAAAAAGAGAACAGGGGCACCTTGGTGGCTCAGTCAGTTGAGTGTCTGACTTCAGCTCGGGTCATGATCTCACAGTTTATGGGTTTGAGCCTTGCATTGGGCTCTGTGGTGACCACTCCGAGCCTGGAGCCTGTTTCAGATTCTGTGTCTCCCTCTCTCTCTCTGCCCCTCCCCTGCTCACACTCTGTCTGTCTCTCAAAAAAAAATTGATATGTTGTGTGTATGTGTGTGTATATATACATACACAGTTGACAGCTATAAACAAAACCAAATACATGATTACATCAGAAATCAGAGGGGTGGTTATCTTCTGCTGGGGTAAAGAAGGCGGGGGGACATCATGAGGAAAATCCACAGAGCTTGTAAGATAGGGATAAAGTCCTATTTAAGTTGCTTGGTAAGTATGTGAAGATACATTTTATTGTCTATTGTTTTTCATGTGCACATTATTGTGTCTTTAATATTTTTGGGGAATCTCATTTAGGAAGTATAAAAGGAAAAGCATAGAAAAGAATTTTAGAAAATATATACATGCCAGTGGGCTTTATTGCACTAAGGGAATTCATTGTAAATTGTGTTTCCCACATCTAATATTTTCATTCTGGGGCTAGAATATGAAGGATAGACTATCACATGGAGGCTTCCTCCCTCACCTTCCAACATCCTGCTCATCCTGATGGATTGCCTGCAGCACCTCCCTTCTTGTGGAATCTGGAATAATCAGTTTATTTCCTTTGAATAGCAGTTCATCATTTTCATTGATTTTCTTTCTGCGGGTAAAATATTCTTTGATTTCTTATGTCACTTCACTTTTCTCTTTAAACTATCCATCTCTTCTCTGGCCTCAAAACCTCTGGGGGCTCCTGTTCTCCCTCTGCTTGTCTGACTGAGGGTAGATTTCCTTGTGAAAATGCTGAGGGATTTTTTTTTTCTTCATCACCCCAACTACGTGTGTGTCTTCTACTCTATCAATATCTGCCGTAATTTGATGTAGTTGAAACTCCCTTTCTTTCTTGTTGCCGTCTGTCATGGCAAGCAAGATACACAAAGGATATATACAATAAGCAATTTTCTTGCTGGACTGCTGTGGGCAGGGACTTGGGTTTTTATAGTAAGTACTTATGCTGTTAGTGCCAGGAAGATTTAAGAGCGCATTATTCTGAGAACATCAAGCCCCTGTATTGCACTTCTATTTCAGAGAGAATTATTGGACAGAAACGTGGAAACTTTACTGACAAAAAGATCATCCTATTTCCCATCAACCAGGTTAAACAATTCCAGTGATTGCTAATAATCCACATGATTAATATATATTACTACATTGCTATGTAACAGCCACTATGCTGTGGTAATTATCTCATTTTATCAGTGTAAGAGCTTTGATCTGGTAATGATAGGCAAAAGTCCAAATTGAAATTGAAGAAAAAAAACTGAAAAGAAGAAAATTAAAGGGAGAAGAGTAAAACAAGGGAAAGGTTGTGAAAAAGGAGAAATGAGTCTCATTTGGTACTTCTTATGTTATCTGTAACTTATAAAATCTAATCTGGAGGTAAAATATTAGATGAAGACACAGTAGAAGAAACATTTTAATTTATTGTTCTAAGAATAAGGTACTTATATACACCATGCTTTTCTCATCTGTTCAAATGAGAGCTAAGAAATTATATCACATAAGACAATTTACGGTGAATTTTTAAATTGACCACCTAGATCGAAGAGTCTAAAACAAATACCCCAAATTGGTCATCATTTTCTTTTCTTAAAAAATAATAATAAAATAACTTTATTCTTAATTTTCATTAAGAACACATAAACCTGAAATCATGCTATAAACCTGAAATGATCCTATAACATGCATAAAATACTATTGTTCTCTGCATTATACTCGGATTCATAGTAATTTATCCAAATATTTTTACTTATTTTGCCAAATACTTAATATTTTAGCAATTACTTCAGATATGCTTATGCTGTTTAAATAGACATACAAATATCTATATACACATATATCATGTAGCTGTGTAATCCTTGCTACATAATATAAGCATATGGATGTAAGAAAACTTGAATTTTTTTCCTAAAGAATTTCAACATATTGTCATGACCAATGCTGGAGTGACAAACTTGCATATATAATATCTGCACACTTTTTCATAATTTTCTCTTTCTAAAAGAAGAATTGCTAGAATCCATGCTTACGGACTTTGAATATATTTTTCTAAACGGCCCCCTAGAAGTCAGTGTCAATTTAAATGCTCCTTAAGTTTCTGAATGGCTGTTTTCATATCCTTAACAACACTGGATCAGATGAATCTTTTAACCTTGCCAATCTGATAAATACAAACAGTAGCTCTTTGGTATTTTAGCTAATTTATTCAAATGATGCCTAAGTTTAACATCTGTCTTAAGTGGAATTCCTTGGGAAACAGACTTGCATGTGGGAATTTTACTGGGAGGTGCCCACAGAAATAAGAGATTAGGTAGATCTAGGTGAAGAGAGTTGAATTGCAAAACGGTTGAAACATGTAGTTATGATTCCCCAGGGTGAAGAGGAACTAAGATTGCCTTTCCAAGTTTCCTTGAATTAGGTATGTACTCATACAGAATGCCTGTCTATTCCCCTTTACTGAGTGTATGTTCAAGCAAGTAAGTGGCCATAGGTGCTTCCGGAAAAGGAATGTGGATCTCTCTCATATATATCTGCTGAGGTGCTGTAGTGTTGTTCGTTGTGTGGACTGTCCTCTACTTTAATCAGTGGGTTCTGGCGCAGGTCCAGAAACTTCTCAAGGATTGTATATGTATTGGGATTGCTGCCTTCCTCTCTCGACTGCCTGTCCTTGATTTCTTTTGGTTGTATAGAATGAGCAGTACCTTACTGGTTGCAAATCAATCTTGCCCTTAAGAGCACTGAGTTCTCAAAATTATCTTCATAGATCTCTGTGGATCAGGCTTCCATGTGTATCACTCAAACCTTGCTACTTATTTATGGTATCTGGACCCACTTTGCTTCTAAGAGCTCAGCAACACCACCTGTCCTGTATTTTCTAGATTGTATCATCTGCATCTCTGTCAGTGAGCCAAAATTTTCATATTCAAGTTCTTTTGTGAATTGTGCTCATCTAAACTCTTTAACCTCTCTACATTGTAGGTTACTCTTTTGCAAAATAAGAAAAAAAAGTGAATTGTTTCCTTTCAACCTCATATTCCTGTTTCCAAGATAAAGTGAATAAAAATGTGTAAATTTGTTGCATAAAACTGTAGGCCTAAACAAGTGTATCACAGTATTTTTATTTCTCATTACAAAATCATGCAGTGGTAGTGTCTCAAAATACCCTGTTTGAAAAGTGTTGGAAAATCAGTACATCTTCTCCCATAGCTAAGTCTCTGCAAGGATTAACCAGTAAACACTTGCATCCATGACAAACAAGACTTTCCTTTTAGCCACAGTTACAGAATATAATCCTAGAAACACTGTGAGCTGGGATACCTAAAATATTAGGTGGAATCAAGGAACAAATTGGGTGGGAAGATAGTTTGACTGAAAGAGCATTACTGGGACCCTGGGGACGGCTACTTAGGGAATCATACTGAGAGCTGAGCATACTCACCAGAGTATATGTACTTTTCTCTGTGTGACTTGGAGGTTGAATGGAAAAAGTACAACCCACTTCCTCTGGCTCAACTATCCCATACCTTCTCTTATGGGGTAGGATCTACTTTAGCAGTTAGGTTGCTGCTATTGAACTTAAAAAAAATTTTTTAATGTTTTTTAATATATTTTTTTGAGAGAGAGAATGCAAGCAGGGGATGGCAGAGTAAGGGGGAGACACAGAATCGGAGCAGGTTCCAAGCTCTGAGCTGTCAGCACAGAGCCAGACACAGGGCCTGAACTCACAAACTACGAGATCATTATCTGAGATCATGACCTGAGCCAAAGTCAGACGCTTAACCGACTGAGCCACCTAGGTGCCCTGAACTTTTGATTATTTTTGATGAGTATTTTCATTATCATGAGACCCAGATGATTAATATTCCATATCCTACAACAAAAGAAGTGTTTCACTAAAGCAAAGGTAAATTTTCAAAAAGGAAACCTTCAATCTCCTGATGATAAGTCTAAAAGAGCAGAGGCCTTTACGATGAGAATACTTTTTTTTTTGGATGCCCAACAATATTTTTCTTAACATAAAACAATGTTTTTCTGTTTTTTTATATTTTACCTCAAACAAAAAAATTCAGAAAATTATATAATGCATAAATAAGTATATAAATACACACATACATCACTGTGATATACAAATTTTAAAATTTTTTGGCAAAGATATAGAGGAAAAAACTCAGGAACTGTTGATGGGAATGTAAATGAATGTAGCTACTGTGGAAAACAGAATGAAGGCTTCTCAAAGAATTAACAGTAGAATTACCATATGATCCAGTAATTCCAATCCTTTGTGTTCCCAAAGAATAAAAAAAACATTAATTCAAAAAGACATATGAGCCCCTATGTTTATTGCAGTATTATTTATAATAGCCAAACTATGGAAGCATCCCAAGTGTCTGTTGATAGATGAATGGACAAAGAAGAGAAGTGGTATATGTGCACAATGGAATATTACTCAGCCATAAAGAATGAAATCTTGCCACTTACAATAGCATGGATAGAGCTAGAGGGTGTAATGCTAAGGGAAATAAGTCTGTCTGAGAAAGACAAATAGCATATAATTTCACACATATGTGGAATTTGAGGGAAAAAACAACAACAACAAATGAACAAGATAGAAGAGACTGAAAACCAGACTATTACCTATAGAGAACAAGCTAGTGGTTACCAGAGGGGAGATGGGTGGAGGGACGGGTGAAATAGGCAGAGGGGGAGTAAAGAATACACATCACAATTAGTACTGAGGAATGTATAGAATTGTTGAATCACCATGTTTTATATCTGAAATTAATACAACACTGTATGTTAACTATACTGTAATTGAAATTTTTTTAAAAAAGTTTTTTTTTTTTTTTAATTTTTTTTTTTCAACGTTTATTTATTTTTGGAACAGAGAGAGACAGAGCATGAACGGGGGAGGGGCAGAGAGAGAGAGGGAGACACAGAATCGGAAACAGGCTCCAGTCTCCGAGCCATCAGCCCAGAGCCTGACGCGGGGCTCGAACTCACGGACCGCGAGATCGTGACCTGGCTGAAGTCGGACGCTTAACCGACTGCGCCACCCAGGCGCCCCAAAAAAGTTTTTTTTTAAACAAATTTTAAAATTCTGCATCCTTTGTTGGTAATACCTTACTTTGGGGTTTTGTTATCTTTTTTTCTTATTTTAGAAAATAGTTTATATTAATCCGTACTTTTTGTAGTTCAAAGTTTTAACATTTTCTGATAGAGGCTTGGCTTCTGGCTATAAAGAATAATTTGACATCTTAATTTATTGAGATCATTAAATAAATCTTTATATTGTCTAGAAGGAATTGAAATAAAAAGTTTTTTTTTTTTTTATTTCCTCAAAGCTGTAACGGTAGCTGAGTTGAGACTTCACTTATCTTGAGTTAAAATTTGTACTGTATGATAGCCATTTAAAAATGAAATGTGTATCTGGAATGGTGACAACAAATCTTTGTTGCAGTTTTTCGAAAATAAGTAGTTTATCCCGTATTATGTTCTTGATCCGGGTGTGTTAACGATTTCAGAGTTGGTGAGAATCTGGCAGGAAACATCAAAATAAATGAATGGAAAATCTGTATTAACTAACCCATAAACACAATTAAAATTAGAGCATAATCACACAATTAAATTTAGAGCATATGGATGAATTCTTCTTTTTCCAGTTTGCATACTTATCAAATTTAGAAAAGCTGTTGAAGAAAATTAAATATTAAATCTGGGGGTGTGACCTTTTGACAGCTTGAAAATAAAAGCATAAATTTAGGGGATCAAGCTATTGAAAATCAGAGATAAATGGAAATGTGAAATTTTATTAAAATATTAATATGCAGGAAATTCTGATTCTAGGAAGCAAAAAATGAACTTTATTTTTTTATTTTTTTAAAAAAGATTTTTTTTAATTAAAAATATTGAATGTTTATTTTTGAGAGAGAGAGACAGAGTGAGAGTAGGGGAAGGGCAGAAAAAGAGGGAAACAGAGGATTTTTTTTTTTTTTTTAAATTTAGAGCGTGAACGGGGAAAGGGGCAGAGATAGAGAAAGAGAAGGCCAAGTAGCCTCCACACTCAGTGCTCAGCCCAACACAGGGCTCTATCCCATAAACCTAGGATTATAACCTGAGCCGAAAACAAGAGTTGGACGCTCAACTGAATGAGCCACCCAGAAGCCCCAGAACTTTATTTTAATAATTAAAAGTTAACTCAGTTTCAAAAATAGACTTACTGCTTTGTCATGCAAATATGTCATTCCTGTAGGTGACTAGGTTTATTTTATTCTTTATTGTTTTGTATTACAAAGCCACAACAAAGTCTTTTTTTTTTTTTTTTTTGCTTATTTAAAACCCCTTAAGAGATAACTATTTAAACATAAAATAATAGAAACATATTGTGGATTTATTACATAGGTGTATGTCACATATTGAATGGCAATTCAAGCATAAATGTTGGGAGGGGAGAAATGTAAGTAAAGTGATACACTATAGCTTAAATATGCACCGGGGTAAGTAAAAAAAATAAATGTACACCAGTTAGCTAACAAAATAGATGGTATGGAATCATACAAGAATCGAAAAAAAAGGGAAAAGGGATCAACAAAAAAAAAGCGACAAATATAAAACATGGAGTAAGGAAAATAGAAACAAATCAAAATATATCCATAATCACATTAAATGCAACAGGGAATTAAATTGAAATACAGATTGTTGTGAAAGTGGATAAAAAGCAAGACAACTGCACCCTGACTATAAGAAACACTCTAAATGAAGACTTCAATGGATTACAAGTAAAATGATGGACAAGGATATATACAATGCTAATACTAATTAAAAAGTTTTGAAGCCCTATGCAACGTACATCTTGCAACAAAGAATATTACCAAGATAAGCATATTCAACAGGAGCAAAAAAGTTTAGTTCATCAATAGGAAATAATGGTAAACATTTATTAAGTTGATAACAGAGCTTTCAGTATATTTATCAAAAAAAAAAAAAGAAAGTTTTAAGGAAAAATAGACAAATCCACAGTTTCGGTTGAAAGCTTTAACATGCTGCTGCCAATAATTGAGAAAATAATTACAAAATCAGTAAGAGAATGGAATATTCGAAGAACACTATCAAGTAGTAACTTGATCTCATTGATATTTATAGACCACTTCAGCCAAATGTAACAGAATATACATTCTTTGCAAGATCACATGGAACATTTGCTAAGACAGAACCTATTCTGGCCTATGAAACAAGAATCAATGAATTCAAAAGGATTCAAGTTGTAGGAAGTATCTTCTTTGACCACAGTGGAATTAAAGTAGAAGTCAGTAGGAAATTTTCCAGATACTTGGAAACACAATTCTAAATAATATGTGGGTCAATAAAGCAAGCACGAGGATGCCCTAGATATTAGAAATACAAAAGAAATTGATTAAGTAACATCTGGGACACTTCCATCATTAAGGATCCAACACTCATAATGACAGAACTGCATCCATAGCCTACATTTTCTACTACTGAAGCTAACAGTACTCAGGTACTAGTAGAATGCTGCTTTGCCTCATTTGTTCCATGTCCTCAAAAGACAATTGCACTAAAATAACATGTAGGTTGTAGTTTATACTGCTATGCTATGTTGGAGAAGAATGCTTCAACGTGCCTCTTCCTTAAGATTGCATTCCGAAGTATCATTTTCCAGTATTGATATGTATCCATTTCTCTGGGTTTTTTTTCTTCTGTATTTCTGTTTATTCATGATTCTGGAGCTACTTATGAATCAGCACAAAATTGGCAGTAGTTTTTCTGGAGAGCTAAAGAACATTTTGCAATATTAAAAAGTTCATATTATTTATTGATTTGTGTTTTTATAGGGATAGAGGTAGTGTGCAAAGTGTAATACTAATTCTTGTACAGAATAAAGGACTCATGCAATTAATTACAGGATCTGAAAAAAAGACTGAATAAGTAGCAAACAATATGCAATAAGTAAAGACAAGTAAATAATGGCAGGACTTGAGCGTAATTTTTTGATAGAACGATGTTGTGTGCTTAGTATTCACCGAAAATCTTTTTACATTCATGGTGCTCACAGCAAAGCATTTCAAATTTGTAGATATGATTTAGTAACTTGACATATAAAAAAATAGAAATAATAATCACTATCAAATGTGACACATTCAAAATAAACTTACTAATTTAATAGGTAATAAAGTAAGAAAAGAAACTATACATAAAATAAAAAGTAAATAAGACCTACTTTAACTGGATTGTACTAAAGACAGAAATCTTGCAGCTATAATGTGCCAGAGGTAAAAAAATGCTTTGGAAATTTTTTTTACCACCCTTATAATTAAATAAGCATTAAACAAAAAAGTCAAAATTAATGAGTACTTTATTGGTTTCACACTTGTTTTTAAAGTATAGGCTTAGACTAACACGAACACCAAAAAAAATTTTTATTTGAAGTATTGATTTGAGAGATAGTCAAGGACAAGTCTATGGAGATAATGATGGTGAAGAAAAGAATTTATAAGACACAGCCCCCCCCCCCAGTTTTAAGACTTTTATGCCTTATTATAAAGCATTATTTAAATTTTTACTAAGAGACATGATGGTTTCAGAATAGATTTATATTAGACTTTATAAATAAACTAGAAGAACTAAGAAAACAACAGAAAAAAATTTAAAACACAAAATCCTGTTATTTGACAGAAAAACAGAATTTTTAATTTGCACTGTATATACTTACTTGGTATGAATTGTTACTTATAATTAATGCTATTGTTAACACCTTTCAAACAACGGTAAAAAAAAATAGTTTTGTTATTTCACTTTTGAAAGGAATAAATGCTTATACACATAAATTTTAAAGAAACTTCTTAAATGAAAACATTTAATATAAAACATAAAATAGGATATTTATTTTATATAAGGAAATTATAACCATGAACAAAAAGGTTTGTATAATTAGAATATCCAGGAAAAGACATTAAAAATCATAATTCTATTTCTGTCCACTGTAGATTGCAGGTATAGTTTAAATTGAGAAGACCTTTTAAATAAATTGCATGATATACTGCTATTTTCAGTTTTTTTAATACTTCAGCATCAAAAGATGGGGAAGAAAACCTAAGGCGTACTATTTGCACACACTAGATTTATTCAAGAGTCAGTAAAAACAATAATATAATTGATAGTGATTTTTTATTGGTAACATTAAAATACTTTTAGTATTTTCTGGGAATAATTTATATATGTTCTATAATGTTTGGATATTCTATGTAAAATTCTTGATCTGAAATTGCTTTAAATTTTTAATGTTTCAAGTTGCCATTCTCTCAGCTGGGTAAATTTTCTTTAAAACTAAGAAAAAAAACTAAGACATAAATTAATAGTGACAATTACACAAAAATTTCACCTAATTAGGTAAAAATGTGAAATTATGTGAAATTCTTGATAGTAATGTCAGTATTAGTGATTTTACTAAAATGCAGGCTCTTATCAATCAACATATGACTTTATTATATTTATATTTTATTGTATTTCTCGTACAAACATCACAGGCTCATCAATAAATCCCCCAGAAGAGAATAATGATAAATTTTTTTAAATGTTTAGACCAGCCTTGTCAAATAAAACTCTACATTTACCTGTAGTTTTCAATTTTATTATTATGAAAGTTTATCAAGATAGGAAGAAAAACTGTCGACTATTTATAATCTTAATTTATATTTCTGAATATTTACAGAAAGTATGTGAGCTCCATTTATACTCTTGCCACGGGTACTGCAAATAATAGGAACTTGCTGCTCCTGGCAACCCCTGTTGGACTTGGGCCCCGTGGAGCAAGTATTAAGCCTCTGAGACTTCAGGGATGTTCTTATTGTCCATTCTAATTAAAACAGGGACTGATAGTTGACTTCTGTTTTCATTAATTTTGTTACTATCTGTATGAAACGAGTATAATTGTGCCTAACAAGCACATAACACGTGCCCTCTGAACTTCACGGAAGACCTACTTCCAATTTAGAGTTTTTGGACACTTCTAAATCCTACGCTAGTACTTGGGAGCAACCTGGCCTAGTCTGCAGCCCACCTTATGTTTTCTTGCTCTGCCCTGCGTCTGACAAGATGAGGGACACCTAGGGATACCCACTCTGGCTTTGCATTTCTCTCTGGAAAGGAAGACCCAGGAAAGGGCTCACTCAGGCTTCAGTTGGGGGTTCTAAGCCACTTGCTGAGGAAGTGGGGAGACCAGAAAACCCAAAGCAACAGCTGGAGAATGTGGGCTCAAGTGAATAAATCCTTTTGACACTAACGACTCTGACTCATGTGTAGAAGGGAGCACAGCTGGGGAGGTGAGGACCAGAGTTCCTCCAAAGCCCTGGGCTCAGATCCATATCCCCTCTTGCCTAGGTCTCAGAGTGGTTCTGGTGCCAGGCACTGTGCTAGAAAAGAAAATGCAGAGCTAAAATACACATTTCCAGATACCAAAGGAACTTAGATTGTAGTGTAGTTACTAATTGGAATATTTGCATGATTTCTATGTAATCCTTTCTGAACTAATAAATAACCATAGGAAGTGAAATAATGAAAATGAAAATATTTTAATAAAAAGATGTTATATAAATGCACATCATCACTTATGTTGCTATTCTTAGGTCATTGATTTGTGTCATTAATATTTATCTTTGAAATTACTGAGTTAGAATTCTAGAAAAAAACTGTGGTTAAAAAGAGTGCCAGGTATGGCATACTCTTAGCTGCATAGAATTTCTTAAATCAAACTTTTTTTTTTTTAAGTTTATTAATTTATTTTGAGAGGGAGAGTGAGCACAGTCTGGGGAGGAACAGAGGGGGAGAGAGAGAAACCCAAGCAGGCTCCATGCTATCAGCCCAGAGCCCCATGTGGGGCTCGAACTCACTAACCATGAGATCATGAGTCAAAATCAGGAGTCAGACGCATAGCCAACTGAACCACCCAGGTGCCCCTCAAAATAGTTTTGAATTAAGGTAGGTTTGGCGGGTAATTAGTGATGATCAATTCTTGCATATAAAATATAATTTCAAATGGAAAGAAATCTGTTTTCTTTTGAATGAGTGACATTAGCATTTTCCACATAAGTCCTGGCCTTTTCCAGCTTTGTTACTTATCCTTGCTCCATTCTTTTATATTCCTCTTTCCATCACCTCACGCACATCTCTGTTTGACTTTCCATATCCAGCTACTTATTTACTTTCATAAATCTGCTAACTTGCATTAAGATGTTCCTTTAGAGTTGTGCATTTGCTTGGGTATACATTTATTCTTGTATTTAAATTTTTGAGGTAATAAGTTTTAAGGAAATCCAGCTGAGATATCCAGCCCACTCTGTGTGATATCTGCATTTTATTCCAGGCATATCTATAATAATCTCTTCAGAAAGTGGAATCTATACTCCCACATGAGCAGAGAGTGCTAAATTTTTAATAACTTCCTTAGGGTTTTCATTTTTACTATGATGCTTTCAAAGATTACAGTATAATTTAGGAATGAGAAAATGTTAGTGTTTTTACCAGTAAGTGTTAAACTATCATTACATTCATTTGTCAGTCTTCTGTACTTTGATTTCCATATTTAAACATACGTAAGCTTCTAAAACTACACGGAAGGCAAGATAACCATGGTTTCTTCATTTATGTAATGAAGGATAATGGTAGTACTACTTATAGTTTTGTGGTGAGGATTAAATGGAATTTTTGCTCCTGTCATGTAGTTGAGCTCCTGGCTCAGATCAAGTATTCAATTCATTTTAATTGTTATTACCAGGCAGTTACTCTAAGCATAGACAGTGATCTGTACTGTCCATTCGACTGGTTATTTGGAGGTTGATCACCAATTAGTATGCCCTATCCCCTTATAAGCAAATTGGTAGTTACTCTGAATTATGCCAATAAAGTGGTTAGTTAAAAGTGAAATTTGACAAATAGTATAATAGATCTTTTAGTAATTAGCTCTTTTTATGAAGGAAAAATATAATTTAGCCATTTTAAGTCAATTAGCTTAGGCCTTACTATTCAATATACAAAAACAACTTTATAAGGGAAATGAATGCCATAGAATTATCAAATAACTGGCTTTAAGATACTGCAACTCCTCTATTGCTTATATTTAAAAATATTATTTGGCTCACTGTTTTAATTGTTTTTTTTTTTTTTTTAATACCAATCTTATTTATACTTTACCTTATTTTTCTGCGGGATGATATTCCATCTGTCTCATTTTTAAGCCAGATCTTTCAGGGTACGTAGAAGTTTCTTAATTTCAATTTTGGTTTGTATGAGGCCTTAATTATTTCTTAGGTCATTTTATTTTTTCAGTTACACAAGGATCTTAGAATTTTTAAAAATCTCATATTTATAGAAAGATTTTCTAAGGATTATGAGATTTCATGAACATTATAATTTTTATGGTGAAAATTATGAAATATACACAAAACTAAGGAGAATTGGATAATCAACTTTATGTACTTAACACATGGTTATAAAAATCAGTTGCCATTTTGTCTATTTATTTTAAGAAATATGAATTTTAAAGTATATACTGGTAATATAAATATATGATCAAATATATGAAATATAAATATATAGTACCTCCAAGACTCAGGAGAAATACTAAAAAAATTCTCAGCGTATCTTTCTTATTTCTTGTAAGACCTCTGTAAAAATTAATTGACCAGTGATAAGCCGACCATTGAAGAAAAATAACACAAACTAATAATTTCCCCATGGCCTTGTCCAGCTATGAATTATACAGGGATCTTCTAAAACTATTGAGCATATAATTTGTAGGAGAATTAAGTTTCAACCCACTTCCTTGAACTTATGAAGAAAAAAAGTTTATGTACCACCAAATGAAAAGGAAAAATAAACCTCTCTGTGTATAGATGTTATAACTTGTTTTATCTAAGTATAAAGAATCTTCAATGAGGAAAATCAATTTTACTCTCACCGGATCATTAATGGTGTACACTCAATCTAAATATTTTTTTTTAATTTTTTTTTTCAACGTTTATTTATTTTGAGACAGAGAGAGACAGAGCATGAACAAGGGAGGGGCAGAGAGAGAGGGAAACACAGAATCGGAAACAGGCTCCAGGCTCTGAGCCATCAGCCCAGAGCCCGACGCGGGGCTCGAACTCACGGACCGCGAGATCGTGACCTGGCTGAAGTCGGACGCTTAACCGACTGTGCCACCCAGGCGCCCCATCTAAATATTTTTACAAAATAGCATAGCTCTCTTTTTATATTAAATGAGGTAGAAATAATATATAGTGTTATAATAGTTTCAGGGTGCAATATAATGATTCAACAATTCTATACCTTTCTCAGTGTTCATCCTTCTAAGTGTACTGTTAACGTCCTTTCCTTTTTCACCCATCCCCCCTGCCCATCCTTCCCCTCTGGCAACCACCAGTTTGTTCTCTGTATTTAAGAGTCTCAGTGTTGTTGGTTTGTTTGTTTTTGGTCTTTGGTTGGTTTGTTTTTTTTTGTCTTTACTTTTGGTCTTTTTTTTTTTCTTTTCTTTGTTTTGTTTCTTAATTTTCATATCAACACTCTATTTGAATTCCAGTCCCTGATAAGATACCAAAGGAAATGTCTCTCGGATGTAGTTTTTGATATATATTCTAATATAGTTATAAAAAGTATGGGTCAAATTTGGCATAGTTCTTCCTAGTATCTTTCCAGTGGCTATCTTGTTTGGGACACTGGGATCAAACACTTATTTGTGAGTCAACTTAGATAACTGGGGCTGCCTTGTGCTAATTTCGGTCTGCCATAACAATAAACAGCAGTGTAACCTCCACAGGAAGACACACCTTCTCCCTCCTAGCATTTGTCTGGGACTAAAACTTTTTTACAAGGGGTCCCGTGACCTCAGGCAGCAATCTTGTTCTCTCAGGATAACAAACAGATAAATTCATTTGATTCCCTAAAGGAAGGGGGGTTATGTGAGAAGTCAGAGTGTTCATCATCCCATAAACACCTTAAAGGAAGTAAAACTACAAAACCGAGAGGGCAATGAAAATTGTTAAAACCATGTATATGAAGTTCTCTCCCCTAAGATGGGAAATAAGGCGCTAATACCCATTCTCACTGTGCCGATGCTAGAAAATTTAGTCAAGGCAGTGAAGGAAGAAAACATTTTCATTTAAAGGCATATGTAATAGAAGGGGAAGAAATAAAACTATACCTATTCATAGACAACACAGCATGTAGAAAAGTGTAAGGAACCTAAAATTAAAAAAAAAAAAAAAAAAGACTGAAAATACCAAAATTCCCAGAGCTAATAAGTGAATTTTTCAAATTTAGAAGATACAAGTCAACACACAAATTTCTATATAATAGCAACAAAAAACTGGAAAACTAGTTAAAAATACAATAATGTTTATAATAGCACCAACAAAAATTAAATATTTGAGTATAAATTTAATAAAATTTCAGGATGTCTCTGCTGAAGACTACGAAATGCTGATAAAAGATATAAAGGAAGACCTAATGAAATGGGAAGACTTAGTTTCTGAGATTGGAAGACTCAACATAAACAATGTTAAGTCTTCCGGTGCCTGAGTGGCTCAGTCAGTTGAACATCCTACTTCAGCTCAGGTCATAACCTCATGGCTCATGAGTTTAAGCCCTGAATTTTGCTTTCTGCCGTCATCAAAGAGCCCTCTTCGAATCCTCTGTCCCCCTCATTCTCTGCCCCTCCCCAACTCATGCATTCTCTCAAAAATAAATAAATATTAAAATGTTAATTCTCCCTAAATTGATAAATAGATTTAATGCACTATCAATAAAAAACCCAACAGAGATTTTGTAGATATAGACAAAATGATTCTTAAAGTTGTATCAAAGTGCAAAGAAATGAAAAAATAAATGAAACGTCAAGTTGGAGGGCTCATACTACACAGTTTTAATATAAAATTATAATTAAGAAAGTGTTTTGGTAAAGGTATAGACACATAGATCAGGAGAAAAGAATAGAATCTAGTAACACATTCACACATATACAGCCATTTGATCTTTGACAAAGTTGCTGAAAAAATCCCATGGAAAAAGGAGAGATGGTGTTGAAACAATTGGTCATCCTTGTGTAAAATAAAAAAGGAAAGAGAAAGTTAAAAAAAAAAAAAAACAAAAACAACTGAACCTAAACATTTGACGTTATACACAAATTTACTCGAAATGGATCAGATATAAAAGTAAAACATAAAACTTATAAAACATTTAGAAGGACATATTGGAGATAAAAATCTGATGTTAGGCAGAGTTTTTAGGTATGACAACAAAAGTACAATCCATAAAAGGAAAAAATACTTGGGTATCATCAAATTTAAGTTTTTTCTCTGTGAAAGGCACTATTAAGGGAATGAAAAAGCAAGTTACAGACTGGGCAGTGTATTTGCAAATCAAAAATTCAGCAAAAGGCTATAATTTCAGAATACCAAAACTCTTAAATCTCAACAACAAAACACAAAAGTGGTTAAAAAGTTGGGCACTTCATGAGAGAGTATATAAAGATGGCATGTAAGTACATGAAAAGGTGACATCATTAGCCATTAGAAAAAAGCAAATGAAAGCCATAATGAGATACCACTGCACACCTTTTAGAATGGATAAAATGAAAAAAAAATGCAATACTAAAGGCAGATGAAAATATGGAGCAAACATAACTCTTTTGTTGGCGTTAAAGCAACATGCTTTCAGGTACACAGTAGTTTCTCCCCCCTGATCTCCCATAGAAGGACTCAGCAATCTCACTCCCGTGTATTTACCCAAGGGAAATTAAAACTTACACATCACACTTACACATGATGTAGGTAGCAGTATTTGGTATTACAGCAGTATTCAATGGCTTTGTATAAAACCGCCTAATGGGAACTTGCCAAAAATGGAATTACCTTCAGCAGGTGAATGGATAAACTGTAGTACATCCATACAATAAAAAGGAAGAAACTATTGATACACATGCAACAATATGGATGGATCTCCTGATCTTTCTTCAGAGTGATAAATGCCAGTCTCAAAAGTTTGCATACTTAATGCTTCCATTCTAGAGAAGACAGTATTGTAGTGATGTAAACAGTTGAGTAGAGCTGGGAGTAGTGATTGGAGGAGGATGACTATAAAGGAGTAACAGGAAGAAGTTTCCTGGAGTGATACAATGGTTTGGGAACTTGACCTCAGTAGTGGAAACATGAATATCTCCATGTATTCATATATAACTGTACCAAAAAGGCAGAGGCCATTTTATTGTATGATTTTTAAAAATGAAACACATACCTCCTTGAACGCACGTATAATTATTTACAGTTTACGTAAGATTTCAAAGGATATTGAGTCCAAGTAAAGGAGACATCGTGAACCGTGTAAAGGCTACTTTCAGTTAAGACAGAGAGTTGTTAAATTTTTAAAATGAAGTTGCTAACAATTATTATGATATTATAGAATACTAAGTGTTAAAAAAGAAAACATTTGCTCAAGAAATTCTCTCAAAATGGAAGAGATGATGAAGAGATGGATACAATAAATAAAAAAAGATAAAGGCATGGAGGCAGCTGTATGTAAACTGAGAACAGAGCAGGTGCAGGCGAAGTAGTAAATGAAATAATCAACTACAATTTCCTAAACTGAGAAAGATTATACTTGTCAGATCAAAATGACAAAAAAAGAAAGAAAGAAAGAAAGAAAAGAGATACATATCTAAACTTACACTTGTGATACTTTTGCATTTAGAGCTTTGAATAATAAATCTTACAGTATATTCAGTGTTGGAAGAGTGAGTAGGCAACCTGTAAGAAAAACATGTCTATGTTGTTTCCTTTTACTTGAGAGTTTGTTGTGTGGCAATAAAACATATATAAATCATTATTTTAGTTGATCCTCATGTCTAATTGTATTACGTAGAAGCATAGCCCATCTTTCTGGTCCCTCTGGTTCTGGAAGGAGGACCTAACCTAGACCAGCATAATTCTGAGCTGAGCACAGTCCATGAGAGCAATGACTGATTTCAGCTTGTTAAACTCAGAACAGAATAAACTCAAGATTCTTGATTTGAATGTGCCTAGTGCTGTGATGATGTGAGCCTTGAAACTTCTATTGCTATCTTGCCATCATGGTGTCAATCAGCTTGAGACTGAAGGTGACACAGAACAAACAAAATCATGAAATGGATACTCTGATGGTGTTTAACCCAGAATTCGCCTCTGAAGCAAGGCTGCTTTTTGACTCTTCAGTTTCATAAGTCAGTGAATTTCTTCTTGTGTGTAAGACAGTCCAGGCTGGATTTTCTCTTACGGGGAATAAAATGCATCTTGCAGGACCAAACATTATAATTTAAATATTTTATTTCCATTATTCTCTATAATTATAGAAGAAGTCAATAGTTCAAATAATTTTGTACCTTTTTTCTTTAATAATTTTAAGTGTCCATAATTAAGATTGTATTTGTTCAAGTAAACATGATTCTATCATCTGTAACTGAAGTTAGTATTATTTCTTTATACTCAACATTAATACATCATAATCATTTTTGCCGTGTAGTAAATATATGCTCTAAAGCTACATTAGACCATTTTTTATCCCTTTATTATATTTTGAAAATGAATTGGGGAACCTTGGCTGAAAATATTCATGCAAATGTTGGTCTTACATATACATGGATTCAATTTCCAGGTGATTTATTGACTATGTATATTGTATGTCATAGGAAAATGAACCACTAAATCTTTTCATGTTTTCCAACCATACGGGAGGTCTAATGTGAATCCTTCAAAAGATTTATTTAATGTCTAAAAGTTTTCCTCATTTTAACTTTTTCCTTACTTTATGATCATGTGATTAAGAATCTATATACCTTCTTACAAGATTTTGCAATAAATCATTCAGTAATTCAAAAATTATATATGAGAAGATGATCATTATTTATAACAAGGCATTGCTTAATATACATTCATAAATCTATTGCAAGTTAGATCACTATGTTCATTAGTGGGAAGATAAGCAACACTTTTAAAACATCAGTAGTAATTTTAGTTGTATGCATTTTTAAATTTTTTTTTTAATGTTTACTTTTGAGAGACACATATAGAGTGCAAGTGGGGGAGGGGCAGAGAGAGAAGGAGACACAGAATCTGAAGCAGGCTCCAGGCTCAGGGCTGTCAGTACAGAGCCTGACGTGGGGCTCGAACTCACAAACCTTGAGATCATGACTTGAGCCGAAGTCGGACACTGACTGAGCGACCCAGGCTCCTCTACTTGTATGCATTTTTAAAATAAGATTGGTACAGTATAAGCAGACATAAAATAGAAAGCAAATGTAAATTATTGGATTGTCTTTACTCACTAACAGCATTGTGACCAGTGGTATGATAACCAACAAAAAGTCACTGTTCAGAAAATTATCAGGATGCTGAACTCAATCAAGATGAGAGACTTTAGAATCTAGAATCATGAATTTTTTTTTTGAAGGCAAGATTAAACTACATGATCAGATTATCTTAATATGCATAAAATTGTGTATGTGAATTTTTCCTAATTACTAAATTTTAACAAGAAGCCGTCTGGGTCTGTTACTTAACATCATAAACTACATGCCTACTTCACTGTCTTCACACAATAGACCATGATCGCTCAATAATCAAATGCCATACAAGAAAACAAAACAAATCAGAACAACAACAAAAAAGCACAGTAGATTCACCGTTAATGGTTGGTATGATATTGCAAAAATCTTGATTACTTACAAATAAGTGATAAAATCATAAATTCTAGAATTAGGGGGAAAAAAGCTGTTTTGTGTTAACCCTGCTCTCCTCATTTGCTTAAAGATTTTTTCTCTCAGGATGCATAGGTGACTCAGTTGGTTAAGTGACCAACTCTTGGTTTTGGTTTGCGTCATGATCTCATGGTTTTGTCGATTCAAACCCAACGTCAGGCTATGCACAGACAGTGTGGAGACTGCTTGGAATTCTCTGTCTCCCTCTCTCTCTCTGCCCCTCCCCTGCTCACCCTATCTCTGTCTCTCTCAAAACAAATAAACTTAAAAAAATTTTTTTGAAATAAAGATTTTTGCCTCTCATCTGTAATTAAGTTATAAAAATGTTATAAAAATGATTAGAAATGACTTCAGTAATCTGATCTTCAGATCTTCATAACTATTCTCATTAATCATTGTTGATTAGAATTAAAATAAATGAAATGGCCATATAGATATTACTGAAATTTAACTTAGAAGTAATTTTAATACATTATTTTTATAAAAGTACAGAATCTTAAAAGACCATGCTTGGTGTTCCTAGAAAGACAATTCAATAAAAATAAATTCTAAGTGAAAATTTTATATTTTTATAAATATATATTGCAAATACATAGAAAATCTAAATATACGGTGATAGATATTTTATATATTACATATAAATATTTGCGATTATGTATAAAATCATTTTTTATTGCCAGTATTCCTACCAGTATAATTCATATTGTTAAGAATGTAGAATCAGTAGGAATAAAGAATAAAATTTTTTCTTTAGACAATAATATATTTTTCTATATAATAATATAGAATTATAGGTAGTTTGGACTATATTTTTAATCTTTTTTAAAAAAAATTTTTTTTTCAATGTTTTATTTATTTTTGGGACAGAGAGAGACAGAGCATGAACGGGGGAGGGACAGAGAGAGAGGGAGACACAGAATCGGAAGCAGGCTCCAGGCTCCGGGCCATCAGCCCAGAGCCCGATGCGGGGCTCAAACTCACGAACCGCGAGATCGTGACCTGGCTGAAGTCGGACGCTTAACCGACTGCGCCACCCAGGCGCCCCTGTATTTTTAATCTTTATTATACTTTGTTTTCCAATTATCCATTGACTGATGAACAGATAAGATGTGGTATGTATATACAATGGAATAATACTCAGTTAAAAAAGAATGAAATTGTGCCATTTGCAACAATATGGATGGAACTAGAGTATTATACTAGGCAAAATATGTCAGAGAAAGGCAAATATCATATGATTTTCACTCATAAGTTGAATTTAAGAAACAAAACAAGCGAGCAAAAGGAACAAAAAGAGAGAGGGGCAAACCAAGAAACAGAATCTTAACTATAGGGAACAAGTGGATGGTCACCAGAGGGGAGATGGGTGAGAGGAGGGGTGAAATAGGTGATGGGGATTAAGGAGTGTACTTACTGTGATGAGCACCAGGTATTGTAGGGAAGTGTTGAATCACTATATTGTACACCTCAAACTAATAGAACACTGTATGTTAACTAACTGGAATTTAAATTAAAAAAAAAAACATTTTAAGAAATGATCATTTATTCAATTAGCTGCAGAAAACATCAGTTCAGATTTTTATTGATACTCTTAGAATTTTTTAGAAGCAAATTTCTTAAAAAAATTTTTTTCTTACATTTATCCATTTTTGAGAGACAGAGAAAGAGCACAAGTGGGGGAGGGTCAGAGAGAGAGGGAGACACAGCATCTGAAGCAGGTTCTGGGCTCCGAGCTGTCAGCAAAGAGCCTGATGTAGGGCTAGAACTCAAGAACCACTAGATCATGACCTGAGCCGAAGTCGGACGTACCACCGACTGAGCCACCTAGGTGCCCTAAAGCAAATTAATTTCTTAATTGATAATACACCTGTATGCATAAAAATATAACCATTTACCAAAAAAAATGGGCCCATTGGTTTTTTTAAAAGCTCAATTCAAAACTATTCTTAATACACATTAGTCAGAATGGTTGAAATGACATTAGTGGAAACTTAGAGACCGCAGGAGCCATTTCTTTTTAAAACTTGCGGGTTAGAAGAATGGTCTTTTAAGAGAATATTTTATGTGTACATGTATGTTTGGGTATGTATTCATAACTTGGGGGTTATGCATTTCTATTAATGAGCTGGTACTAATGACTAGATTCACAAATATGAAAAACCACATGGCTGGACCATTTCCTTTGTGATGGAGCCTAGACACTTGCTTCTTAGCTCGTCATTTTCTGTGATTTGCCAGAAATCTTGAAAGTTAACAAGGTGGATCCAAAACAAACCATTTGGTTGGTGGTGCCAATGAGAGCATGACAGCTCATTCTGTGTGATTGTGTATACTTGGCAATGTAGAACGGTTAACTTCAAAGAGTTGAACTTGCTGGGAGGAAAGCTTTTGGAGTAATGCAGTTGTTGTTGACTTTGTGCATGGTTGGGTATTATTAATAGAGGAGCTGGTTTTCATATTGGTTTTATAAAGTTCGAAATTGCACTTGACTAGTTGGAGTGAGGATAGACGATGATTTCTGAAGAGTGTATTTTGGAAAAACAAAGTTATTTTTATTTTGTTTTCTTAAATAATAAATAGCCTAAAAACAGTTTACCACTGCCACCACAATAGGCTTGTAAAAACTAGGGAATAGGAAGAATTGGCGAATGGAGGAAGTTCAATGGAGTCTTTTGGGATTAAACTAATGAATATTAATGCCAAATAATGCATGTGGGACAGTAAAGGAAGTGAGGGATACAGAAAGAAACTATAGAAAATGAATAGATGAGAGAAAATAGATAGTAAATTGCAACCATAAGAGACATGATTACAGGAAGGAAGGAATATCAAATAAGACTGTTCAAAGATGCTTTTCTCAGCAAGATTCTTATTTAAAGGGTAAAAATGAGTTATATTTTCCACAGTCCATATCATTCTAAAAACTTGAGGACTGTTTAATGCTAAGTTCCAAGGATTGTTAAATATTACTGAAAAGCTGTCCTATTAAGTTTTGAAAAAAAAAAAAAAATAACAGACTCCGGGAGCATCCTTTAAAAATCAGGTGGGTCTCAACCTTGGCTGCCCATTAGAACCACTTGGGGACATTTTGGAACTCCAATACCCAAGCCATACTCCAGTCTATTTAAGTAAGAACCCTCAGGTTATGATGTGGGCCCAGACTTCAGTATTTTTTTGTTTTCCACATGAATCTAATGTGCAATTAGATTTCCAAATCAAGGCATTAAGAAATATTTCTCAGGGTATGGTTCTCAGACTTCTTACATCAGAATCACACCAGAACTTAATAAATACATTCCTGAACTGAACTCTAAATGTCTTGAATCAGAATAATGGGTGGTGAGGAGGTGAAGTCTGCAATTTTAATGAACAGATTTTTTTGCTTATTATATATATATTAATTTGGGCAAATGACAAAATGAATTGGATAAATTGGACAAATTTAATCTTAAAGAAATTTTTTTTCTGAGGAAAATATTACAAACATTTTCAGTTATTATAACAAAAATACTCTGCTTATGTAGAAATTTCTTTCTTAGAAATATAACTGACATGTATTTATATTATTAAGTTTCCCAAATCCTCCACAGGGTAGTTCCAAGCACCAATGAGGTTCAGAGAAATTACTATCATGTGCAAAATTACTGAGTTAGATTGTAGTAATGGGTAATGGAACCAAGATGTGAATTTGTATGTTTTTAATCTGAATCTTGTGCTTTATTCCATTAGGTGGTTTTCCCTAGCGTTTCTCTGATCACCATATCCTAGCGTCTTCTCTATTTCTTCCCTATACTCAATCTTTACTGTTAATTGATGCACTCCACTCAACCTTGCCAACCTCCAGTGTCTTCCTTTCAGACTTCTGACTTGTTATCTGTAATAATATTCTCATCCATTTTGTTGTCTCTGGTAATCACCTGAGTTCATAGTCAAGGTTAGAGAGGAACAGAGCTACAGAAGATCTCAGCTACCCTATTTTCCTAACAAGTCATTTCACAGCCACTGCGTTTACAAAAATTCAATTTCAATGAAATTAATCATTACTTACCTTACAACCATGGTAAAACTTAGGCTTCGTCGTTATTTAAAATTCAGTGTTGTCTTTCCCATTCCCAAAATACCTAATCAAGTCTTTTCATGTAAAAGTATAGGCTTTTATATTACTGTTTTATAATAGCTAAAATAATGCCTACTTTATAGGATAAGAAATAATAATGGGAGGTGCCCAGAGTTTTCTTTTTTCCTTTTCCTTTTATTTTTTTAATTGCCATCCCTAAAATATACCTCATTTCTTTGGAACTTAGTCAATATAGTTTTTAAAATATGTATTTATTTATTTTGAGAGAGAAAGAGAACAAGCGAATAGAGGAGGAGCAGAGAGCGAGAGAGAGAATCCCAAGCAGGCTCCATGCTGTCAGTGCAGAGTCCCACATGAGGCTCAAACCCATGAACCAGAGATCATGACCTGAGCCAAAAATCAAGAGTCAGGTGCTTAACTGACTGAGCCACCCAGGTGCCCCTTAAGCAATATTTTTGTTGTGGTTTCTTGTTACTCAGCAATCAAATTCCATTCTGCTAATTCGTGTCTGATTCTGGCTTCAGTTAATGCCCTAACCTGCCTAAACTTCATGGTTTATTCATTCAAAATTTTTTACCAGAACTACACTCTTTATTCCTGGAGGTGACATCATTCTTTTCTTGCATCATTGGCCACTAGCATATGTAAACCCAACTGCCAGATTTCCTCAATCCTGGTTGAAAGCTCTTAGGCATGTTTGGAGTCAAATAACCTAATTCAACAAATCCTTTTCTCAAGGGGATTGCTCTCAAACCTTCATTTTTATTGACAATGTAAAATCATTCTTTAAAATCAGTCTTAGGATAGACTGGCTAAAATTAACTCAGGAAACACCATTGTTGATGAGGATGTGGAGAAACAGGAACCCTCTTGCACTGTTGGTGGGAATGCAAACTGGTGCAGCCACTCTGGAAAACATTGTGGAGTTTCTTCAAAAAATTAAAAATAGAACTACCCTTTGACCCAGCAATAGCACTACTAGGAATTTACCCAAAGGATACAGGAGTGCTGATGCATAGGGGCACTTGTACCCCAATGTTTGTAACAGCACTTTCAACAATAGCCAAATTATGGAAAGAGCCTAAATGTCCATCAATTGATGAATGGATAAAGGAGATGTGGTTTATATATACAATGGAATACTACTTGGCAATGAGAAAGAATGAAATCCTGCCATTTGAAACAATGTGGATGGAACTGGAGGGTATTATGGTAACTGAAATAAGTCAGTCAAAGAAAGATATTATATGTTTTCACTCATATGTGGAACTTGAGATACTTAAAAGAAGACATAGGGGAAAGGAAGGGGAAAAATAGTTTCAAACAGAGAGGAATACAAACCATACGAGACTCTTGAATACAGAGAACAAACTGAGGGTTGATGTAGGGGTTGGGGGAGAGGGGGAAATGGGTGATGGGCATTGAGAAGGGCACCTGTTGGGATGAGCACTCAGTGTTGTATGCAAGTGATGAGTCACCAGCATGTACCCCAAAACTAAGAGCACGTTGTATACACTGCATATTAGCTAACTTGACAATAAATTATATTAAAAAAAATCAGTCTTACTGTATAATTACCATATTCCTCTATTCTCTTTTCAAACTCCTCTGATTCTTTCAGGTCCAGGACATTTTCTAGATGATTCCAACCAATCCTAAACTCCTCCTCCCTGTACTATACTTTTTTTGTTTGTTTGTTTGTTTGTTTATCTGGGGACACTTCCTTCTTTGTTTCCATTCTTATCTCGAGTATCAGAGTGTAAATTCTCCCAAAGACATAATCATTTCTATTCATCCCACTTCAGCATGCAAATCCCATTACTTTCATAGATGATATTTCAGAAAAAAAAATGGTCAAATGAATGAATGGGTTAAAAGTAGGAGCTTCAAACTCCAATGGTGCTACTATTCTGTGGAAAAAGCATAGGCTTTCACATTGACTGTGATTTCCACATTCTGTTTAAGCATAATTGATTAGTCAACATCCAACTTACTGTAAGTCAATTAGATAAAAAACTTTTGTATGGACACATATTCATGAATGGAAGTCTGAGAAACTTCATGGACCCTCTCCCTAATATAACCATGTTGGTGAAAATTTTTACAAAAGCAATTTAAAGTCTCTGGAAATTGTCTAAAGGACATTAAATAAGAAACATTTATCCCAGGAAATTAAATAAATATTAATAAAGGCAGTGAGAGTCTATGGCTGCTGAGCCAGGACTCCCTTCCCTAAGCACCCTCCATTCCTCTCCTGCCCAATTCAGCAAAATGGAAGCTCACCCTTGGTGGATGCAGTCAAGAACACAGTATTCCCTCTCTTCCTAATTCTAAGTTGAGGGCTGTGGAATCTCCCTATGAAAGGTAGACTGCTGACACTTTGTACATTCTCACAGTTGCATGCTTCAGAAGCTCTATTCCAGAGAGAAGCTGCTGAGAGGTGTGGGGCTCTCTTCCTTCACTCAACTTTCACTTGCAGGTGTAAGTTCTGTGCTAGGGGCCACTGCCAAAAACACTAAGATGGCAATCACCTACTCCCAAGCTCATTTGTGGGGTGGAGTTTCTACATCTGGAGAATCAAGTGGAGGGGACTAAACGCTACTGCTCTTACTCTGTGCCATGCAGATAGAAAAGAGGTATCACTACAAGAGAAGCAGGCCACACTTCCTGTCTCTAGCTCAGGAACAGTGGCAGAGGTTTTGACAAAAGGACAGAGACAGCCTTAAGAACAGAGACCTATGAAGTTTTTCCTAATGGAACTGACATTATTTGGAAGAGAGTGTGAGGAGGTTCAAGTTTAAGAGCTTCGTTGAAAAAAAAAACAATGGGGATTTGGGTACTAAGGAGTTAAGAGGAAAGTTACTCCATAAGAGCAATTAAGTAACCCTTAGTTGAGCTAAAAGTTTACCAGAGAGAACCAGGACAAAATAAGCTAGGAAGAGCCCTCCTGGCATAGGAACAAACCTCTAAGAATGGCCTCAAACAAATTTGATAGAGACACAAATTTAATAGGATCAGACTATAGAGCAATTTATGCTCCAAGGTATTGTCAGAAAATAACCAGAGTAGTCAGCCATCACTCAGTGGAGGCTCAGAGTTCCCTGTGATAGCAACAGAGGCAGGTAGCTTAACAGAAAAATCTGAAAATGGGATAGTCAAAGAGACACTGAAACCACTGCCATCATAAGGTGAGTGCACACCTCTCCAAGGCATTGGATGTGATTCTAGAGTTTGGAAAAAAAAAATTGATTTTGACAGTTTTTTGCAAGCTTGTTCACTGCTTTATTAGTGGGATGGAGTTTTGGAGCTTCCTACTCCACCATTTTCCTGTCAGAGCCTTACAGTCAATTGATTTTTGACAAGGATGTCATCAAGACAGTTGAGTGGAGAAAAGAATAATATTTTCAAAACCTGATACTTTAAAAATCATATGTAACTGATAAACTATAAAATTTTCAAAGGAAACCACAGGAGTAATGACCTTGGATTAGGCAGAGCCTTTTTAGAGATGACATCAAAAGTATAAGCGATCAAAGAAATGAAATTGGTAAATTGAACATCAAAATTTAAAACCTTTATGCTTCAAAGGGTGCCTGCCATAAAGAATGTGAAAAGCCAACTTGCAGAATAGGAGAAAATATTTGCAAAGCATAAAGCTGATAAAGGATTTGTATCCAAAATGTATCAAGAGCACTTCCAGTTTAATAACCCATTATATAATGGTCAAATTTTCTGACTAGATGTTTCCCTAAAGAAGATATACAAATATCCAATAAGCCCACGGGAAAAAAAAAAAAGGATCCATATCATCAGCTACCAGGAAAATGCAAATCAAAACCATAATGAGATACAACTTCCCACGCAAGAGTTTTAATAAAAAAAGATAAATAATAACAAGTGTTGGCAAGAATATGAAGAAGTTGGAATCCTCATACATTTCTGACGGGCACATAAAATGATACAACCACTTTGGAAAACAGTCCAGCTGTTCCTCAAAACGTTAAACACCGAGTTGCTTTATGACAGCAATTCTATTCCTAGGCATGTACCCAAAAAAAATGAAGATGTGTCGCCACACAAAAACTTATACATGAATGTTCATCGCAGCATTACTCATGGTAACCAAAATAAGCCTTCTGGCCACATCTGTGCTACGTGTTGGGAGTTTTGAAAAAATAATGCCATTGGTGTTTTGGCTTCTGTGGACATAAAAAGAGCAAATGAGTTCTTTATTTTCTCTTTTCCTTTTCTACCTCTCTTATTCCCCCTCTTTCTTCCTCAAAATTCATTAAGAACTCTAAAAATGTACTCACTGAAGAACTGTTATTAGAGCGAAGTGACTTACAGAACTATTCTAAGGCCATCTATAAACAAAGGCATGTTAGTAAATCCTTTATAGAGCAGTGCTGAGAAAACAGAATGTATGTCAGAACAGGATGAGATTGGTCACTCTGCTTCCTCTAAGATCTGTTAATGCAGTTTTTGGGGGGTTTTGTTTCTTTGTTTTGTTTTTTTAAGTATGAAAGAAGCGGTATGGATTCACAGTGAGAGAGCATACAGGGTTAGATGCATGAGGCAAGTCATGATATACGGAGTTTTGCCAAGAATTTCCTGGAGGACCCTAAAGATAGTGGCATGATTAGAAGACAATTGCTGAACTGGCATTTCCTAATGATAAATTTAAAGGATTTTGAAAGGATATTTGAAGAGATTTGTTAAATACTGGATTTAAAAATATCAAACATACCAGGATTGATGTGATTGGCTTTGTACATGTATGTTTAGGAAATGATGCATATTCCTACTGAAAGATAACATTGTGATTTTCAATTTATTGGGAATTTGTGAAAATCCTATAATGTTAAGAAGTCTTTGTATTTAGCAGTGATTTTACTCTGTGGAGAAGCAGCTTATGTGTGCTCAAGGGGGAACAAAGCTGATGATATTAGCAAGTATTTCAGACAGATATTTTTTGCCACAACATCTGGTGGATAATAAAAATGATCCTGGTTTATAGTTCTTTACCAGTGTATGTTTTTTAAATGTAAGGTGAAAGAAGCTAGTGTTAGGCAGTTAATGCAGGGAGAGCGTGTAACCATAGCCACTGGAAATTCAAAATGTCTCCATGAAAATAAGAGAATACGAGTTGGCGTTTAAAGCACTCAACAGTCAACACATGAATTTATTCATGCACTATTAACATGATTTGATTTTAATGAGCAGTTTTCTAGGGTTCCAGTCTGATTTCCTTCTCTTACAGCTTTAGAGGCTTAGTGACCCTGGGATGATGGCTAGTTTTCTGTTGCGATAGAAACCACCATAAGCATTTAAGGCTCTCAGGCAACTGTCTGTAAAGCATCTGTGGCCCAGCTGCATTGGTTTGCTGTGCGTTTTTGCTCTTGTCACCATAAATCCTCATGTCCAGTCATTTTAGCTGAGTAGGCCAGGGAGAGCATCTAAGAAGATGCTCATAGCTCTTATATCCTTAGATACTCCTACACACTGGGAAAATTAGAATTTGGGCCTAATCATAGAGATTTTTGACTAGGATCCGTACCATTAGAAAACACTTGATTAGTTGCTTCACTGTAGACCAGAATCTTCCACATGTCCAGGTTTGTATTCACAATTTTGTTTGGAATGCTTGGAAGAAGAAATAGACCACTTTTCCATGGTTTCTCAGTATCAATGCTGCTGGTTTTGCTGCTGATCTCCCTTACTCCTGGTATGGTAATATACTCATATCACTATTAATGACCACTATTATAGTAATGCTATTTGATGTTACACTAATGAACCCTATCTCTGTTCTACATTGACCACACATTCACTAACAGTGCACCACAGCTCTTTCTGCTCCCGAAGACAAGGAAGGTGTTTCTTCTAGCACTTTCTGTCATTCCTTTTTAAATGACATTCCTTTTTAAAAATTGTTAATTTATTTTGAGAGAGAGAGAGAGAGGGAGAGGGGCAGAGAGAGAAGGAGAGAGAGAATCCCACATCAGGTTCCACACTGTCAGCGCAGACCAACGCAGGCTTTGAATTCAGGAACCATGAGATCACAATTTGAGGGAAAATCAAAAGTCAGATGCTTAAAGGATTGAGCCACCTAGCCACCCCTCTCATTCTAGATATTGTTACCTCACAGAGTGAGGTACACACTTTAACCAGCTCCCTTGTCAACCTCCCATGCTATATTATTTCTAGTGGCTGCTTTTTTGAGAAAGTTCCTCTTAATTGTTCAGAGCTTAAATGGGAACGGTTGGATTTAGTGGGAACTTGTCCTATAACAAGATTTTTTTTGGTAAAAAAAAAAAAAGTTTACTTGAAATAAGTTTCCTCTTCTTTGGTTCTCCTTCATATTAGAGTATCCTTTCTCTTTTCTAAGTGGCACCTTTTGCAACAATTGAATAGGGTCTGGGAATAGTATTATCCTCATCAACTAACCAACTAAGGTAAACAACTTTATTCTCAGTTTCCAATTCTACACTATCCCTAAAGGACCAAGGTATCCTCATAGAAAGGGTCTTCTGTTTTTCATATCCCAAATGTTTATTTGGCATGTACGATATGCCAGCCACTATAACAGATACCCTCAGAACCACAATTTGTGTTGCTTGTGTGTGTGTGTGGGGGGGGGGGCGGTGAGTGTGCATGAATCAAGTGATTTTATTCTTCTTATATTATGCTTTTTTATCCTGTTTTTTTTTTTTTTTTTTTTTTGATTTTCATTTGAGTATAGTTGATGCACAACGTTACATTACTTTCAGGTGTACAATGCAGTGATTTGACAAGTTTATACATTATGCTGCCTGCACCATAAGTATAGCTCCCATCTGTCCCATTACATTACTATTGCAATATCATTGTATTCCTTATGCTCTGTTTTTTATTCTCATGACTTAGTCCATAACTGGAGGCCTATATCTCCCTCCTCCCCTCACCCATTTTTTCCAACTTCCTCCCCGCCACCTCTGGCAACCATGACTTTGTTCTGTGTATCGCTCTCTTTCTGCCTTTTGTTTATTTATGCATTTTTTTTAGATTCCATTTATGAGTGGAATCGTATGGTATTTTTCTTTCTCAGTCTGATTTATTTCACTTAGCATAATACCTTTCAGGTCCATCCATGTTGTCTCAACTGGCACATCTCATTCTTTTTTATGGCTGTGCAATATTCTGTTGTGTGACATTCCCATATATATACCATATCTTTATCCATTCCTCTATTGATGGACACTTAGGTTGCTTCAGTGTCTTGGTTATTGTAAATAATGCTGCACTAATCACGGGGGTGCATATATCTTTTCAGTTTAGTGTTTTGTCTCGGTAAATACCCAATAGTGGAATTATTAGATCGTATGGTATTTCTATTTTTAAGTTTTTGAGAAAACTCCATACTTTTTTTCCATCGTGGCTGTACCACTTTACATTCCCATAAACAGTGCTCAGTGTTTCTTTTCCTCCACATTCTCGTCAACTCTTGTTGTTTCTTGTGTTTTTGGTTTTGGCCATTCAGACAGGTGTGAGGTGATAGCTCATTGTGGTTTTGATGTGCATTTCCCTGATGATGAGTGATGTTGAGCATCTTTTCATTGTTCAAATGGTCTGTTGGCCATTTGTGTGTCTTCTCTGGAAAAATGTCTATTCAGGTCCTCTGCCCATTTTTAAATCAGGTTTTTTGTGTGGTTGGTTGGTGGGTTTTTTGTTGGTTTGTTTTTTGTGTTTATGGTGTTTTGTTTTGTTTTGGTTTGGTTTTGAGTAATACAAGTTCCTTATATATTTGGGATGTTAACCCCTTATCAGATACATCATTTGCAAGCATCTTCTCCTCTTCAGTAGGCTTTTGTTTTCTTAATAGTTTTCTTCCCTTGTGCAAAAGCTTTCTATTGTGATATAGTCCCAATAGTTTATTTTTGTTTTTATTTCTCTTGCCTGTGGAGATATACCTAGAAAAAAATGCTGCTGTGGCTGATGTCAGAGAAATTACTGTGTTCTCTTCTAGGATGTATGGTTTTAGGTTTCACGCTTAGGTCTTTAATCCATTTGGAGTTTATTTTTCTTAATGGTGTTAGAAAATAGTCCATTTTCATTCTTCTGCATGTAGCTGTCCAGTATTAGCAGCACCATTTATTGAAAAGACTGTCTTTTCCCCATTGTACATTCTGGCTTCCTTGTTCATAGACTAATTGACTGTATAGATGTGGGTTTATTTCTATCTTCCATTCTGTTCCATTGATCTATGTGTCTGTTTTGGGGTCACTATCATACTGTTTTGATCACTAGTGCCCTATCATATGTCTTGTTATCTGGGATTGTGAGACTTCCAGTTTTGTTCCTTTTCAGAATTGCTTTGGCTATTTGAGGTCTTACTTGGTTCCATACACACAATCTATGCTTTTATTTTAGACCCTTATGGAGGATTTCTGCAAATTCCTCCGGCAATTATTTAAATCAGGTGCGATATACTTTGAACTACAGAGAAGGGAAAAAGTTGGAGGCAGTAACCTGGAGACAGGCTTGTGATGAACAGGTATATGATCTATGGAAGATGGAGCCCAAATACCTATGTGGGGAAGATAAATGTTGGTTCTATATAAAGTACATTTTTTTTTTGGTTATCTGAAAAATTTAATGTTCTCACCTAAATTAATGAGAAACAACACTTGAGACTATTGGGAAGAATTGTTGAGGACTTGAAAATGGCCAAAGGAGACTACAGGGTGTTATTGAATTCTTTGAATGAATTTCTGTTGTCTAGTCTATTTTAAACTATTTTGGCATTAGAGGGTAAGATGTGGAAAAATGATCACACTCCACATGATTCCTGACCATAGAAATTAAAATGAGTTCTGTCCAGGACAGAATATTAATCCCCAAGTCAAATTCTCATTTGAACCAGTCTTAACAGGCTATTACTTCTCTTATTAATTAATAGGTTGAAGAAAATATTTGACATGGTTCTTTTTATATTTGTACAAAAGTCTTTAAATAAAATGAAAAACTAAAAAATTAGAGCTACCATATAACATTATATGTTAACTAAATTTGATTTAAATAAAATTAAAAAATTATGAAATGTATATATTTGTACAAAAGTCATGATTTTACTTCTTCCACAGTTATAATTCACAAAAGGGCTATGAATGAATGTTGATTCCTTTTTGACCCTGCTGACTGCTTTGAAACCACCATACTTAATAAACAAAGATGATGATTACATTCACAGTAATGAACATCTGAAAACTAAAGAAAAAAAAATCATGGAAAACTTTAAAAGTATACCTATTTTGTTCTTGAAACATTAAATGTTAGCTTTTTATAAAAATTCTTATAAGTAGCAAAAGCACTAAATTAGATTTTATGTCTAGAAAATTATTACAATTTTCAAACCATTTTTCTAGAATTATGACTCTTCTTGTTTGCATAACTGGTCATTTTTCAGAAAGGTTTTTGAAAGTATTAGTAAATATTTTGATTTAATATGATTAGTAAAGTGTTTTTGTCCATTATAATTAACCCACATAATTGTTATTTTTACTGTTTTTTTAATTGCAAAAGAGACACATTTTCATCATAACTTATAAAATACTAAAATCTTTAAAGAAGAGAATAAAACTTTCTCATCCAGAGATAAACAAAGTAATCACTTTTAAAAGATTGGTTTTCATATTGCTTCCATAGGATACACACACACACACACACACACATGTACACACATATATATATATACATATACATGTATGTATATATACATGCATGTATATATATATATACACAAAATACACATATCTACAACTTATCTGACTTTTCATTTAGCTAGTGTATGTATTTTTCTGTATGCAATTAAAGCTTTGAAAATAAAATTGTTAATGATAGCATGATATTATAAAAGCTAAATTTAATTATGCTTCCTTTGTTAAATATTTTGAATATTTTCAGAATTCTAACTATAAATTATACTGTGATGAACATCTTAGCCTAAAGGTCATTGATGATTTTTCAGGGTATTTACTGGGACTTCCAAAACAGAATTGACTCTTCAAAACATGTTTGCTATTTTACAGCCCTTGATATATATTTTCAAATTATTTCAAGAGTTTGCACCAATTTACAGTCCTAGCACAGACTATATGTCTCATAAGTGGAAGCCAGATATTTAGGGATAGTTAGTATTTGCTGTGTATATATAAACCCACATACATGCCTACACATTAATAATTATCATGGTGATCAGTAAGTTACTATTTAAAATAGAATTCTAATAAATATTCTTAAAGTGCTTATATTACATAGGTTCCCTGACATTGTGCTATTTTTAAATACCTTTAAGCATGGAAGAAATTGACTAAAGCTAGGCTAGTATAAAACAAAATTTACGAAATGCATATAACTGACACTACCTTTAAATAATTCTTAGTATCTTCTTAACTCATCTTAGGTAAACATTTCTAAGTTCTGGATAAAGCCTTGCCTTTCCTGTAAATGTCACTTAATACATAAAAGATTCTTGGACTTGGTCAGATTTAGGATGAAATATGCTACATATAATTCCTAAAGTGCTGGCTGTTTCATATCTACATGCCTAAATCATTTTATTATCCGCTTAATAGCAGAACAAATTAGTCATCCTCTCTGATTCTGGTGCCCATTATGCTGAGACATGCCCACCCTAATATGCTTTCTGATAAAGTAAATGCTCACCCTGTCAGAGCACAAATCTTATTTGGGCTCCAGGAAAGTCAAGGGAGAGAGAGCTGAGTCTGCAGCAGGATTGCTTACTCGAGGAGAACTGAGATTTATTAGCCAACTTCATTAAATATATGGAAGACCCCAGCACTCAAGGTTAGAAAATTAGGATGCAAACATGAAACCTCTGTATGAAATGAAACAGGTAGCAAAAAACAGGAAAGAAGGATCTTTGCACTTTATAGAAGTAAAGGAGGTGGGCTTATATTAAAGTAAATGCTCTAGCTAGCTAAATGAAAAGGCATGCCTTTCAGTTATTTGCTTGGTTTGGTAATCTGTGACTATAAGTAACAACACTAATGAAATCTCAGAGAGATGTATGGTTGTTGATAAATACAAAATGAAGTCTCAACGCCAATTGCATATTGCTTTATTTATATAAATTAAAAAAATTATTTAGAGTATGTAGTTTAACAAGTAAAATTTAGTGCCTCCAATATTTCTATGCAAAGTATTTATCTGCAAGATGGTAAATAAATTTCAACTTGGAATAAAATGCATGCTACATTTTAATGTAATGTCACTGAAATGAACATTTATAGAAATGGTGTTTTGGTATTTTCAAAGAAGATTTTCATTCAAGAAGTTAGTTAAGTAATAGGTGGGCAGTCAAAATTATGTGAATGTTTTCTCTTTTTTTTGTTTCTAGGTTCCACGCCTTTATATTGTTGATGGCCATGAGTCAATTTTTCATAATTTTGGATAAAACACATATATTCTATCATCTAAAACTGCTGTCATTTCTGGCCCCTTCTGAGACTCTTAATACTGAAGTTTGGGCATGTAAGAATAATTGTGTTGGTATCCTGTAATATTTTTGCTTTTGACTTGAGAAAAATACCTGAAATGGAGTTAGAGAAAAATACCTGAAATGGAGTTAGAGAAAAGGGCAACTAGAATCTAGAGAGAGAATATCAGCATTGTAGGCTTCAATTGATAGGTTCTAAATCTAAGAGAAGTAGAGTAACTTTTCCAAAGAAAGAATTATATCACCAAATTGTTAAACTCTGAATCTATATTCTTTCGAACATATGTTTTTTTCCCCAAATCAAGAAAGCAGGTGGGGAGATGGAATTTATGTTAGTGAAAATTTAGTAGAGAAGGTCAAAAACAGGGACTAAGTGATAAGGCTGAACTCCACTGGGAGTAGGCATTGAGATTAGAGGTTATAGACCCAGCTAAATTCATGTAAAATAGTAAGTGACCATGGTTGCATCTTTTATATCTTCCTAATGCATAGTTTGCTTACTGGTTTAGAAGAACCTTGTCCACATTGTGCAAAATACACAGTTTCTTTCCTTTGGCAACTTAGTCCACTACACATAGAGATAACTAAAGGCCATACAAGGAGGAGGCTGAAGAAGCCAGTTGAGAAGAGCCTTTCGAAGGAGATTTATTTTTGTGCTGTGTTTATTTTGGGTTCTCACAATGGTTTAGTTGGAAGAGGTTGCATCCACTTCACCTCAAGCTATGTTTGACCTTGAGGAGGTAAATTATAGAACTTCTGAAATGCTTCTAAGTTTGAAAGACATAGTCATTGATATTTTACAGGTAACTATTAAAAAGAGCACCTCTCTGGTGGACTAAAGACACATTATGGAAATTTTATCAAGGGAAAGCTCCACTTATACCAAATTTGGACCACACAAAAGGCATCTAAGCTTAGGCTATCCTAGAATGAACTTTGCTAAAGATAACTGTTTGAAAGGGCAAAGAATACTCCAAAGAGTGGTGGAACATTACAATCTTGAGCCTAAAGAAGAATCATACATGGCCATTTGGAGAAGAGGGTGTACTCTGCACTGAGGGAACTTCAGTAGAAGATCTCTCCTGAAGAATAAAAATGTTCCACTAGAGTAAAGTGATGGCAGCTGTCTATTGACATCAAGAAGGCTCTAATAACAGATTAGAACCATACCAGTTATGTGTCACTGTACCTCTTAATCTCTAACGTTTTCTTTCCTGAGGTATAATCTTGACAGAATCAAGGAAGAGTATGTAGAATAAAGTAGTCAATTGAGAATGATGGAGAAGAGGTTAGAAGAAAACAATGCTTTCAAAGGAAAAATTATCTTCATTTGATTACACTTCCTCAACCCCAGCATTCCTTAATAAAACTTTGATCAGTGTCATATCTAAGTTTATAGTGAAATTTCTGACTGGAGTTTGCCTGAGAGGAGATTCTTCTTTCTCTGACTGACCTTGATAACTAATTATTAGTTATGATGTTAGTTATGAACATTCTTCTTTTAGGAAACAAGAAAAGAGGTCAGGCTATTGATAGGAGGCAATTTCAGAAGACTTGTATACCACAGTAACCTCAGATTTCAGCTGAAAATACAAATTAAAACTACCAAGATTTGTTTATGGTTAAATATGTAGATGATGGAAAAGGATAAAGAGCAGATGACTTGAGGATGATTCTAGGAGGCAGCACATGTGTCATCTTTCAGAATGTAAGCTCTGCTACCGAACTAATGGGTTTAAGTGTTAATTCTAACACTTCCTAGCCATGAGAACTTGAAAAAGTAATGAAACTTCTCAGAACTTTGCTTTCCTCGTATGTAGATAAGGAATAATTTTGATATCTCACACTTCGGTTTCTTGTGATGATTAATTCACATCATACATTTAGAAAAAGAACTGGAACATAGTAAGTAGTTAATAAATAAAAGGTACTATTATCATAAGTCTGATCATTACCACCACTATTACCACTGCTACCACTATCATCATAAAAATTCTTCCATGGCTTAAATTTCAGATTTTGACCCCCCCCAAACGAATTTTCCATATTACATCAATATTTCCAGCGTAATCTAGGCAAACAAATTGATTAGTATAAAGCCATTCTATAACAGTCCAACTGACCAAATGTTTCCCCTTCTTTTTTTTTATGTTTATCCATTTTTGAAAGAGACAGAGCACGAACAGGTGTGGGGCGGAGAGAGAGGGGGACCCAGAATCTGAAGTAGGCTCCAGGCTCTGAGCTGTCAGCACAGAGCCCGACGTGGGGCTCGAACTCACGAACCGCGAGATCATGACCTGAGTGGAAGTTGGATGCTCAACCGACTGAGCCACCCAGGTGCCCCTATGTTACCCCTTCTTGATTCCTCCCAGTTGTAGTGTAATCTTAGAAGGGATCCTGTCATAGCGTTACATTCTTTTTTTCAGTAATGCAAGATAATCATGTCATTGAAGCTATTTATTACACATCTCCCATCGAATATGTACTTTAATTGGGGATTTGCTTGATGCCAGTCATCATGCTTTATGCTTTACAAACACATGTTTAATCCTTAGAATAAGTTCCCCTTTCAGGGTAGATATTATTCTATTTTTCAGATGAGGAAACTGAAGTTTAGAGAGCTTATGTGGCTTATGTAAAATCTCACATATTAAAACCAGTAGGCATAGGACTTAAACATACCTTCTGATTCCAGAGATCATTCTTTACCTTGAATTGGTATATTTTATTGGGACTTGTTTGACATAGTCTGAATGGTTATAGATCTCTAAGTGTCTAATCCTCTGTGTTTTTTTTTTCATGGTTCAGTGATGTGCATAAGATGCTCTCTGTCCATCCCTGACAATCTCATCTAGCTGTTACCTCAAGCTTTACTCCGTTATTAACCTTTTGGGATCTTTTCACAGAACAATTTCCTTATACTGACACCATACTTCATATATTCTGAACATTATTAAGTTCATTACAAAAAAAAAAGAGGGACGTTCAACAATTTTTTGATACATCAGCATGTACAAGGTTACAAAATGGCTGAGCCAAAATATTAATCATAAAATGTGGTATAAAGGCCATCATACCAAAATTCCATGTTCACTTTAACTTCTATGTAATAACTGGCTTTCACTGATTATTGTAGCCATGATCTCAAGATGGTCTTAGTCCATTGTATTTTGTGGCTAAACCTCCAGAATTGTCCATATCAAGAACCGGTTATTCTTACCACGCAGACTTAGTCTATGGCCAAGTGATTTGTTTGACTTGATTGATTGTGCTAAACTGTGTTCAGTCAAAAGTGATCTATGAAGATATCATAGACTCTATTCAGAACTTGTCCTCAAACCAGATAAAAACATACAGAAAATCTTAATAGGTCATCAGACAAGGATACTTGAAAGAAAAGTAACCTGTGACTTAAAGAATCTTGCAAAAATAAAGGATAGTCCTCAAGTCTCTCTGTAATGTGTGATAAATCTTTTTCATTTTTCCCACTTAAGTAGAGGCTTACTAAGAAATCAGCCTTCATCTTGTCCCTGGTTCTCTTTCAGTAGAGAGATTTCATGAAAACAAAGTTGTGCTTTACTCACATAGATATGTTTCACTTTCTCCTCCAGAAGTCAGACAAATAATATTCCAATAAAAAAGGTTTGCTGACCTTACCTGAGGACTGGCTCAGTGCTCTGTTACCATTAACTTTAATAATACTTTAGAAAACCTTCCCTAATCTAGAACCAGTCCATTCCTTGTCACCCCCTATGATGCCTTGTTTTGAGATTCCTACCAAATACAGACTCCCACACATTGCTTTACTATAAATGAGCTTCATTCTAAAATAAACTACTCTAAGGAAGTACACAAAAGGAAGTACACAAAAGTGATGGTACACTTTTGGATACATCAATAAATTTTGCTTCAGAAAATTAAGCTACATTCTTAAAATGGTTGCTAGTGATTCACGATGAAATTTTATGGCCACTTTATTGATAGTAACGCTGCAACTCCTACATTCCGTGATCCTCTTCCCCTTTTTTCTCTTGCTGTTCCAAGTAGGAAGAGGTGTTAACACCATAAATAATAGATGTAGTGTCACTGATACAAAGGCAGAGCACTAGCAAAACGTATGTGGACAATAACAAAGAAGTAGTTCGTTCATAGGAAGATTTTGTTTCTTGCTGGATTCTACTCTTGACTTCTACTACAGAGCCAGATGAGGTTTGAATGAAGTTTATGCAGAAAAACTCTTGTTCATTAACCCTATATTCTGCTCTCCCTTTAGAAACAGTCTTACAGAGACATTAAAAGTCTCCAAATAGTTTCTCATTCTGACCTGTTACTTAGCAGCATTTACATGTTCCTCTGGGACTTAGACTGTTCATCAGTAAAAATGGAGACGATAATTTATATTTCACAGGGTTGTTATATTACCAGTATCTGACACATAATCTGTGCTTCATAAATGCTAGCAGTTATTATTGTTGCCATCATGATAGCTGAGATAGGTGTCTTTGAGTGACAATATTCTTGCTTACCAATTATGCTTATAAGAAAATGATGTATGCTGGAATTAAAATGGGTAAGGAGAGGCACATAGGAAAGAATAAAGGATATGAATGATAATTCCCTATTTACCTTTAACTTAATCAAATTTAGGAAGCTACTGAGGATGAGAAGCAAAGTCTGTATGCCCTAGAACAGATTATGTTGTGCTGCAGAGGCCCATAGGAGGTTAAAAGCAGACCAGTGGCGCCTTCCTTCATCTTTGGGAGAATCAAAATCTACGCCACAAGTAAATGTTTTGCTCAGTTAAGAATGTCACAATACCTCTTTTTAGATGGGGTTTAAAATTATGAGGTCATGGAATATTAGAGCTGAAAGGGCCTTGGTGATCACCTCACCAGTGTCTGAATTTTATAGGTGAAAGAACTGAGGCCAGAGTCATAGAATGATTTGTTCAGGGTCGCTCAACTGGTCAGTGGCAGAGATAAAAAAAGACATCTGGTAGCCTCATAGCCAGGGTGTATATGAAAGTTTTATATCTGTAGACCTTACAAACAGAGTTTCAATAAGAAGCAGCTGGAGGCATGAGTGTATTTTATTGTATTCTGCAAGAAAAATGAATCTGCAGATAGTTTTATACCAAGAAAACAATATTCCACCCAAATTAGGTTCAAGAACTGTCAACAATAAAATAATTCTATCAGCTATTTAAAGTACAATTATTACTGTGAAGTACTTGGTAGTCCAAGGATATCTTTATATCACACTAAAACATCTGGACGCTTCAATCAACCGGATGTATTTACATTTTATAGACACAACCCAAATGATGTAGCAAATTTAGATTTCTTTTTTTAACCACAGGGTTAAGTGCTCTAAATGTCTGAAACAAGCTGAGTTGTAACAGAGAGAGTGCTCAGTTAGTACTGGGTTTGCTAATCACCACCCTGATCTATTAGGTTTTAACTCTCAGAAGCCAAACTTGATTCCCTCATTTGAAAGTTCACCACTTCAGGGAGTAAGGAGAATGGGATAAATGGATGTAATCTTTATATTTTGTCAGTAATGATAAGTTCTTTAAATTTGTCAGGATATCATGACTTGATATTGTTCTGCTAATACTGTGGTTGGTTTAGGATGTATTTCTGGAGAAATAGGCCTATACTCATCTTTCAAAAAATGAAGCCCAGAAATTCCTTCCTCCCTCTTCTCTTCCCGTTCATTTCCCACATGCCCCTTAAAAGTAAAGTTTGTCTCCTCTCATGTGCAACCTTTCTTAATTTCATGATTCAATTTGGTCAGTAAATATTTTGTGATGCTTGAGCTATTTACCAGGCAGTGTGCGAGTTGCTGGGTGAATAACAGTGAATAGATTAGATGGCCCTTAACTTGAGAGACCTTGACATTTGACATGGGGTACAGAGACATAATTACAAGGTGTGTGATAAGAGCCATGACAGAAGAACATACAGGGTGCTGAAGGACACGAAGAGAGGCATCTAACACAGCTTTGAGTGTCTTGGATTAATTCATGACAAAAGAAAAAGATAGAATGAAAGGGAGGGAAGGAAGGAAGGAAAGAAGGAAAGATGAAAAGAAGGCAGGCAGGCTATAAAGAAAGTAGATGATATAATCAGTCTAAAAATGTGGAAGGGCCCGTGGTAATTTTGAAAATTCTTTTGGTGTTACCCAAGTACAAAGTTCAACAACCACTGTTTCGCTTGATGGGTTATTTAGTTTTACTGGATCTGTGGGAATCAAATTGTAATGCTGAAATAGGTAGAAAAACAAACAGAAGTTCATATAGAAACAAAAACTCGGGGTGGGGGAGAGAATGGGCAGAGTGAGAAAGCTAAGGAGGAATTGCGGTCAAAGCAGTGGGCATCAGGAGAGAGGCAAGATATGAGTTGTTGGGAAGTTGGCAAGCTCTCATATGTAGATAATTCTAGGCAGCAAGGTCTCTTGATTCAAAAATACCCCTATACTACTTACAGTGCATACTGAAGAACAGTATCTACATACTTTCAGGATGGAAGCACTCATTCCTTCCCCTGTCATTCTGGAAAATTGGCTTGGGCTGAAAGGAGCTGCCTTGCCTGAGGTCATACTCCCCTGTTTCCTGTGTTGGCCTGCCTCTAAAGAGTGGTTTATGCTGTGATACAACTTCATGGGCTCTCCCTTTCCTAAATTTGAACCATGTCCAAAGAGTCTTCTGAGCTTCGGAACATCACTGGGCTCATTTGAGGTCACTACTGTATCTCCATAACAAATTATCCCTTGGTCCAATCCTGTGTCTTTCACTCCTCCCCAGATGTTTGAACCAAGGCCCATGCCCTAACAAAATTTGTGCATGCATATCTCAATTTCAGAATCTGCTTCCCCGGAAACCTGGCCTAAAACGTCTTTCTGGAAAGTTAGTAACGTCATCAAAATCTGCTCACAGAGGCAACTACATCTAATTCTAATGATCCTATGTTAATATTAAATGCTAATGGTTAAACAAGAGTTTAAGATAAAGAAAATTCTGCATTGTCTGCTTGACAATTAGGTGTGATTTCATGTTTGACAGATAACAGTATCATCTTCATGGGGGCCATTCAGTCAGCAAGTGCTACCCAATAGTAAAAATCTATCGAAAAAATGATAAAATGAAATTACTGCTAGTCTTAAAATGTTGGGATATTCTCAACTGTTTGTTGGAAATATGACTTGAAGACTTTTTTGTATCTAAAAAAAAAAGATCCTTGTTGGAATGAGAAATTCAAAGCAAAAGTTTTCTCAAGAATCCCCTCTTCCTTGATATCCCTTAAAAAAAAACAGTCTACATGAATTTGCTTAGTATTTCACTATAGACTAGAGACTTAAAAATTGACATCAAGTGCTTTAAAAATGCAATAGAAAAAGTAGAGTAAAATCAATAATAGTGTGAGGAATGACTTGAACAGCTTGTATTTTCACAGTGGTCATCAAAAAGTAATTTTATATCCAATAATTTGTATCGATTGTTTGTGAAACTGTAATGCATTATATGCCATAAGCCTGGTTGTGCAGTTATAAATATATGTACCATTTTGTTGGTCTTGTTTTCTTTTTTTTTTCTTATGAGTTTCATTTTCTCTAAAACGCATCTTACTTTGTAGTGTTTCTGAATCTTGGAGGCAAGATTCAGAACTGCGACTATTAATTCAAAATAGCTTCAGCCACACAATGGGCACTCTTCTTTGGGTAGTGAAAAACAAGGGCAAAATGTGTAACCTATACTATCCAAGAGAAAGTATTGTGGAATCATCTATAGTGTGATCATCGAGTACTGTGCCTTTTCCTGGGGCCCATATTAAACTATTTCATTAAAAGCCTGATTGTGCCATTTAAATGTCAAAAATATGCAGACCCTAGGATATATTCAGCATAAAACCTCCCAGTATATCTAGAATTTCTATCATGGATAGAGAAGATATTACCTCATCAAACTTTGTATTGCCCTTGGCTTTTATATTTATGGACTTATCCAAAGTAGCACTCCTTTTCTCTTCTGTCTTTTCAGTCAACATTCCCTGGAAAGGGAATACTACGATGAAGAGCTTTAATTTACTTAAAGTGAGGTTTAAGGTATCAAGGCAAGACATACCTGAAGGAAAACATAGTTTTTTTCGTTCTAATCCTCACATGGATTTGAATTGGGAGAAGAAAACCTGATGTTAGGAGTGTTCCTTGCTGATTGCTGCAGTGGATATTTGTGTCAATTTGGAGGGAGAAGCTAGAAAGGTCCAAATTACTGTGAATAATAGTAATAGTAATAATAATAATAATAATAATAATAATAATAATAATAGTAATTTTAAACAATAGAAACAATGGGGGTGGAGGAGGAGACATTTTATCAAGTGAAGAAGAAAGGAGACAATAGCCTGTGAGAATTTTTAGTTAGTTTGCTCCAGGACGTGTGAGAAAAAGTTTGCTATTGGATTGAGCGAGTTTTCAATACTGGTACGAGATGAAAGTGGATTCTTTCTAGGGAACAAGAAAAGGAGCTGAGTTCTGATTTACAGAAGGAGGGAAGCTTTTGAAAGCATAGAAGTTAACTCTGAAGCCTCTAAAGCTTAATCTGATACGGCTTTTAACTACTCCTCTGGCATTTACTGTTTACGTGACCTTGAACAGCTTACTTCTTTGAATCTCATTTTCTTTATCTAAAAATAAAGAGTATCAATACGTATTTGAAGGTGGTTGTTAGGATTTAATGAAAACATTCATTCATTTATTCAAGAAATACATGTCAAGAAATACATGGTCCTATTTATAACAGTGTCCTAGTTATATAGGAGTGCACAAAACAAGTTTCCTGACCTTAACAAGAAAGTTAATAAATCAGCCAACAAATACACAAATAAGGTAATCACAGATTAAAATGATCAAGATATGATGAGTGATAGATAAAAGATAATTAGGATAAAGGGTCATTGCTTTAGAGAAGTATGTTTCAGATGGGTTGATCAAATGAACCTTTTCTGAGAAGATGACTCGGATTAAAAGTGACTAGTGAAAGGCAAGCACCGAACAGCCCAGAGAAAAGCATTTGAGGCGGAGTTAACAGCAAATGCAAAGGCCCTAGAATACAAAGAAGCTGGAGGTAGAGGAATAAAATGGCTAAAGCAAGTTGAGAGAGGCAGAATGTGGGTTGGGCTGATCTTTCAGTCAGCACACAGTAATAGTAACCATTGAAAAGTTATGCTATCCATTTAAGTCCTAAGACTGTTTCTATTACAGCTGGGGAATTGATCTAATGTTGGCAGGAGATTATTGTATCCAGTAGTGAGTGGTTTAATGAATAAATTGCTAAACTAGTGAACAGTATATGAAGTTTTAATTTAGAAACTTACTAGTGCATTCTTACATGAACTTGTGAAAATTATATAATCTCAACCTCAATATCAGTGATTCCCTACATTTCGCCTCTATGATTCTTCTAAAGCCCCCCCCGCAAGAATTCAAATTATAAATATTGTAACTAGTAAGATCCATAGAGTAGAGGAAGGTACATCATATATCTTAATCATGACATGTGGGTTGTGACTCTCAGTGTAAACATTGTAATTAATTTGAATTGTTGATAAAATTAAGACTAATGTGTCATTTTACTGTAATTATTTAATTTGTAATTTATCATTGCCACTTTCCAAAATAGCTTTGATGCAACAGTCTCTAGTGTGGTGGAATCACTGTCAATATATAAATTATCTATAGAACACACGTCATGAACATACCTAATGCAAATGGAGGGAAGTATCAAACAATACCAAGATGTTTTGAAATACTCACATGGTGTCAAGAATGATGAAATGTTAAACTGAATTGTGCCCCTGGCTCCCACTTCATATGTTGAAGCCCTGTCCCCCTGATGTGGCTGTATTAGGAGGCAGGGACTCTGAGGAGCTAATTAAAGCTAAATGGGGTCATCAGGGTAGGGCCGTAATTCAATAAGACTCGTATCCCTAGAAGAAGAGGAAGAGATACCAAAAGTGCACACGGACAGAGTAAAGCCATGGAAAGACATAGCAAGAAAGTGACTGTCTGGAAGCCAAGGAGAGAGGCTTCACCAAAACCAATCCCCCTGGCATCCTGATCTTAGACTTCTGGCTTCCAGAACTGTGAGAAAATGCATTTATGTCGTTTAAGCTCCTAAGTCTTTTTTTTTTTTTTTTTTTTTTTTTTTTTTTTTATGGTAGCCTGAGAGATAAATGGACCCTACTTCCAAGTTAACAAGTTAGCCTTGCACACACTGTTTCATGGATATTGGCAGGAGCCACAAGATTATGTAGTCAGGGTCAAAGGCCTATATGACTCAAAATAATAGCAGTGGAGAAAGTATCAGCATATTGTCTTGTGCTGGTTCTCTCAGTCTTATTTCCCAAAGGATGACACAAAGAGGACAGAGTGATGTCTGCATATGCATGAGTTGTGTTGTATAACAGAGGAAACTTGGGTTAACAAATGGGGGCAAGCATGCCTTCCCTTGGTCTGAAGGCTGTAAGGAAACCTGACCTGTCTTCTGAAGGAAGACATTGTTTCTATCTTCCAAGGCCATTCACTGCTCTACAGATATCCTTTACAAGATAATCTGGAACATAGAAAATCAAGGTCTTCATTTGCAAGGTGTGCAAAAATGTGGGAGTCCAGTGGAGAGTTATCTGCCAACACAGGGTTGCTCTTGTAAAGGAAAAATAATGGCTCAGGAAAATAGTGTTCAAAGAGAAGCTTCATTAAAGAATCTCATACTTCTTAGATGAAAGATAACTTCGAATGCAAAAATCTGGTGCTTATACAATCTTATATCTTATTTGAATGAATTGGTTTTGGTTCTGTTTTTGTTTTTTTAATTAAAATGCTCCTTCCCAAATACAGTAACCTTGGGCAACACAAGCAATTAGGTGGGTGAACATTATTGATAAATTTAACTTCAGTTTCTTGGTCAGATAAGTAAGTCGAAAGAGGGCAGTAATTAAGAAATGGATCTTCTGACTAGCATAAGTTTACAATTTTGAAGATGGAGCCCTGATATTTTTTTTAACTTCCATTAGATACAATTACTTCTGACCATTTTCAGTGGTTTCCAGGAGTCAGAATTCATAAGTCTCCTTTCCTCTTCCCACATCTCCAAACATGGTTTTTCCAGAAATAGATTAAAAAAATTGATTCGGCCCTTCTCCTGGGCATGTTCTATACTTGTTCCATACCCATAGACTCCTTTAGAGCCAAGAAGGCATCTTCCCTTGTGTTTGTTTCTGAAATGCTGATCGAGAGTCAAATCTATCATGTACAATGATTTTTTTCAGAATCCTAAATGAATTAACAGGCTTTAAGACCAGACCTGCCAGAGTTCTAAGACACTTCACTCTTCATTGTTATTCTAAGTTGCTCAGTGAGCTGTATTATTGTAGTAATTGTATGACTTTACTTGAGATCCTGCTTTCAGGAAAAATCTGGGACATAATTTTAACTTTGGAAATAACACTTGTTCCCTTTTGAAGTCTGCCACTGTTTGATTTGTGGTGTAGGTTCATTAATGTCACCATTAAACAGGAGACAAAGGGCCATATCATTCAATATCATCAAATCACTGTTATGTTTAATTAAGCAACCAATCTCCTAGCCTCAAAATTCTCATTTAATTGTAAAACACAAAATAGCCCAGCAAGAACAGAGCTGGGGGTAGGGGGGGGAGAAGAAACGCCACTTTTAAGTATGCTTTGGCATGTCACTTCCAACTTTTCTGTGTAACCTAACCGCCCCCCTCCCTCGGCCACCGGCTTCCACCCGACAGTTAACAACACACGATTTTCAAAGCAACACCTTAGCGCTCATGAAATTCGTTACTAAGGTTCAGATTAAAGTTTAACTTATACTATTATCATCTACTAATTGTTTGAACATTCTTAGTCTATCAGTGTGAAACATCTCTAAATGCGGTGAAGCCTTAAAAAACTTCTCCAGTATTTTTGTTGCTTTCTCTGAGAAGTAACGTAAACGTATTATTTATGAAAAGTTTTTTTTTTCTGCTTGTGCCCATTTCAATTAATCAGTCTAGTGATCACATATCTTAAAGCCGCTTGCATCATCTGAAAAGTTTAAATATCAAACAGATATCAACCAAAAGAAGAACTTCCTTTAGAGTCATTAATACCCTGCTGCTTCAAAGAACATGTATTAACGAAATCATTCTTAGTAATTAGAATAAAATGATAGTTATATTTTGGGCCAGCTACATGGGTATGCGAGCTATGCCATCACACAGTGACCTAAGGGTCCCATGCTTGGTTTAATAGTTGGCCCCTACTATCTGGAAATTTGTAATTTTTGAATAAAAGAACCCATGTTTTCATTTTGTAATGGACATCACAAATCATGTAGCCAGCCCCGGTTATATTTTATAATATACTTATGACTTTATTTTCATTTTAATTTATCTGCCAAGTAGCCAGCAAGGACCAGCTCACGTAGCTAACTTAGTCCACTTACAGAGGTGTGAAGTTTTTTGTTTTTTGTTTGTTTTTAGTGTGGACAATAAGGAAATTCTTTCATGTTCCCCAGGTTTATAGTCAAATACAGGGAGAGGGAACTGAATTAGCATTTGGATGAAGAATTTTTTAAAATATTTGTTTAATAGTAGAAAAAATTATGTAATGCTGAGCTGTATCATTAAGATGTCTGTAGCTGAGACAGGATTTATGTAGTTTTTCTTAAACTAAGAATTATGTAAAAAAGAAAGCCAAAATAAATAAGCAGATAGTCTGAAATGCCTTAAAATGCATTGTCACAGTTTGATGCAACATCACATAAATTAGAGAAATCAATATAGACGTTAAAATATTCAGGAAATGCAGATAAAGAACAGACAGGGAAATGGCCTTACAATGCAATATGAGATTCTGATTAGGCATTCAGCTGATGTCTGTACGTCACTGGTATCTCTCTGTTTTTTAATTCTGAAGCTTGAATACTGGAGTAGGCAATGACTTCCACAGAAGGCCTGCAAGCATTCTGCTCTTCCCCAGGTAAAGGGCAGTCGCTGAACTGCCAGGCTCCTATCACAACTTTTCATATGTCTTTATATCACTCCCTGTATCTCTAAATCAGCTCAACCTGTGTGTTAGCATTCTGTCGCACTCAGCATCCACAGCAAAATCAGAATGAAGGGAACTGAGGTAAAGAGTTAGAGATGATTAGACTTTAACGTTCACTGCTTACTTCTCATTAGTTCTGTCCTGAATTCATTACGGTGTCAGCACAGGGGCCAATACTTGTTTATGTAATGGTTAAGATGTCCTCCTGTTTGAAGATTCAAGAATAGATCAAGAAAAGCCCCCAAAGCCCCTTCTAGGCCTACTGTAGTATTTGCTATTGAATTCATAAAACGGTGCCGTTCAGGGTAAAATCACCTCCTAGCAGAGAGAGAAGATGAAACATTTATTTAAAATGTATCAGATGGCACATCATCAGGTAGCAGAATATATTAAAATATATGGAATTTTTAGATCTGTCAGCGGGGTGCTCTGTTCTTTTTTAAGTGTCATAGTGGCACATAGGAAAGAAGATTGCAAAGATTATACAACTTTCAGGCATTTAGGGCTTCAATGAACAAACAAGTTTATTTGGATCAGATAAAAATTAGACAGTATTAAAAGCATGTTTACCACTACTTTGTATGCACACTTTAAGGTAGAATGTGTTTACATCTCATTTTATCAACACTTATAACCATTCGGGAGATGTCTTAATTGGAGCACTTCTTTTTTTTTATTTATTTTTTTTAATGTTTTTATTTATTTTTGAGACAGAGACAGAGCATGAGCAGGGGAGGGGCAGAGAGAGAGGGTGACACAGAATACAAAGCAGGCCCCAGGCTCTGAGCTGTCAGCACAGAGCCTGATGCAGGGCTTGAACTCACGGACTGTGAGATCATGACCTGAGCTGAAGTCAGACGTTTAACTGACTGAGCCACCCAGGCGCCCCTTAATTGGAGAACTTCTTAAATAATGAAATCCTTTTGAGTAATTGAGGACACTGTGCACATAATGTTTATGGCAATAATTAATAAATCCTTTTGTTGTAAAATGTGAGTTTCTTGAATAATAAACTGGTAGCAATGCTTAGGGAGATGTGGAAGGAATTTTTGCCACTGGCCGTTTGTTTGAGCCTTCTAGGTCTCAGTTTCCCAATGTGTAAAATTACAGACTAGCCAAGAGTTGAGGTTCATCTGAGCTGTTATGTTATTCTATCTTGATAAGACCTGCAGAAAAATTTAATTGCTCATTATCTGTCTTTGAGATTCACAGTTTCATTTCTTTACTAATTCCTTCATTTGTTGATTTCCCCAACAAGATTTATTTGACTCTTGTCAAGTGCTGTGCTTAGTTCCTGAGACTCAATGACAAGGGAGGGTGAGGTAGGAGGAGGTGGGGGAGGTGACCTCATTTAGCTTATGGTCTAGTGAGTGAGGCAGACAATAATAAAAGAATGACGGAAGTAAACATGACCTTGAAACTACGGTGAATACCATCATGAACAATTACATGGAGCTGGGGGGCTGCATGTTACCTCGTAAAGAACAAGGATAATACTAATGCTGAGAGCTAAGAGGCAGAATTAAAGATAGGAGGAGGCTAGAGTCAGGACTGGCACAGGGAAGAGGAATATCTTGGTTGATAATGATATGGTTTAATAAAAGACCAATCTGTTTCAAAAATAGAATCTTGTGATCTTTCTAGCCCTAAACACAGTTTATGGATGTATTTCAATGTGCCTAATAGTTCAAAAGTTGCTCTTCTCCCTTTTGTTTCTTTTCCTTGAATTAGTACTATTTTTTTAGCATGTTGAAAGGTTGATAATCCCTGAAACACGACTTATTTTAGTACTAGCCAAGGATGAAGTAATGCTACTATTTTACATTGATGATTATGTGATCAGCCTTTTCGTGACATTTTCCATGGTGCCTGTATTTGCTGCAAAGGTAAAAACAGAAGTGGATCAATTGACTTTGCTCTTTGTAGGCCTGGCAGAGGAGGCTTACACCTGATGTGGTCATCAACACTATAAACAGTCAGAGATACATTAATTGGAATCTTTCTTAAAGAATGAAGTTCCTGGGTAATTGAAGGCATATGTGTATGCACTGTTTATCATGTGAATCAATAAATGCTTTCATAGTAAATCCTCACTTTCTAATAGCACCGCAGAGAGAGAGTGCTTGTGACAAATTTGCTCATCTCTTTTTCATTTAGGAGCTGATCTAATGATTTAGAGTCATTGCTCTGTCCTTATAAAAGTTAACAGATATTGCATTGTACTCTTAAAGAAGTTTTATAAATAACAGATTTCCAGTTTCACTCTTCAGATTCAGAGTTGAACCGACCTCCAAATACTTAATGAACTCTAATGAAAAATGAGTATACAGGAAACTTTGCTTTATGAAAATTAGAACCATATAGCAAGCTTTATGTATTAAAAAAAAAACTTACTCTGATTATGTGAGGAGATAATAATGGTGCAATAATGCATTTCCCAGAATGACAGCCAGTGATATCTGTAAATGGCCTTCGGTAGAAGAAAACACACTGCTCCAATCAATACACAGATAGTCCGTAATGTAAAGATTAGGATCAGAATATTTAAAAATTTAATACTTTGCCACTCCATATAGCACTTTGGAAGTCAATATCTTTGGGAACCTGGTCCATTTCCCTTCTTTGAGAGCATTATATATTTAAGGTTTTTAAATTATTTATCTAGTCCATGTGATTAAAAATGAAAAAAGTTAGCCCATCCATTATCTTCTGCAGCTGCTGTCTGGATATTAGTCTCCCCACCCCCTTGAATCTGTGTTTTTTTTTTTTTCTTTTTACCCTGTAAAGGAAACTCAATAGGTACATTAAGAGAGCAAAAGAAAACCTTATCTACTTGCTAACATCAGAGAATGTTGCTGTTTAAGCGGTGTGCAAGGATGGCTGTGGTGTGTGAACAATATACTCAAATATTTTTACTCAATTGTATTACTTTCAGAACTGATAGTCAAAAATATGATGTAGTTAAATGGCAAGAAGGCATATTATGTCTCTTTTCCTGGTCAGTTATATTTGGGGGATTTATTTATCTTTTAAAAAGTGTATTCTGAAAGTTACTCCAACGTCAACCCTTTGAGAATAAGAACATTTTTTAAATTAGATTATTTTAGTCCTTCCTCCCTTTACTGTCAGGAAGGGAAGGAACATATGTAAATAAAGTGGAAAATCTTTTTAAAAATAGTCACCAAATTCAGGGTAATTTCTCCTACCAGTTTAATTTTGTGGTTATTAATTTTCTTTCTTGTGAAAGTTTGATTTGCTTATGTATATCCTTTAAATGTTACTGATATCACAATTGCTGGTTTTCCAAATGTGTTATTCAGTGTGGATTACAACCTATGACTTTTATTATATCCTTTGAGAGTTTCTACTATTAAGGGTGAAATGAGTTTGTTTCATAATCGTTATACATCTCTTTATTTTTCCACACACATACTCAGTAACCTTTTTGCTCTCCTTTTAACATAGAAATATTTAAAATACCTAAAGAAGAGAATATTGGAAAATAGGATGTATCTAAAATATTAAAGACACTTAGAGATATTCAAAAATGAGAAAGACAGGGGAATGTTTTATATTCCTCTAAGTAAGCTAAAAGACTGTGGAAGGATATCCCTTAGATTATTCCATAGAAATTCTCCTTTTGTTTCATGCAGATCCTGTCATGCCACTTGGTTTACAGGAATGTTGATTATTATAGACTCAGGGCATTGGCTACAATGGAGGGCAATTCTTTTCTCAGCCTAAAACCCATGTAACTCCAAGATTAACATGTTGGTTTTTTTTTGTTGTTGTTTTTTTTTTTTTTTTTTTTTTTCCTGCTTTCTCTGAAGCAGAATAAGGAAGAGATTAGGAAGAGGATCCAAGCTAAGATTCTGGGTGTTTCCTCTGGTTATGAACAGAGAGAGGACTAAAGAGCAACAGTGAGTTGTGTGTTGTATTTCTTTGGTGCACTGTGCTCAAATATGTGTATTTTGTGGAGCTGAGTTTTTGGCACAATACGGACTTAGAGCATTCTAATGATGTCAGGCCAAGAGGAAGAATCTTCAGAGGATTTTACCGTTTCTTTTATCCTAAATCTCATTCTGTTACAAATAAACAGTTGATCTTCAGTTCTTCCTGAGCTTAGATTTTGGCTGAGATGAGAGGGATAGATGTGGCCCTTCCAACATTGCCATTTTATGATCTATAAAATGAGGGAATGTATGGTGAGAACAGACAGCTCGATTCTGCAGCCCTACTGCAATGATAACAAGATTGGCAGTTATGTGACCCCCCCCCCCCCAGTTGATCTCACACCTCTCTGAAATGGGTTCTTTTCATGGATCTTCCCACTGCAAGAGCAGGTTATATGGAGAATGGTATTTTTGAAGGACAATATTAACAATTAGAAATAAACGAATGCGGGGCACCTGGCTGACTCACTAGGTGGAGTGTGTGACTCTTGATCTCAGGGTCATGAGTGTGAGCCCCATGTGGGGTATAGAGATTACTTGAAAATCTTTAAAAAAATTTTTAAAGCATGAACATATAGTGGCATGATAACAAGACACATTTCTTCTTGTACAGTGAACCTGACACCTGTAGGTCATAAACTTTAATATTTAAAAAGATTGAGATATAAGGTTACAATTTATGAAGGGTAGAGGAAGTATCCTTAATCAACCTGAATACTTCACTTTTGGTCTTACTCAATTTTACTTCTTTTGACCTGGCTAGATTTTTCTAGATCTGCTTTAATATATGTCTCACACGATTCTTGTCCAGTCTGGATTGCATTAGAGCATTGCAGTCTCATATCTGGATCATAATTACTCTTTATTGAATACCCTTATTCAGGGCAGACTAAGTATCCAGCATTTATATCTATCTTAACATTCAAGCAACACAATTATCTCCAGGATCCACCAGACTCTACGTACAATTAATAATGAAAGTATGATGGCTTCTTCAATGCACTATAGATTATTGCTGTCCAAAATTTTCCCAAGTCATGAAAAATAATAAGGGCTAGCATTTATCAAGTTATTTTAGTATGTGCATGACACTGTGCTAAATGCTATGTGCACTTTCAAATTTCATATCTCAAATCTAAGAAGCAGGCAGTGTCATTATCCTCTCTTTGGGAATAAATGCAGGCATAGAGGATTTAAATATATTGCCTAAATTTTGTAAAACAATCTGGTAAATGAGCCTAGGATTAGAACTCAGTTCTTTACAACACAGCAGCCAGTGCTTTCCAACTCTTAATATGCTATTTCCTGGGAATAATTCACATTTACTTTCAAATAATTCTTTTATGTTCCTCGTCATGCTCTTCTTTTTTTATGTCTGTTTTTGAAACATCACTTGCAGGTAGATAGTAAGCTACCTTGCTGCTCTTGGTCAGTGTCCTCTGTGAGAAGCCTGTCTTACTCACCATTTTGGTGACATGGTGCTCCAGGACTCTTGCATTGCCCTAAGACACTGGATTCCCTCACGTCCTATTTAATTCTGTACCTTTTTTTAACTTGCTTTCCAATTTGAGTATTTTCTATTTGCCTGCCAGCTTATTCTGTGTTCCTGTGATCTGCCTTTTGTTCTGCTCTCATCACTGGAGGGCTATTTTATTAGTTGAAGACTTTTGTTAGAGTATTAAAGTATAATTTTCAAAAAGTTAAAAACATGACTCTCATAACAATATAAACTGAATATGTCAATTTTTACTCAACTCTAATGAAAGAACCAGCAAGATAATAAACCCGGTTTGAAGAAAAATTTGAGAAATTGGGATTTTTATAGTTTTTCAGTTAAAGAAATGTAGAGATAAATTTTCTAATTAGTCCATGACTGAATAATGGTTAATGTCTACTAGATGAAAAACAGTAACCTTTGGATTACTTTTCCTCCTGACCAGAAACCATTTGAATTGCTATTGTTGAAGAATCATTTGCAACTCTCTTAGACAAGAATCATATGCATGACTATCAGTTTTGTAAAAATTCATCCCTAATACTTTACAGTTGTGAAATATTCTGATTATTACATTTGTGATCAAACAAAGCTATACACCCTAGAAAATCAGATAGTCCTCAGAAAGGGTGAGCTACTCCCAATACTATATTCAAAATATTCCCAATAATCTCTTTTCCTGTTTCCAAGTTCTGGATAAATTTTCATGATGAGTTTTTCAGGGTGAAATATGTCTGAATATATCCTCTGTTGTCTAGAAACATGGATGTCATGACAAATTCTCTATAAATATAGTAAGGATTCTGCTGTCTAATGAAGGTCAGACTTTTTTTTTCCTGTTTTGCCATTTTATAACTGGCCTATGGTCTACAGTGGTGCTCGTCTATAAAATGTAAACTCAGAGTTAACTTAGATAAGAACATTTCTCTTCTACCCAGGGTGACAGGGGAACTTTCTCCAACCAAAACTTGGAGGCACATGACTAAGATGGGAAACAACTTGACTGAATTTTGAGCCTTTTGTTTTAGTTTTTTGTTTTGTTTTTTTGCTTTTTTTTATGTAGGCTCACAAAAACTAAAAGAAACCAACTTTGGGTGTGTGTGGGGGATGAAATCCTAATGACCCTCAGCATCAAACTAATTGAAGAAATAAATTCAGAATAAGGATTCCAAATTGAGATTTTGAAGATAAATGAATAGCTCTTTTGATTAGAATGTATACTGAACCAACCAAAGAAAAGGTCGTTTTTAAAATTTATTTCAAACTGGCTAGCCAGGACTTACATACATATTTTTCCAAATAGAAGTGTTTTGCTCTTGTTTCTTGGTAACACAATAGGAGCTTTAAAATATTTGTTGAAATTTAATGCTAATAAAAGCCAAAAAACTATAACATAATACCTTTTCTTATTTTCAAAGAAAAACTTATCAACTACATTGTTTAGAATTATATTTGGTTTTGCTTTCTTTTTTTCATTTTTTCCCCCCTCTGGCTGCTACCATATTGGAATATAATACCCTTAGTGTCCTTTAGAATTTCACCAAAATTTCTGAGCTATGAGGAAAGCAAATTTAACAATGAGAAAAGTACATAATAGTTAAATATTATGCATTTGCTTAATAGATATTTATGTAGCTATTCAAAGTATTTATCATGTATGAATTGCGGAAAGTTAAAAAATTTCTCATCTTCTGTATTGATGTATGCTACCCAATGTCAATGTTGGAAATAATCAAGATTTCTGTCTCCACTGATGTTAACAAATATTTTTTTTTCTGGTGAAACCTTGAGAAAATTCACATATTTTGCTTTTTTTTTTCTTCACATACAAACTATGGATTTAATTTGGAACATGTATTTAGATGTTTTTCCTTCACACCATTTTTTGAGGCATGGAGAGAGGAGTTGGTAAACTTGGATATTATCAGTGTTAAGTGAGCCACCCAATATGCTTTATCTCCAGTAGCATGCACACTATGCAGTCATACTACTTAGCTGATGACACATAACATTTTTTTTTTCTTTGAAACCTATTAAGGACTCCCATCCTAATAGAGTCTACTGAAAATTTTCATCAAAAAAGAAAAGGTGCATATGATAGGATTTTCATATTTCCAGGTATCTCAGAAAAAGAGTGAGATAGCAACAGCTTTCCCTTTCTAGTCAGTGGTTAAGAAGATAACAAAGTGGCATGTGGAAAAATGATGAAGAAATAAAAAAAATATAACCAACTCTGGACTGGACCATGGAGGAAGACAGAGGACAGAGTGTAGGGAAGTAAGAATTGCTATCAGACTTTCCAATATGGGAAGCTCTAAATTTCCATTAAAAAACAAAAACAAAACATTGTCTAAAATTCATAAGGAACAAGGGTTCCCATGTTGAGAAGTGATATATTCTTAAGAGGTACTATTTTTGAAATATTTTATTAAACAAGTTTTCTTACATGTGGGGCATTGATTTTGGTGTTCAGGGCTTATATTCTAGTGTTAGTCAAACAGAGAGGGAACAGTGAAGAATCCAAAACAAGTTTTTAAAATATTTTGTTACCTTTAATATTGCTGTGATAGAAACTTCTGGACAGAGAATGTAGAAGATAGGATTTTCTCACACACACACCTCCTCCCAGTCCACCCATCCCTCCTCCCAGACACATTTAGCATCACCTTGATGACTTTATGATAGAAATATTTTGTGAAATATGTGATGTGAAAGATTGATTCAGCTATAATTTAAACTTTGGCAAATGACTACGAATAGAAACATGTATCGATAGTAAAAACGAATGAAACAATATTAAGCTAAAAGTTTGACACACACCCAGTAGATGCTCCACGTACAGTTCAAGTGTGAAGAGCATGGCACACTGGAGGCAATTACATTTTCAGAATGAAAGGAGTTATAATTCCTGATCCTTGGGCTCATTCATTTCAAGGCTTGCTCAATTGCAAATGTAACCAGAGATTTAATAACTAGTGTTACCCTGGGAGGATGCTGTAGGAATAAATTTAGATTTAAAAAATATATATTCACATCCTCTACATAAATGGCAACTTTCTCTCTCTTGCTTAAGAGCAGACTGACAGAAAGGTTATTCACTTTACTCTGCAGGCACTTACACATTTGAAGCATAGCTCTTTCAGCCATCATCTAAAATAGCACTTCTCTAGGGGCGCCTGGGTGGCTCAGTCAGTTAAGCGTCCAACTCTTGATTTCGGCTCAGGTCATGGTTTCACAGTTTATGGGTTCAAGCCCCACATCGGGCTCTGTGCTGGCAATGAGAAGCCTGCTTGGGATTCTCTGTCTCCCTTTCTCTCTCTGCTTGTCTCCTTCTCTAAAATAAATAAATAAATAAATAAATAAATAAATAAATAAACAGACATTTAAAAATAAAATAGCTCTTCTCAAAACCAGTCTTTGTTTTTTTTTTTTTTTCTTACAAGCTGTTTCAGAGTTACCTGAATGTCAGGGATTTGGTAAATGTATGTGTAGAAGACCCAATAAGGGGTGAACAAAACATGGAGGACTCAGTATCTGATTTCAGAAAATGGAAATGAAAAATAATATTTAATTTTAAAATACATGGATGTTTCCACAGTTCAGTATAAAGAGATGGAACAAAAGATGTATGTTGAGTTTTGTGCAAGCTCTTGGAAGGCACTCTTTGTATCAATAAAAATATGTAAGTGGTATTTGATTTAATTCTGGGTGCCAGATAATCATCACCTTTTTCTTCCCTTCCTCCCTTTTTCCTCCCCCCTCCTCCTCCTTCTCCCTCCTCTTCTTCCTCTTCTTTTTCCTCCTCCTCCATCCTTTTCTTCTTCATACTCCTCCTCCTTTTCATCTTCCTTCTCCTCTTCCCCTCTTCCTGTTCTTTCTCCTTCTCCTCCTTGTTCTCTTCCTCCTCCTCCTCTCTATCCCCTTCTCTCTCCCTCACCTACAAGTGGCCTAAAGTCTCCCTTGCTTCCTCTTCCTTTCTCCCCTCTAGTCTCTATAGTCCTTTGCCCATTCAATCTCCTACACATACAATCCCACCTAATTTCTTCTCCGAGGACTGAACACAGGAATATTCTAAATTCCAACCCAAGTGGCAAAATCCTAATAGCATATACTCTATGAGAGGTGCTGGCAGTGTCACAGATATTCATTTTATCTCTCTCTCTTCATTTCATGTTACATCCATCCTAATTGTCACTACCAATACTGCCTCATGTCTCTAAATTTGGACTTTGGTTCAACTCTTCAGAGAATAAAACCTCCACTTTCTCCAGGGATGGAGGAAGGACAGTAGCCTCACTGCTTGTGCCATGGAGGAGACCCAGAACCTAAGAGCATCTAATTCAGAGATTCTACTGATCTCTCCACTCCAGATACTGGCTGATGCACTGAGATTCAGCCTATTTCTTATTGCTTATCTACATTCTCATTCTGCCACCTCCTTTTAATTCATGAACATATGCAGACATACAGGTGTATATGTGCACATACATACACACACAGGCAGTTAGGGTTCAGTCCATTTATTGTACTAAAACTATTGCCACTAATCTATCTGCTTTCTCTCTCCAAAAATTATATTTATTTCTTTTTTCTTTTACTCATCCAGTCTTTAATTCAACAAACATTTACTGATCATCCACTGTGAACTAAGATTTGAGCCCAGTGCTGAAGATACACATAAGCAAAACCAGAACCAGTCTGTCTTCCCCTTGGCAGTTATAATCTAAAAGGATAGGCAGATGGTTATTGAATAAATGTAAAATCACACTGCTTGATGCCTTTTACAGGTTGTGGATGCAGAGATCTATGGCCTTTTGAGGTTTTATAACATGATATTTGACTTGGGTGGTTAGGGAAGTAGTGAATGAGCTGTTATTTGAAGGAAGATTAGTGAAGAGTATTCCATAAAGGAAAGGGCTGCTGCCAAAGGTGGGTAGTAGTGGTCTACTGATTGCAACTCCAGGGAAGAGACAAGAAGTAAGGAAGAGGGATAGGGTTAAAGTGGGGGTGTGTGTGGCACAGGGGTGGAGGACACCTACTATACTGTCAGATTAGATGGAGCATTTATGTGATGATTGCTGTTGAAAACAAGGGCGTTGAAGGAATCTGGACCATCCTCACATCATTTTTATGGAAAGGTTTCATGGGAAAGATTATTGTCCCTTTCACTTTAGTGTTATATATGTCTTTAGACCACATCTAGGATTCTGCTAGTTTTGAACATGGGTTCTTTTCTATAAAGTCAACTGAGTAAGTTCTATCTTAGATGTTGTAGAGTTATTTAAAACTTTATATATAGGTGATCTCAAAATGGAGGTAAGGTCACCCCAGCCCAACTTTGGGCATCACTGCTGTAGGTGGGGAAGGGAGGGCCATGATCCAAAGAAATGGGAGCAGTTGAAAAACTCTTTGTTGGTGACTTGAGCTACACATGATAGCTGGAGAGAATATTTTGAAAATGGGGCACACTTAGAGATTGTGTGGTGATGAGACCCCCCACCTCCCAAAAATGTTCCAGGCTTTTTTTTCTTTTTGCTTTTTTTGTTTCTTATTTTTTATAAAGAGGAGAATACTCCATTTTTAAAAAATGTTTATTTATTTATTTTGTGAGAGAGAGGGGGAGAGAATTCCGAGCAGGCTCTGTGCTGCCAGTGCAGAGCCTAATGAGGCGCTCGACCTCATGACCTGAGCCAAAATCAAGAGTCAGATGCTTACCCAACTGAACAACCCAGACACCCTAGGGATTTTGGTTTAGTGACTTACTCTTGTGTGGAGGAGGTGGACGCAGCAATGTGTGCTGGGCCACACAAGGTTGTCAGACATGTAGTGGAACCAAAGATAACTGTTTCTAGAGAGGACTCTGTAAAACCTGGTATCCATCTAACAGTGAAGAAAATTTTTGTTGGTGGGATTAAAGAAGATACAGAACAATATATTTTGAGAGACTACTTTGAAAACATATAGCAAGTAGTGAAACTGTAGAAGTTACAGAAGCCAGGCAGAGTGGAAAAAAGAGAGGATTTGCTGTTGTAATGTTTGATGATCATGATACCATGGATAAAATTGTCATTTAGAAATACCACCCTGTTAATGAGCATCATCGTGAAGTAAAAAAGGCCCTTTCTAAATAAGAAATGTAGTCAGCCGAATCACAAAGAGGTCAAGGACGTGGATCTGGCAACTTTAGGGGTCATGGAGACCTCTTTGGAGGTGATGGTGACTTTGGTGGAAGAGGAGACGATGGTGGTGGAGGTGGTGGCAGGAGAGGTAGTTACGGAGGAGGTGGTGGTGGCAACTATGGCAGTGGTCTTGGTTACAGTAGTAGAGAAGGCTATGTTGGGGGTGGACCAGGATATGGAAACCAAGGTGGCAGATATGGTGGCGGTGGGCAGAGGATATAGCGATGGCAACGAAGGAGGAGAATTTGGAGGTAACTACGGTGGTGGTGGGAACTATAATGCTTTGGGGAATTATAGTAGACAACAGCAATCCAATTATGGACTTGTGAAGGGGGGCAGTTGCGTAGAAGAAGCTCCCGCAGTCCCTGTGGTGGTGGTTATGGGTCTGGTGGTGGAAATGGTGGCTATGGTTGCAGAAGGTTCTTCAAACAAACAAACAAACATACAAACAAACCAGAAAAAAAAAAAAAAACAAAAAAAACAAACAAACAAACAAAAAATCCAAAAAAAACCCAAAAAACTCAGAAGAAAAGTGTTACAGTTCTCAGCAGGAGAGAGAGTTAAGAGTTGTCAGGAAAGCTGCTGGTGACTTGGAGATAGTCGTCCCCAGTGCATTAGAGGAACTGTAGAAATCTGCCACAGGAGGAACAATGATCCACAATTGTGGTAGCTGTACCAGGAATAAAAAAATTAAGGAATTTTTGACCTAAAAGAGAAAATAAAATAAAGTTTTATATATAGGATGTTTCACGTCACAAAAAGTCTTGGGACTTAAATGCTTGCCATCTTAAATGATTGGAACATGATGTGTTCAAGAATCTCTTGGTCGTAGAGCTCAGAATCAGAGCTACTGAGTAAAAGCTTCAGGGAGAACAGCTTACTCTGAACATAAACAGGAACAAAACAGACAGGAACACCTTGCCATTGACGTTCAGACTCTTAAAATGGAATTGAGTGGCTCAGAATAAATATCCCATAAAAGGAAATACCAGGGTAAAGAATCATTGCATGGGGCATATTTTATGCATTTTGTGTGGGGTCATGAAGTAGGAAATATTAATACAATAGATGTAAGTTGAACCAGAAAAATTCAAAGATAATCCACTTCTTTGATTCTATAAATGGAACCTGTTTAACTATTTTGGTGCTCTAGTTCAATTCCTAGCCACTTAAAAAATCACCACCTTTCTTTGCTAGCAGCCTAGGCAATTCCTTTGCCTGAGGCTTAAGATTTGAATGAACTGGATGTTGGTTTTTTTTTTTTTAATGTGAAATATGTTTTTGATTTGTAAATGAACTCAGGCACAGCAATGGACATTGAAATTATTATTTTTTAAATGAAATAAAAATAGAGCTGACAGCTAAAGAACTTTCACAGCAGTTATTATTATGTGTTATTATTAGCAGCAGCATGTGGTGACATTTTAGGCTCCAAATCCACAGAAATATATCCTAGATCATGGGTATTCCAGATGCTAGGGGGAAGAAAACAGAAATGCTGCTGTCTGGCTTTACATGACAGAACTTTTTGAAAATGAAACAAGAAATCTGATAATTTTCTACTAGGCAGTGGAGACTGATTTATCTCTATCCCTAGGGGTTAAAAGGTTAACAATGGGATTTTTCGACAAATGTAGATATCAGCCACCAAGAACACTACTCAGAATATGCTGAGGAATGTGTTTGACTCCTTAAGCTGTATGAAATCTGTCACATTATTAGTGACTTAATGGAAGAATATATTGTATTTTATGGATTTAGTCAGCATGGAACCCCCTAAAACACAGCTTTGAATAAAAGTGAAAACTTGATGTGGTGTGGCCTCTTCTCCAACTAGTACAAACAAACTTCTAGACTTTCTCAAAGAAGTTTGCTGCTTTGGGTACTCAAATTTCTCTTAGCAGAAATTGGGACATTGACATTCTGTAGGTGGATAGGCAGCATATTATAGTCATTAGAAATGTGGATTTAGAATCAAATTCTGCTGCATTTGAGTCTCTATAACTCTGTTCCTCCCTAGATGTGCTCTCCTGGGAAGTTCATCATCTCTGAAATTCTTCTCTTCATCTCTTCATAAAATTCTCATCATCTCTAAAATTTGCTTTCCTCATCTGAAAAATGTAATAATAGTCACCCATATCTCATAGAGGTGTTGTAAGGATTTAATTATGGAGCATCACATCAAGCACTCAGATATATGTCTGACGATATATGTAGCTGGCAAGTAAAAAAAAACACAACTTATACTATACTGGACCCTAAATCATGGGGAAAGCTCATGCTCTGGGTCTGATACACCTACCTGAATTTGAAATCTGACTTCATCTGTAATGAATTTTGTTACTAAGTCATGTTCTTAGTATAGTAGCTGACCCAGAGCACATCAACATATTATCTACTTATTTTTATTAAAAAAAATTTATACCAATTAGTGCCATGCCATTTGGATTATGAAATCCTTTAAAAATTGACTAAAAGGAAATTAGTTACATCACATGAAAATTTTGTGTGGCTGTGACAGATATTCCCCCAAAGAGTGACTTAAACAATTAGTATCTTTATTTTCTGTCACAGGATGAAGATTTGAATGTAGGGTATTTAGGGGTAGCTGTGGCTCCATGATGCAATCAGGGTCTCAGAGTCTTTGTAAAATCCCGTCAGCCATCCTTAGGATGTAGTTATGCCCCCTTGTGGTCACAGGTGTCTGCTCTACCTTTATGTTTAGATGCTGGTCAGGAAGTGGCAGGGCACAGAAAAAAGGCATATGCTGTGTCTCTCAGCCATATAAATCCTACCAGACAACTTGCTTTTACTTGTCATTGGTCAAAGCCAGGTCACTTACTCCTTATTTATCTGGATTCTGGGAAACAAGAGTTTTATTGAATAAAATGCCACCACTATCAAACTGGATTTTTTTATTGAGATGGATGATATGGAAGAGACCAGTGTACATTGGGAAGGCATCTAGTAATCTTAGACAAGATAAATAAAAATTTTGCTGACATGCCTACTCCCTCACACATGATCACATTTAATCCTCCAATCTAAACAAAACAAACCTAGTAGCCATACCTTACAGGCTTATTTTCAGATGTGTCTGGGAACTTGATATGTCCCAATGCTGGGAATAGAAACCACATTTGTCTGGCCTCAGGGCCTATAATCGTTGCACTGCACCACACTGTCTCCCCTGCAATGCTTTCTCTGATCTGGTAGCAGATCATTAAAGAACTGTGCTTGATCCTCATCATTTTTGTCTTCTTAGAACTGGTAGATAAATGGTTAACTGTGGTTCTGTTACTACACTTGAATAAAGCTACATGTCCATCGTAGAAGGTGATTATGTCATGGGGCAGGATTATCTAGTGAACAAAGCAGTTACCTCAGATGTAGGAAACCTAGGGTCTTGTACTTGGTTCTTTCTCTGCTGACGGTGCCAGTTACCGTTGCTGGTTGTGAACTGTCCTCATTTGTAAAACGGAAAAGGTAATCTGACTCTTACATTTGACCCCGTTCTTGTAAGGATAAAGTTAGACAATAAATGTGAAAGTACTTTTTGGAAGTGTAAGTGCTTGCTATACAAATACAAGGAATTATTATTATCGATCCAGTAGCCCAAAGTGGCAATCTACTTGATACTCCATCAGAGGCTTAATTGAGCAGTTTCGGTTCAACCATCTAAGCTGACAGCAGCTGAAGACTGATTCTCCAATTTGACAAAGTGCAGGATCCAGATGAATGCATTCTTTCTTCTCTGCTGCATGCCTGTAAGGATGGATTATCAGCCCCTCCAGGAAAAAAAAAATGTAAAAAATTAGTCTCAAAAATGAAATGAGATCATAAATTTGTTGCAGATGTTACTCATTGAAGATTATTTGTGTAAAAAAGTGTTTGGGGCATAGTTTTTCTTATTTATGCTTCATCTAAATAAAAACAGATCATTCAATTTATTATGTCAACAATTATTTATTAAGTGGATACTATGCCTCAGACATTGTACTTGTGTCTTAGAACATAACAGGAACAAGAAAAATATGGGTCCTACCTTCGTGGATTTTCTAATCTATCATGGAAGAATAATATTAAACAGTTAATTAAACATGTCATGTTCCATTAGGTAACAGTGTGTTAAAAATCTTAACAGAATGGAGTAAAAACATGAAAGAAAGAGAAGAACAATGGAAACTTTCTGTGGGATTGCATACAGACACGCACATGCATACACATACACACACACACACACACACACGCACACATATATAAGACTTTACACAATCATGAGGAATGTATCCTAAGAATTCTTAAATTCTTGGGACGCCTGGGTGGCTCAGTCAGTTAAGCGTCCGACTTTGGCTCAGGTCATGATCTCACAGTCCATGGGTTTGAGCCCCGCGTCGGGCTCTGTGCTGACAGCTCAGAGCCTGGAGCCTGCTTCGGATTCTGTGTCTCACTCTCTTTTCTGCCCCTCCCCTGCTCATACTCTGTCTCTCTCTGTCTCAAAAATAAAAAACATTAAAAAAAATTAAAATTCTTAAATGAATTTTTTTATTCAACTGTTAGTAGCCACATATTTTCTTTCTTCAAAATATCTATATATATATATAATCCATGCATTTCTCTTTCTCTCTTAGCATAGACCAAATGCTATCCTGTTACTTATCCTATTTTGACTTTTTAATATATAGAAGTTTAATTTTAAGAGAGCATGCTGTAATAGATAAGGAGGCGTGGATATACCATTAAAGAGAAAGCCTGTTAATGGTTCCCAGACTATTCTCAGATACACTCAGGATGGCTTCTGCCCTATGACCCCATCTATACTAAGAGTGTGGGTTTCTGACTTATGTTTGAGACTTGGTTCTACAAATGGCATTGAGACCTTCAGGCTGACTCCAGATGTTGACCATACTTATATGATATTATGAATGAAAACTCTTATATCAGTTATGTAGAGTATGTTCTGAATAAAACACACATAGTGTTCTGTACGAAAACTCTATTGTATGAAATAATTTTTGGCTGATTGTTTATCAAGTTGAACATTTTATGAAATAGTATGAGACAAGGTTCATGAAACTACATCCCATAGGCCAACTCTGGCCCACTGATAATTCTTATAAATTCTGTTTTAAAGAAACATAGCCATATTCATTTGTTTATGGCTGCTTTTATGCTGTAACAACAATTTTGGTAATGGTCACAGAGATCATCTGCCCCACAAAGTTGAAAGTATCAAAGACCTACTTTTTTTTACCAGGTCCAAGGTATATATCTTATATCAAGAGTAAGCAAAATTTTTCCATAAAGGGACATAGAGTAAATATTTTCATCTTTGTGTTGAAAACACAAACAAACATGTTACTGTACCATGTTTGGATCCAGGCCCCACTGTTTACAATTTGTAAGATATTAAGTTATTTAATATCTCTGAGTTTTTGTTCTTAATATGGAAAAGGGGTTGATGATACCTGTCTCACAGGGATGTTGTGAAGATGATATAAAACCATGTATGCACAGTGCTTGGCATATGCAATAACATAATTCTTCACATTTTCATGGAATGAAAAGGAAATGAATATCTTCAGGGTATTGAGAACATGAGAGATGAAATGGAGTCGGAGTCAATATCAGAATTAGGTAACTGTTTAAGTGGGTCACCAAAATTTAATATGGGCGGAGAGAAACAGAGCTGCCAGACCCCTGAAATTATGGTCTAGCCTGAGATTCTCTGAAAAGAGCTGACTTTGGCCTACAGATCTTTTTCACCCATTCTATGTATTTATGCTACTTTTAGTTTCATTAATAAGTGGAGAAACATCTTCTCTCTATTTCATCAAATTAGAAGCAGAGAAATTTATAATTTATAATTTTTTGATAAAGTGGAGGCATATATATCTTTCTTTTTAAAAGACTGCATCACAAATGGTCAGTGTTTGGAGTAGTGGCTGTAAGAGGAGTATTCACTCTTCTCTGGGTACCTAATTAACCTGATTGTGTTTTCTCTATGACCAACAACTGTAAAAACATTCAAAAGTGATTCAGCTCTGGTCTTAGTTACTAACTTTCAAAAGTGGATGCTTAAGAGCGAAGTCTCGTATCTAGATACCGGTTCCATCACAAATCCCCTCCATTTACGTGTCTATATTCCATGGTGGATTTGGTCACTTTTATGCACGACATTTCTTGTTTTTCTCAAATAAAAGAATACTTTAGTTTTCCTTGAGATCTCCCTCCATTTAAATAATCTTGGAAAGGTTTCTTGATGATAAACCAAGACTTCTGGAGTAAGCAGTAATGGTATCCATTCTTGGTTCCTTATCTAGTTGTAGTATGAAAGTTACAGAGAGTATCTATGTAGTCCCACTGATTGGGATGCCAGAAATATGTGTTTTGATGGTGATTACTTCCATGGCTTGCTCTTTGGACATCACCATTTGACATCGTAGCACAGTAATCTATATGAATCATGCTAAGCTTTCATTGGCTGATCTGACAACAGGGGAGCATTTGTTTCACGATAATATTGCCAAAATAGGTTAACAACCATAGGTTACTTCATAGTGAATGTGCTGATTTATATCACCTCTGCTAAATGTATATGGGAGGAGAGTAAGATGAAAGTGGATGCTGAATTTTTTTGTTGATAGACAGTTTATGTCTGTTTTAACCATCTCTTACTTTTCTTGACTCAAGGACACCTAGAACATTCTCATAACCTCTTAATGATCCTGAGTACCAGATGCCTATTGCTAATCAACATGATCACTGTTGCCTTTGCCATTTATAAATAGGGAGTATGATGAATATGCAGGGCCATTTGCACTGAGCTTGAAATCTGCTTCAGTCTTTACATGATGTAAAGAAGCATCTGCCTGCCTTAGTCACCCAAACAAATTCCAAAAATGAAAGGTGAACATATCCAAAAGCTGTTGGATTTTACTTTTCTAAATTTTGCCAGTGTTGCATGTCAAGGAGATTTAATAGCAGTTGCTTGTAAAGGAAATTATAGAAGAAAACCAAAACCAATGGTAAAAAAAAATTACTTATATAAAGAGATTTGTTCATCTGAAAATATGTTTTTTTATTCCTGAGAAAAGCAAATGATTTCCAGTTTATATGTAGCTATTTATTTAACAAACTTCTCAAGGAAAATTTCTGCATCATTAATTGTATAGGCCATAATGTCTTTTTATTGGGATGATTTAAACAAAGAATACCTTAGACTTTTTTTCATACAGAGTCTAACCTCCTCTTTCAAATAAATATCCATCTCTCTTATTTCATATCTCTCTTTCTTCCTCCCTACAGCCTCTCCTTCTCCCTTCCCCCCTTCCTTTATTTATACAAGGAACAATATTGTTATTTATGTGCAATATGAAGACACATATTTGAAAGAGAGAGCTGATATTTTGGGAACTTGTATTATTGCCCTTAAATATTGCAAGTACTCTTGTAAGAGGGATTAAACTTGGGAAATACAGGCTTTACTGAATAAAACTAGGTTAAAACTATAGGGAGTGAAATTTTGTCTTGATATGCAATTGATTCTTCTGTGTCAGAAATAATTAATATAGGAATGAATTGTCCTGGTGAGGTATTGAGCTTTCAGTGATTGGGGGTGTTAAGGCATAAATGCACAATCACTTGGAAGGCATTTTGTTGAAGTTAAGAATAGGTCTAAGTGTATTTTGAGGTCTGTTTCAGCTTTAGAATTTTATGGTATCTATAATATATACTCACACGCACACATGCACTTACAAATGGAGTATGTATCTGCAATAAGGTGACGATAGATTCCCATAATTTACTCACTTTTGCGAAATGTTCTGATGTTGGACTGTTTAATGATTACCTTGATAGAACCAAATAATGAGGCTTACTTTGTAGCAGTCTACTCTGGAAAAAAATTGTCACTACTATTCTGAGTTGTTCTGGAAAGAAGTTAATTGTAGGCAGAAGAAACAGGGAGAAGTGACTATAGGGATAAATATCTCTGTCCTTTTTTTATTGCTTGCAGAACTGAGCCTAGAATCTGAAGTATGAATCAGACTTGAATGGTTCTGGGTATAGTGTTGAGCTACCCCTGGAAGATTTATATAGAAATATAGCCTATACTATAAATACATGTAAAAAGGGTAACTATCTGAAGATGGGAAGATGGGTCAAAAGATCTTCCCAGAAGAAATCACGTCTAAACTTGTATTTAAATGATTTAAAGATGGTATGTATAAAGGGAATTTCAGGAAGAAAGGAAAATCATGAATAAATGGAGACTATGGTTCCCCAGCCCCCCTGCTCTGCCCCATGGAAAGTAATAATATGTAAGACTGGAGAGAGAAACTGGAGTCAGATAGTAAGTGGTTACAATATGTTAAACAGTTTGGAATTTAAGAGAAATGGGAAGTGTTTTTTAGTATTTCAAGCAGTGCAGTGAAATAATCAGATAAAGATTTTAAAAGGCTTTTCAGGCTAATTTTTAGACACTGGATTAGAGCATGATGAAACTGGAAATAGGAAGACCACTTAGAAGGTTGTGTTAGTTGGGGGCGCCTGGGTGGTGCAGTCGGTTAAGCGTCCGACTTCAGCCAGGTCACGATCTCGCGGTCCGTGAGTTCGAGCCCCGCGTCGGGCTCTGGGCTGATGGCTCAGAGCCTGGAGCCTGTTTCCGATTCTGTGTCTCCCTCTCTCTCTGCCCCTCCCCCGTTCGTGCTCTGTCTCTCTCTGTCCCAAAAATAAATAAACGTTGAAAAAAAAAATTAAAAAAAAAAAAAAAAAAGAAGGTTGTGTTAGTAATCTGTGTGGGCAACGTATGGCCTTTTTGTCACCAACTTCCAATCATGTTCATTCCCAATCCCCAAACATCCAAAATCTGTATTTCCCCCCTAAAGGGAAATCTCTATGGTCTTTTTGGCTCGCATTGTAGAAGAGCTTCTTTCAGGGAATTTGCATAGAGATGGTGACTATATTCTTGGATATTTAGTTTTGAGGGCATAGGGAGAAAATAACTTTAGCCACCACCTATAAATCAATGAAGATCTGTGCCTTTTGTCTTCTCTCTTTTCAGGTAAAAAATGAAAAACCAAGTACTCTGCTTGAAGTTCTATTCTATGGGAGCATTTCCTTTCTCCATTGTCCTCCTAGGTCACCCAAGACTGAGATTATGGTGCTGTAGCTGTGCGGAGTTCCCACATATCATGCAGTTTGTCCACAAAACTGAGCCCAAAATATTTCTTTCTTAGTCAACTGGACATAAGGTACTCCCCATGAGGCCATGGATGGAATTTGAGAAATAGTTTAGGAGGGGTAGATGCTATGAAATCTGATTCATTGATGTATGCAGTTTACTTGTGACTTCAGGGCTAATTTGATCTCTTACATGTCAATTTACTTGATGTTGGAATGCTTCTTTGCACTCATGGCTTGGGGTGAGGGGATGTTCAGACAGCACTCTTCCAGCCTCTACCCATTACCTAGATCCAAAACCACATTCACATTTTTAGGTATTCATTACAACAGGTCCACGTCGTGGTGCCGTTTATTGTCTTGGTTATCAAGGGCTGCTTTAACAATAGACCACACACTACATGGCTTAAGCAGTAGACATTTATTTGTCACAATTCTAGAGTGAGGAGATCCATTATCAAGATTTGCAGATTGAGATCCTGGTCAGAGCCCTCTTTGTGGTTTGTGGACTGCTGTCTTCTCTCTGTGTCCTCGCAAGGCAGACAGAGGAAGCTCTAATGTTCTTAGTCTTCTTCTAAGGATACTAATGTTATAATGGGGGCTCTACCCTAATGACCTCATTTGAATCTAATTCCCTTTCCCTCCAAAAGACCCTACCTTCTAATACTATCACATTAGGGGTTAGGGCTTCAACATGTGAATTTGGTGAGGGAGGCACACAAACATTAAGTCCTTCCCATATGTAACTATTATCTATTGGATTTTATTTAAAGAAAATGACCCATTTTACCATTTCAAGCAGGTGAGTGAAGCCATCAGATTTGCATTTTAAAAAGCACATACAGGCCACATTTTATAGAATGGGTTAAAATGGGCAAAACTGGGGATAGGAATACCTATTAGTGATTGGGATAGTAATTCAAGTAATAAATGCAGTTGATGTACATAGGATCATGGCTGTAAAGAGAGAAATGGTACCAATTATAGAGATATTCAAGAGGTCAACCCAACAGATCTCTGCTGTAGTTTCTGGCTTGAGAAATTAAAAGGTTGAATTATCTTCTACTGAAATTTGGGTTACTGGGTAGAATCTGTATTTCCCCCCTAAATGGAAATCTCTATGGTCTTTTTGGCTCGCATTGTAGAAGAGATTCTTTCAGGGAATTTGCATAGAGATGGTGACTATATTCTTGGATATTTAGTTTTGAGGGCATAGGGAGAAAATAATTCATCACTCAATTCTCATAATATCCATGCTTGGAACACAGAAATCAATAATAGTGTTTTTAAAAATATATTATATAATGAGTTGCTTATATAAGTTTTAACTTACATTTTATTAAAATAACACTAAAGAAGGAGGCTACTTAATATTTATTAGCCTCAGTTTTCCTTCATTTTTTAATCATTTTATAAATGAAGGAAAACTAATGCCAATAGATATGACAGCCTCCCAAAATCTAACAGAATTGAGTGAAGACAGAACTTAAACTCACTTCTCCATATTGCCCTGCCAAGGTCCTAGCAGAAGTACCTGTTGTTTTAGGACCTCAGGCTCATCATATATCAAAAGAATGTAGGCTATCCCTTCCAATTCAAGAGCCTATAAATTGATGGCTAGAAAACCATTGTTTCTGGACAGCCTATACTCCTATAAAACCAAGACAGCAATATTTATAGGCCATTTAGTTTCAACTCTAAGCCCAGCCTACAAACACAAATTTGAATTTTTTTTTTTTTTAGGAAGGTTTGAAAAAGAGAGACAATCAGTCTTTCTGGATTTTCAATACAGATTCAGACTATTATAAGAAAGTGAAGGCCACTGTACAATTAGGATAATATCTCATCCTTTTACTTTCCATAGGAAACAAAGAATGTTCCACACTTAAAAATGAGAGTCTGAAAAAAAAAAATGAGAGTCTGAACTCTTTTTGTTTGTTTGGTGTAATTTATTAAATCTTCAGAGGACTTTCATCCAGAACAATGAAATTGAGCTTACTAACTGTAGAGAACAAACTGATGGTTACAAGAGGCTAAATGGGTGGGTGGATGAGTTAAATAGGTGTTGGGGATTAAGGAGTACACTTGTTGTGATGAGTACTGGGTATTATATGGAAGTGTTGAATCACTATATTATACACCTGAAACTAATATTACACTGTATGTTAACTGACGTTTAAATAAAAACTTGAAAAGGTAAGAAAAATACAAAACAATAAAATTCACACATTCTCTGGACAGTTTTATAGACAGTCTGAATTAAAAAAAAATCTTAGATTTTCCTTGAAAGGGTGAACATTTATTTATACATGCTATATTTAGAAACACAAATGCCAAGGCTTATTAAGGAATATTATTTGGCAGTCTAGTGATTGCCAACTCCCCTAGGAAATCAAGCTTTATATAATGTGAAGGAATAAATTGAGCTGAAAATCAAGATTCTAAAAACAAAATAACCATCAACATATATGTTTTGGTCTTTGGTGTCCACTCTCATTCCCAAAGGATGCTTTAGCAGTATCTAATATTCCTAAAATGTAATAATTTTATGCCCAATTTAGGATGAATCTGCTTACATGATCTTATTTTGAATGCCTTGCTGATTTTGACTGGTCTGTGCTTTGGCTCAGTAGTCATTGGGGGTAGAATGTATATTTAGCGCTATTAAATGAAGGAGCAAACTATCACAACACAGCTTGATGTTTGCGCTAATGGGAATCTTCCCAGGCAAATCAGTGGAAGTGATTTTATAAAATATTTATCTTTTGGAGACAGGACCTTAAGAAATTTATTGCCTCTTTGTGTAGATATTTTCCCACCAGTCTAAAAGAGGCAATGTTAAACATAATTCTGGAAATGGATCTGAAATTACCACACTCTCTTTGAAAAACACACAGATTATTTCACTTATTTATTATTTCCAAGTGACCTCAACTTGAAATTTTAAGCTGAATCTAAATTAGTGTTGGATTATTTATGAAATATCAGCCAATAGGTCAGCAGTGTTCTGGACTATTTGTGTGAGATGACACATGGTAGCCAAAAAGACCTCTTCACAAATCAACCTAAAGTAATTCACTTGAGAGGACTAGAATTTTTTGGAAGATTTATTAGAGAGTTTGACGCTTTTAAAGAGCAAGTAGGAATGGAATGAAATGAACAGGGCATTATCATGGTTTTAATGTTATTTCCATAGAGGTGAGGTTACCTAGTGCAAAAGTCTCACAAACTACCAACTCAGTTTTCACATTTTATAAAAAGAGAGCTTAAAGTAGGACTTTATTCTGAGAAAAAAAGTTAAAAAATACAAACAATAATTAAAACATTTAAAAGTATTTTACAAAAATAAAACATTTCAAATTGCTGATCTAACTCTAGTTAGATCTGGTTAAATATATATACGTACATATATGTACGTATATATATTTAAAATGAAGCTTAAAATATGAAAGGACAGCTAAAAAATGAGATGAACTATATGTGGAATGAAATATAAAACATTTAATTTAATGCCTAACTCTTTTAAAAAGATCCATAGAGGAATAAACTGAAATAAAACTGAAAATACTAGGAAGACAGTAAGAGAATGCAAAACAACTAAGCAGAGACTTGGCAGGATGGAAAATGAAGAGCTCATAACTACACACAGTGGACTTCATCATTCGCTGGCCTTTGGATTGCTTTTGACACTCTTGTGGAATAGCAAATATAAAGCCAGCAGATGTAGCACTTTCAATGGAGACTGATAGAAAAATCCTACAATGGGAAATTGTTCCAAGTGATTAAAAGGAAAAGATTCAATAATTTGATCAAATAAAGAAGCAAATAAAGAAGTATTTAGTAATAGATTTTATAATGGGAATGGTTCCTAAGGAAACACATACCCGTTGCCTTCACTGGTGCAGAATATCCTAGATAAGTTAGAAGCCCTCATAATTTCTAGAAGTTCAAGTCATAGTGCAAAAAAAAAAAAAAAAAAAAAAATCTCAAAAGGAGTAAATGCCACTTTTTAATGAAAATACAGTGTGATAAAGACTAAAATATAATTAAAGTGGGAAAGTCTCACCCTCATAGCTCTCTTTCCATGAAAATCTTTTCGAATGAGGAAATGAACCTTTTGAGAAAAATGCAGCTTTTTGCCTAAACTGTGAATTGTCTTTGCAAATATTTCTTCAAAAGAACTCTCATGTGAAAAGAGATTGCGTTGAATCTCAGGTTGCAGTGTTTTCTCTTTTATATCATATGCATTATAAAGTAATTGGCTATGGTAAGACATTAAACTATAGAAAAGTTATGTAGTTTTATATGTAATCTCTCTATATTCATGAAAGCAGCACCCATGTCCTACACTTTTTATTTTAGCTCTGGTACATTGGTGAGAAATGAAATATTTCATTCTATCAAAATATTTGCAAATAGTCCTTTGGTTTAAATCAGTAAAAACATTTATGTTCATTGTTCTGACTGGATATATATATATATATATATATATATATATATATATATATATAATTTATATATGTCAGTATATAATTTATACTGAAGAACTGTCATAGGATTAATCACAATTGAGGAAAATTCAAGATTAATAGGTAAAATAAAAGAACTCTGAGTCTAATTATTAGACCAGTATCAGACCTGAATGTAGGTCAAGAAGACCAAATCCTCTTAGTTTGGGTCAGGAAGAAGAAAATCTCATGTTGACATTTGGAGGTCAACAAGTGTGATCAAAGATACACTGAGGTCAAATTCACTGATTAGAAATTAGTCAATCATTACCTTACAGGAGAATATATGTAGAGATTTAATAAAATTGTATTTCTTTCACAGCATAACATGCTCAGCTTATATGCAGTTTAACTTCTTCATACCTATTTTAACCTCTTATACATGGAACTATGGGAATTTAGAGGAGTGTTTAAGGTGGAAGATAGATAATGATAGACCTTTGGCTACCTTCCATAAAATGATGGCAAAGAAATGTTGGTATTTAATTTGGATTAACAAATAAATGACTTGTTTGGAAAGTTAGGGCTTTTAGTTTTAGAAAATTCTGATTTCAGTTTGTACAATTGGCTTCACTCTATGCACAGTAGACACATTACAATATGGCATGTAAAGAGGAGAGATCTCAGAATCTAGCTTCTCATCTGTGGCTCTTCTCATCTCTTTGAGTTTGATCTCAACTGTAGTACATCTTACTGACTTTCCATTTATGTGTTTTCCAAAGTGCCTTTACCTGCCTATTTTTCCATACTCTGTTCATCTCGAGATTATTGATTTACGTGTGTTCAGATCTGTAACAATGAACCATTAGTTCACATTCTCTTATTTGAGTCTCAAGTTGTTTCTCATGAATTATATCCATGAAGTATGGCCAGATATTTCTGGAAACCAGTGCCTTTCTAGCACCTTGGAAGGTCATATATTAATACATTTTTAGAATCATTTGGAGAGTGTTTTATTCTTGTGTCAGAGATGAATTCTCTCTGCAGTACATTGAAGGGTGCAATGGAGAAAACTTGAAAGAGGTGGGAAAATGAGGGAAAGGAAGTAAAAGGTGACTTGGTAGATCATGGAGAGATTTGAAAATGAAAGAAAACTGAAAAAGATTTTTTTGAGGGCAGGAATCTAGATTTTCACATACTGTTATTAACAAATTTGGGGGGGAATGGGTACCAATTACAGCTAGTTGAAGTATTATAACCATGCCATGAAGATGGTCTTGATAGCACAGTCTCTTAAAGGACCTTCTAGCTCTTTCATTTGTAGGTAAAATTTTAATGATAGAAATGCTCCAAATATAAAGTACTTCTCATTCCTTTCTTGGAAGAGTGTCTCTTTTATTGCCATAACCTTATCCAAAATTTTGTTTGTTTGTTTTTCCAATGCTGTACATTACACAGAGCTCATCATGGTAAGTTTCCTCTCTAATCCCCTTCACCTACCTCACCCATCCTCCCACTCCCCTCCCCTCTGGTCACTATCTGTTTGTTCTCTGTAGTTAAGATTCTGTTTCTTAGTTTGTCTCTCTCTCTTTTTTTCTTTGCTAATGTTTTGTTTTTTAAATTCCACATGTGAGTTAAATCAAAAGATATTTGTCTTTCTCTGATTTATTTTGCTTAGCATCATACTCTTTAGCTCCGTACATGTTGTTGCAAATGGCAAGACTTCATTCTTTTTTTCATGACTGAATAATATTCCATTGTGTATGTATACCACATCTTTATCCATCCATTGATGGACATCTATCCATAATTAGGCTATTGTAAATAATACTGCATTAAACTTAGGGGTACGTGTATTCCTTCAAATTAGTGTTTTTGTACTTTTTGGGTAAATATCCAATAGTGCAATACTGGATCATAGGTAGTTCTATCTTTGAGGAACCTCCATAAGGATTTCCACAGTGGCTGCACCAATTTACATTCCCACCAACAGTGCACCAAAGTTCGTTTCTCTCCACATCCTTGCCAGCTCTTATTTTTTCCTGTATTTTTGATTTTACCCTTTCTGACAGCTAAAAGATGATCTTTCATAGTGGTTTTGATTTGCATTTCCCTGATGATGAGTGATGTTGAGCTCCTTTTCATGTGTCTCTTGGCCATTTGTATGTCTTCTTTGAAGAAATGTCTGTTCATGTCTTCTGCCCATTTTTAAATTGGATTATTTTGAGTTTTTGGTGTTGTCACATAAGTTCTTTATATATTTTGGGTACTAACTCTTTATCAAATATGTCGTTTGTGAATATCTTCTCCCATTCCATCAGTTGCCTTAAGTTTTGTTGATGATTTCCTATGCTATGCAGAAGCTTTTTATTTTGATGTAGTCCCAATAGTTTATATTTGCTTTCATTTCCCTTGCCTCAGGAGACATACCTAGAAAAATGTTTCTATGGCCAATATCAGAGAAATTACTGCTTGTGTTCTCCTCTAAAAGTTTTATGGTTTCAGGTCTCAAATTTAGATCTTTAATCCATTTGAGTTTGTGTATGGTGGAAGAAAGTGGTCGAGTTTCATTCTTTTGCATCTAACTGTCTCATTTTCCCATCATCGTTTGTTAAAAAGACTATATTTTTATTATTGCATATGTTTTCCTCCTTTTTGGAAGATTAATTGACCATGTAATCGTAGGTTTATTTCTGGGTTCTCTATTCTGTTCCATTGATCTATGTATCTAATTTTGTCCTAGTACCATACTATTCTGATTACTAGAGATTTGTAATAGAACTTGAAGTCTAGAATTGTGATACCTCCAGTTTTGTTTTTCTTGCTCAAGATTTCTTTGGCTATTTGGGTTCTTTTGTGGTTCCATACAAATTTTAGGATTGTTTCTTGTAGTTCTGTGAAAAATGCTATTGGTATTTTGATAGGGATTACATTAAACATATGGATTGTTTTGGTACGATGGACATTTTGGCAGTATTTGTTTTTCCAATCAATGATCATGGGCTATATTCCCATTTCTTTGTGTCATCTTCAGTTTCTTTCATCAATGTTCTGCAGTTTTCAGAGATGTTTCTTTCACCTTTTTGGTTAAGAAGTTTATTCCTAGGTGTTTCATTATTTTTGATGTAATTGTAAATGGGACTCTTCTCCTAATTTCTCCTTCTGCTGCTTCATTAATAATGTATAGGAATGCAATCAATTTCTGCACATCGATTTTGTATCCTGCGACTTTATTAAATTGATTTATCAGTTCTCGTAGTTTTTGCTGGTCTTTTGGGTTTTCTATACTTAGTATCATGTCATCTGCAAATAGTGAATGGTTTATTTCTTCCTTACCAATTTGGATATCTTTTATTTCTTTTTGTTGTCTGATTGCTGTGATGAGGACTTCGAGTACAAATTTTAATAAAAGCAGTGAGAGTGGACATCCATGTCCTATTCTTGAGCTGAGGGGAAAATTTTTCCTTTATTATATATGATGTTCACTGTGGGTTTTTCATATATGGCCTTTATTATGTTGAAATATGTTCCCTCTAGATCTACCTGGTTGAAGGTTTTCATCATGAAAGGATGTGGTAATTTGTCAAATGCTTTTTCTGCATCTATTGAAAAGATCATAGGGTTTTTATCCTTTTTCTTATGGATGTGTTGTGTCATGTTGAATGATTTCTGAATATGGAATCACCCTTACATCCTGGGAATCAATATCACTTGATTTTGGTCAATAATTACTTAAGTGTATTGTTGGATTCAGTTTGCTAGTGTTTTGTTGAGGATATTTCAAACTATGTTCATCAGAGATAATGGCTTGTAGTTCTTTTTGTGTGTGTGGTTTCTTTATCTGGTCTTGGTGTCAGGGTGATACTGGCCTCATAGAATGAATTTAGAAGGTTTACTTCCTCTTCTAATTTTTGGAATAGTTTGAGAAGACTAGGTATTAAGTCTTCTTTAAATATTTGATAGAATTCACCTGTGAAACCATCTGGTCTTGGACTTTTTTTTGTTGGGAGTTTCTTTTTTTTTTTTTTTTAATTACTTATTCAATTTCATCACCGGTAATTGGTCAGTTCAAATTTTCTATTTTTGCCTGCTTTAGGTTTGGTAGATTATATGTTTCTAGGAATTTATCCATTTCTTCTAGGTTGTCCATATTATTATCATATAATTTTTCATAATACTCTCTTAGAATTATTTGTATTTGTGTGATGTTGGTTGTTATTTTTCCTCTTTGATTTGTAATTTTGCCTATTTGGGTCCTCTCTCATTGGCTCCTCTTTAAAATTTTTTTTAATCTTTATTTATTTTGAGAGAGGGAGGGAGGGGGAGAGAGAGAGAGAGAGAGAGAGAGAGAGAGAGAGAGAGATAATGAGCAGGGAAGGGACAGAGAGAGAGGGAGACACAGAATCCAAAGTAGGCTCCAGGCTCTGAGCTATCAACACAGAGCCCAACATGAGGCTCGGACTCATGGACTGCAAGATCATGACTGCAAGATCATGACCTGGGCCAAAGTTGGAAGCTTAACTGACTGAGCCACCCAGGCGTCCCTCTCATTGGCTCCACTTAAAATTTTGTTTTTATTATGAACAGTTTTTTGAGACAGAATATTGAGAAAACTGGCCTCCACAAAAGTTGAGCTGTTTGCACTGTGGACGTAATAAAAATGCTTTTAAATTTAAATTGTGTATTGTTTTTTTGGTGTGTGTTCAAAAATGCTATGGATTCTAGGACAGTTGTTACCTGAAAACTTTAGTTGGGAGTCTCTATGAAGGTACTTAAAATACTCAACTGTATCATGACCTGGCACTCTTCAGTAAACAAGCATGGGAAAAAAAATCTCTTCCAGTATCACCTCTCACAAAGGCTGTGAAGTACTTGACCTGACAACTAGGTTTGGATTCTTATACTATGTTCACGGTCTATTCATTATGCTATGGCACTTTCTGCTAATCACTTATTATGGCACAAAGTGAGCACTGTTAACCTCTTTAAAGAACTCTGATCCAATATTGAATTACTTTCATGAAGGTTCTTGGAGCACAGGATCAAGCTGCCTAAATCACACAAAACCCTGGCACAGTCATTGTAAAAACAGTCATCGTTTTTAATCAGATAAATTGATTATGACCCAGTTAGGTAGGCAAAAAGGTAGTTATGGTCTGGGAAATCTGCAGATAATAAGTTTTTGCCTGATAAGGTTTTGGGGCTTAGAGCTCAATACCTTGGTGAAAAGAGAGGGATTGGGAAAGGCATTGATGAACTTCAGTAATAGAAAGCAGAACTTAGCAAACAGATTATTAAGACTGAGCTCAAACATAAGGGAACAAAATAGAAATCCGGTTACCAGAATTTAAGCAAAATCAGAATTTTGGTCACAGGAATATGGGAGAAAAATATTTTGCCCTTAGGTCTAAAACTCTGGTTCCCTATGGGATTATCAGAAAACAATGTTGATCCCAAATCTCCTGTGTATTGAAATGAAGTTCCTTGAGTCCCCCCTGACAAGTGGGTTCCACATTCTGGGGTCAGACTTAGTCCAAAGGTCAGAGTCTAGCATTCTAACCCTAGGAAATGAGGGATTTGGAGACTGGGTATCTCGAGGATTTTGAGAGCTATGAATGATCATTGGGTAAGATTCTTTTAATTCACAAAATCAAAGTTGTATAATGCTTTCTGTAATGATTTGATAGCTAATAAATTCTTTTTTTTTTAATTTTTAAATTTATTTTGAGAGATAGCATGAATAGGGGAGGGGCAGAGAGAGAGAGAAAAGAGAGAGAGAGAGAGGGAGGGAGAGGGGAAGAGAGAGAGAGAGAGAGAGAGAGAGAGAGAGAGAGAGAGAGAGAATCCCAAGCAGTCTCCGCACTGTCAGCACAGAGCCCAATGCGGGGCTCCAACTCATGAAAACACGAGATTATGACGTGAGCCGAAACTGTGAGTCAGACGCTTAATTGACTAAGTGACCCAGATATCCTGATAGCTAATAAATTCTATTGTTATGCCAGAACTGAAAAATTAATTACCAAAAACACTTGTTTTTTTGCTATATTTATTTTCTAATAGTTTTCCAAATAATCATCCACAAGTTAGCTCTGCCATGCCTTTTGTTTTTTTTTTTTAAAGACAGGAGTAGAGTTCCAAATTAAAAAAAAAAAATTATGACAAGAATGGAAATAGGTACACTAGAATTGTTATGCAGCATATTAAGAATTCAGGCTCGGTGGAATCTGAGTGAGCCCTCGCAGAATTTGCTTCCCCTCTCTAGAACCGGGTCACCATGGCAACTGGACTGAAATTGATGAGAGCAATTAGAGTTTTTGAATTTGGTGGACCAGAAGTGCTGAAACTCCAGTCGGATGTGGCAGTACCAACTCCAAAAGACCACCAGGTTCTAATCAAGGTCCATGCATGTGGTGTAAACCCAGTGGAAACATATATTCGTTCTGGTACTCACAAGATAAAACCACTCTTACCCTATACACCTGGTTCAGATGTAGCTGGGGTAATAGAAGCTGTTGGAGATAATGCATCTACTTTCAAGAAAGGTGACAGAGTTTTCACTACCAGCACCATCTCTGGGGGCTATGCCGAGTATGCTCTTGCAGCAGATCACACTGTTTACCCACTGCCAGAAAAACTGGACTTTAAACAAGGAGCTGCCATCGGTACCCCATATTTTACTGCTTATCGAGCTCTGCTCCACAGTGCCCGTGTGAAAGCTGGAGAAAGTGTTCTGGTTCATGGGGCTAGTGGAGGAGTTGGACTGGCAGTATGCCAGATTGCTAGAGCTTATGGTTTAAAGGTTCTGGGCACAGCTGGTACCCAGGAAGGACAAAACATCGTTTTGCAAAATGGAGCCCATGAAGTGTTTAACCACAGAGAACATAATTATATTGATAAAATTAAGAAATCTGTTGGTGAAAAAGGAATTGATGTGATCATTGAAATGTTAGCTAATGTAAATCTTAATAATGATTTGAATCTTCTGTCACATGGAGGACGAGTAATAGTTGTTGGCAGCAGAGGCCCTATTGAAATAAAACCACGGGACACCATGACAAAGGAATCTAGTATAATTGGGGTTGCTCTCTACTCATCAACTAAGGAGGAATTTAGGCAATATGCAGCGGCCCTTCAAGCTGGAATGGAAATTGGTTGGCTGACACCTGTAATAGGTTCTCAGTATTCATTGGAGAAGGTGGCCCAGGCTCATGAAAATATCATCCATAGCAGTGGGGCTACTGGGAAAATGATTCTTCTCTTAGAATGATTAAGTCTTTCATGTATTTCTTGTGCAATTAGAAGTTTCCTGCCCCAGTTTTACTTATACTACTTTTGCTAAAATAGTGAGTTTCTTATATTGAAAAACAAGATTTAGCTTTAGAGATCTGGAATAAATTGGAGTACAATTTATTTTATAGTTCACAATATGCTTTATGCCTCCCACCGAGCTCTAATCAAGGAGTCATCATAGTAGGAAGTAGAATGTTAGTAGCCATTTGGCATTGGGTACATTACAGAAATTCCTAGTACTTGATCATTAATTCCATACCTTGGACTAAAGCAAGCTAATTCAAAGTAAGACTGCGTGATTTCCAAGCCTATTTGTGCTTGTAAAGGATCTTCAGTATATGTTCAGCCCAGAACTCTATTGGACTCTGAAGATTTTCTAGACTAAACAAGACCCCTTTTCCAAACTAATCTCATTGGCAAGATAAACAATGTCCACAGAAATTTGTTTTTTAAAAAATAGTTTTCCAATATTTCCCCAAATATTAGAACATTCAGTGTGTTAATGGTTGATTACTAATTATCCATATATTCTGTGAAGATAGCAGCCTTATCTTTGTTATAATGTGATAGTAGGTCCGTAGTCTCTCCAGATAGACACTTCTTGATGATTTGATTTTCAAAGTAAATTTAGAATTATCTGTGTGATGGGAGTCATATATTTTTCTTTAAATTACTAAACAAATTTGACCTATTAAGAGTGGGCGGCTTTTGTTTTCATAGCATGGTAACTTGCAGTGAATTCTGTAGAAAAATAAAAACTGTTTATCTATTTCATCTTTATATAATACTTGCCTTACATCACATCTCTTACATAGTTCCTAATGATTAATTCCTAACAGTGTTCTGTGTTGGAAGTCTTTATCTATACTAAATAAATGCCATCAATGTTATGTGCAAGGAAAAAAAAAAAAAAAAAAAAAAAAAAAAAAAAAAAAAAAAAAAAAAGAATTCAGGCTCTTTCATGTAGTTTTTAATAAAGATAAAAACCCTCATCAAACCAATATATGACTTGACTACTGGTATTTCTCGAGGGACCAGAAAATGGAAGACAACCATGGTATGAGGAATTATTTCAAATGCTGCCTGGTTGTGCAATCTGAAAGAAAAATACATGAAGTAGATAAATCAAATTTACTTCAGATCTAGCCACAAATCACTTCAAGATCAATTTCTTAAATGGATAAGTACATTTCTATACTTTTTTTTTTTTTTTTACTATAATTACATCCACTGTTGTGTTTCACAGGTCACCATTTTAACACTATGAAATACTTCTCAGAATCCTCCTTAACAAAGATATGAAAATGAAAAAAAAAAAAACACATAAATTAGCCACTTGGTGGCTCATAACATGGGGATGAATGGAAAGGCTTTGACTTTAACCTCTTTACACCATAGTGGATGTAACTGTTTACACAATGAGAAAGAAGACACTAAGACTAATTGAGACTAGGCACGATCATTGGCAGATTGGGTAAGAGCTAATTCATGCATAAATTTTGAAGCGAACATAATATACATTTTTATATCTTTTTGAAAATAGTGTCTATTTTTAATTGTATCCAACTTCATCTGCCTTGACATGGAGATGTTGGGTAGGCATTTGAATATATAAATCTAGAGTTTAGTGAAGAGGGCTGGACTACAAGCCAATGGAAGGGTTATCAGAATTTAGATAATATTCAGAGGACTTGGGTGGGATGGAATTAAAGTAATGTAAATAAAGGTTAGAGGATAACAAAAAACTAAACCCTGAGATATTCACTTAATTTAGAATTCAGGAAAGTGAGAAGTAACCAGCAAAAGTACCCCAAAAGGGGGAAGTCAGAGAGATGAGAACCAGTTGAGGAAAAACTGTCCACAAATCAAGAAAAATGGAAGTTTAGTAAATATCCTCAAAAGATCAAATAAATGATTAAAATTTGGTGTTGCGAATAGTGATTTTGGTTGGAGTGGTATTAACAAATTGTAATTGGAGTGAGTTCAAAAGGGGATGGTTCAAAGGATTTCAAAAGAGAAGAGACAGGCAGCATAGACAGCTATATTAAAGGGTCTGGCTGTAAAAAAGGTAGAGTTGTTGGGTCACGAAAAGCTATATTTCTTGGAGAAAAGATTGCTTGCAGTATATTTCTCATTCAAAGCCTTCTTATACGTGAGCTGTATGCATTGAACTAAATTTGGACTAAGAAACGTATTCAGCCAGGAATATTATCTGTGTTCCTTTCTTTAGAGTAAGAAAGATAACCACTAAAACTCCCTAGGAAGGGAAAACACTGCAGTACTAATAGGTGGCTGTTTACTTGTTATTGTTTTCAAGAGAAGTTTTAGTACTGTAGCCAAAGTGAGGATTTGGGAGTTACGCAGACCCCAGTTCAAATCCATACACTGTTTTGATGTACATTGTAATTTTAGTTTAGATGTTTGAATTATTTCTGCATTAGAATGCAGACTTCAAGTGTAGATGTGGAGTCAATTTGCAACCTGTGAGGTGCTGGTAATTGATGGGTTTTTCCTTTCATGGTTGATTTTTAGGCTTGATGAAATAACATTTTAATAAGTTTTAAACTTTAAAACTGTTCATTTTAAAAAATTCTGAGTGCCTGACAAACACTTAACAAATGTTAATTATGATTGTGATAGGAGACACCCCTCCCAACCATACAGATGAACTCAAGCTAGTCAACATAGTTTTAGAAGCTGTGTGCGTCACAGAACCTGTAACTGAACCAAGGAACTTAAACTTGAATTTGCATGTTGATAAGTCAAAGAGAGAAACACCAGGTAAAATTGTACCACAGAGTAAACTTTATTTGCAGTAAATAAGGAGATCACGGGGGATAACTTCCAAAGCCCTGACTACCTACAGAAGAGTGGATAGTTCCTTTTATTTAGAATTAGGATGAATATTTAGATAGAGGAGTCTTGTAGGTTTAGGTAGAGGCTGGCCTAAGGTGCTGCATGCTTACAATGTGTTATGTAAATGAAGCTTGTGTTCCTCCTTGGGCCAGGATTTTAGTATTATAATGAGGTAAAGGTAACTGTCACGCCTTAAATCCCTCTGTGGTTCATCTGCACAGGTGTGAGTCAGGGGTTAAGTTCAAACTGGTTTGTTTAGGCTGGCAGGAACTCTTTGTGCAGTTGTCATTGTTTGAGGACTAGTTTCAGTTTTCATCACAGATGCTATGCCCCTTGGGTCTTTTGCCTGATTTAAGAGATGAACTGGAAAGAAGAGCTTAAGGAAAAATGTGAGACATAGATTTGTTGGTACAAGCAGGCGAGCAGTAAAGGTCAGGTCTTGGAGTCTACCTAATGACAAGGATCTTCAAGAAATCTACTGGGGTGCCTGGGTGTCTCAGTCAGTTGACCACCCAACTTCAACTCAGGTCATTTGATGTCATGGTTCCTGAATTAGAGAAGCCCTGCATTGGGCTCGCTGCTGTTATCACTGAGCCCTCTTTGGATCCTCTGTCCCTCGTTCTCTCTGCCCCTCCCCGTCATGGCAGCGCATTCTCTCTTTCTTTCAAAAATAAATATTAAAAAAAAAAAGAAATTTACTCTAACGGTGAAATAATCTTAAAGATAATTTTTTATGAGCCTAAGAGTATTCAATGTGTGTAATAGAGAAGAATCTTTTTTAGACATTATACTGTAGGGAAATAGTGGACATTAGTCCAGCATAAACATCTTCTTGTGTTTGGGAAATTATTTGTAGTCTTCATCTTGAGAGGTGGGATTCTGTCTCTACCCATACAAATTGTATAAGGTCAGATATTGTTCTTTCAGACTTAGAGAAGTTTGAGTGCATCAAAGACAAATTGGACCAGACAAGTTAAATAGACAAGGATGATTTTATTCAAAACTATTAAAATAAAGGAAAGAGATTAAATTCAAGTTTCTTGAAATGAAAGGTAGAGATGTTTTTAAATGCTGGAATGAGCCAGTGGAAAAGTACTGGAGAATGTTACAGGGGAGGTGGGCCAATTAGCAAACATAATTAGACCATTTGTGTTTGCTAATTGGCACTTATCTCATCAAAATTAAACTTCTACCTTTCCACAGAGACTGGGAGATGGGGGTGCTATCTTCTTTGATGATTACATTTCAAAGGGATGGCTCTCAGGTCCTTGAAAAAGACATTTCTGAGTTGTGGAACTGGCAAGAGGCTGAAAGAAGATTTACATCTCAAAGGGACGGAGAAAGAATTTACAATTGCAAGTTTTCTTAAGTAAATGCTCTAAGAAAAGGGATGTCAGAGGACTACAGTCTGGAAGAAACCTGTCTAAAGTTTGAATCATACTGAGGGGAATGTTAAGGCTGCTTGGTCAGAAGGCAGACGATTAAGACTTGGTCAATTGGATGTCTCCTCTTGGGACCTTTGGCATTTACCCAGGTTTTAATATGCACAGTCCAGTGCCCACTGGGAATGGTGAAGGTGATGTTGGAGTTGAGATTCCAACAACATATTAGACATGATATTTAATAGTGGCAGACCCCAAAGCATCTTTCCCATAGCCAGACTCTCCCTATGGTTATATTCATAGCTTCTTAGATTATCTTGGTTCCTGTCTGAATTATGAGCCTGGTTTACTGGTTTGTCTTTGATTTACTGGAACTCTCCAGTATTTGGGCAAAAATAGTCTTTCTGCTTAGTTAACTAGAATTTATTTTTCCTTTGCTTGCAGTGAAGCACACTGACTGCTCTTTAATGTTTTTCTGGATACATTTTGAACATTTTCATGCTGGATGACATTTCTTTTATGCCACTAAGAAGAGTTTTATTTACTCCTCTTTGGCATTCCATTGTCACTATCGTCACTGTGAATTCATCCTTACATTGCCTGGAAAAGTAACAACAGTTCCACATACCATAGCCTGTCCTCAAAAGAATATGCTATGCCAGAATAAACGATGAAAACTAATTAAAACTTTAAATGTGACTAAAACAACTGGGACCACTACATTCAGCATAACTGAGGATATAGAAGATCTGCCAAAAATGTGAATTTAGTGTTTTATCGATTCATGTGTAGATGTAAAAATAAGGATACAAATGTACTTCTTTAACATGGCATCTTCTTATTCCTTATGAGGTTATTTATTATATATTATTATAATATTCCCCAGTATTGTATTTTTCGCCTTCATCCTTCTTCCAGTCTTTGCTTTGAAACAAATATTTCTTCAACAAAATTGATCTCACCAGTATAATGTGGGATGCTCTGAGAGATATTTGTAATATAGAAATTTAATTCTTTAACTTTGAACAGCTTAAAAACTTAACCAGCCGATACTGAAGAGTGTTAATGTGGTCATTATAATGGAAGCTTATAGGAACATAGAGGATCTACTCCATGGCATAAAATAAGGAAGATTCAACTGCTTGTATATTGGGGGCAATATGATAGGGTGAAAAGAGCTTCGTCTAGAAATTAGAAAAATCATTTTGTATTATTTTTACGAAGTGAATTGATCTCATCGGGTCATTTGGAAAATAGGGACAATAATAATATGTGTCCACCTCAGCAAATTGTGATGAAAGCAAGTAGCAAAATAGTATACATACAATCTCTGACTCAATGGTGAAGGCCTGTGTACATGTAGGTCATTATTAATGCTAATTAATTGTTATGGATATGAAAGTTAGAAACTTATTTTTGTTATTAGTATTATTAGAATTATTAAGTAGTCAACAAATATTTTATTGCTATTACTATTACAATTATTCCTTGTTTTATAGTTAGATAAGTTGCTCAATAACATCATCTTTCTGAGGAATTGTTTTACTTATGTGACATGTCAGAAGAGCGCCATTTTGAGTTTGTGGTCTCCAAACTTGTCAACACCTGCTCCTCCTCTCTCTCTTGTACTTCAGTAAAAGGTAGCTCCATTCTTCCAGTGGCTACTGTCAAAAACTTTGGCATTATCATTTCTCTTCTTTCTCACATATGTTATATCCCATTTCTCAGGCTATGTCTTTAAAATATGTTGAGGGGACACTTGGGTGGCTCAGTGGGTTGAATGTCCAACTCTTGATTTTGGCTTAGGTCATGAGCCGAGGGTCATGGGATTGAGCCCAACATTGGGCTCCGCTCTGAGTGTGAAGCCTGCTTAAAATCCTCTCTCTCTCTGACTCTCTCCCTCCCCTCTCTCCCTCCCCTCTCTCCCTCCCCTCTCCCTCCCCTCTCTCCCTCCCCTCTCTCCCTCCCCTCTCTCCCTCCCCTCTCTCCCTCCCCTCTCTCCCTCCCCTCTCTCCTCTCTCTCCCTCTGGCCCTCCTCAACTCACACTGTCTCTCTCTCTCAAAAAAAAAAAAAAAGTGACAAATCTGCACACTTCTCACCACTATGACAGTTACCTTCCCCACAGTTTGCCCACCCACTGTGGTCTCTCTATTGAACTACTGTAATAGTATTGCAGTGGCCTTCCTGTTTCCACACTCAGTGCTCAACCCAAGAGACATAGTGATTCTGCAAAATGTAGAGCTAATCATGTCACTTCTTGCTTAAGATCATCCCTTAGGTTTCTATCACCACATAAGGCCTAACATGAGTGTCTCTGCTCTTCCTGTCCCTTTATCTCTTTTATTAGTTATCTCTTTCATTAGACTTTGACTTTCACTCTGGAAAGCCAAAAATACTCCTGCCTCAATGACTTTGAAGTTGGTATTCCCTCTGTCTAAAACACTCTTATCTAGGATATGTAGAGGGCTTGCTTGCCACTTTCTTTGTGTCTCTGTTCAAAGACCCCCTCTTCCACAAATCCTTCACTGACCATTGTATCCAAATCACAAGCTCTGTTACTCTCTATAACTTGTTCTACTCTTTTTTTCCTGTAACACTTATATCTACCTGACATTATACGGTGTTTAGTATTTGTGTATTACAAGCTCCATGAAAACACAGACTTTGTCTCATTCACTGCTTTATTTTTTCAGAGATGAAATCAGTTCATAATGTGTGAATGACACTCAGTACATTTTCGTGAAAAGAATAAGTGAATGAGTCAGTTTAAAATGTGATGTCTTTTGATTATTTCCCTAGAGATCAAATTTTATGAATTTTTCTTCTATAAGCTTGGTCAGGTGGGAGGCTGGGTGCTTCATATCTAAAAAACGAAAGGATTAAGGCAAGGTCGCTTCCAATTTTTATTAATCAAAGAACTGTAGACACCGTAATGTCTTAGTCCCTTATTATTTTTCATCACCATGAGCCCAACAATATTATTATATCTAGTTGATTAAACTGTATCTGAAAACAAAAATTTGGTGTTTTAGTCTGGGCAACTCTAATTTGGATAAAAGTATGCTTTGCCTAAAGTATGCTTTGCTTGTTTTGCTTAAAGCTTTGAAAAATGTAGCACATTTCTTCCAAAAACCAGTGTACTTTAGTGGACCCTTACCAATGTGAACCCTTAGGTTGGACCTCTGTTTTAAGAGCCATGGTCATGGAGATAGCACCAAATATAACCTTACTATTTTGACCTGATGGAGGAACACGTTTTATGTATATGCGTACAGATGTTACCTGGCCATACTCCTAAAAATGTCAAGTAAAAGGATACTATCGTAAAGTTGAAGAGCTGAGCTTTTGAATTCAGACCTTAACAGACTGGTTCTTCCATTTGTTAGGTATATGAACTACAGCAAGTTGTTGAACCTATTTTTTTTTTAGCTATCAAATGAAGACAATAGTATGTAAGAATTGAACAATATCTTCAGTGAATAATTGAAAGAATTGAGGTCCTTAGGACAGCATCTGTGAAATAAATTTATAAAGGGTGGTAGTGATAATAAGAGGATGATGTTTTCACTAGGATTGCTACCTTGGCATCTTATGTCTTTCAACACTTAAGGGTCTAGAAGACCTCCCCACCACTAGCAGATGTCATAAAACCCAGCAAAAATATAAATAAATCTTCCATAGTTGGAAAAAAATACATTTTCCTATCTTTTCACTATTTCTAGTAGTAACACACACCTTCTAGAAATGACCAGTCATCTAGTTTCAGGGTTCTGCTTTCCACCTGAGCTCTATTTGCTCCTCCCTGTATTCACTGAGCCCTGACCCTCCATTTTTTTGTGTGTCTGTTGTACAGTAATATCATTTGATTTTGCTAGACTTCTCTTTCTGGTCTATGCTTTCTTCCATCCCTGCTTCCATACAGATTTGAACAAAAATCAAGAAAATAGTAAAGATATTAACATTTTTATTTGTCCTCTTTCAAAGGGTTTTGTCCATTTGTGTTTTTTCTCCTTCTCTAATTTGTGTATGTTAAGGATGAGAAAAAAGAGAAAAACAAATTTTAAAAAGTGGGAAGCAATTACATATGATCCTAGTGGCCATCTTGGAAATTTTTCATTAGAATAACTGAAGTTCATCATCTATATCTTTATTCCATCTATTGGTGAAAGTTTCTCACTTTATCATTTGTTTTCACAAAGACACAATATTAATATTTGTGTAGAACACATGTAACCTGAGTGACTTATTTTACAACTCTATGGGAACTGGAACAAGCTATAATTTTGGAGCAGGGAAGACACTGTAGTTCTCTGTATGTTTCCCTAATTAATGTCAGTGATAATGTTCAATAATCAAATGCCTAGGATATAGAAATTGCTGAGAATAAATTTGTTGACTATAAACTAAAGTGGTTATTTCTAACTTTGCGGAGCTACATGACTGATGTCCAATTCAAAATAAATTAGAAGGAATGCATAAGGGCACAATTACTCATTTTACCCATTGTTACTTACTTCTTAACTTCAAATGTATACATCTTTAGTAAGAGGAATAGGCCTATAATTTGTCTTGGATTGCAATTTACAGGGTACTTTGGCGAATTTCTCACTTTAGTAGTAGTTATGACTGTCACTGAAATTGTTCATCATACATGCACATGCATACTCTTAGGTTCATATATATCTCTGCAAACACAGTCATGTATTTATGCTATATACATGAATATAAGATTATAGTTATGAATTTAAAACCTGAATACATATGAATACATATAAATACATGCAAATAATCTTAGGGTCTATCTATTTGATCTACCTAACATGTGCCAAACTCTTTTTCGTGGTTAAACAGTTTGATACTGTTCCCCAACAATTGTATTCTGATTTATTAAACATACGCTAGCACATGAGAGGATCTGACACATAGAAGGTATCAATTAGGGGCGCCTGGATGGCTCAATCAGTTAAGCCTCCAACTTTTGGTTTTGGCTCAGGTCATGATCTCATGCTTTCATGAGTTCAAGCCCCATGTCAGGCTTTGGGCTGGCAGCACAGAGCCTGCTTGGGATTCTGCCTCTCCCCCACTCATGCTGTCTCTGTCTCTCTCAAAATAAGTAAATAAACTTTTTTAAAAAAAGTTACCAATTAAATAGCTGTTGAATAACAGCAACCTATACATGGAATTTTTGGATAAATATTTTTGTGTTGAAGTTTTTTTTTTTTAAAACCAGTCTGTTGAGGTATGATTGACATACAAAATACTGTACATATGTAATGTATACAACATGAAGAGTTCAGAGATAAGAATATACTGGGAAACCATCATCACAATCTATTTTAAACTTTATTGTAAATACTCCATAGTGGATGTAATTATTGACATAGTCTTGAATATAAAGTTTGGTGTCACAATTAATGGAAAATGGTATGATATCTTCTCTAGGGAAAATTTTAGAGGTAGATATATCTACTAACAAGATTTTTTAGAAATGGATTTATGGACTCAACCACTTGATGTTTATTAATAATGTGGGATAAACATGGGGGAAATTTTATCTGTGCTTTGGAGCCAATACTATAGACTATATTTCTGTTAATGTGTTTATGCTTATCATCTTGTTAAAAATCATATAGAGTGTCATTTCCCTCATTTCAATCAGGTCTTAACTCCCTCCCAGATACTTTTTACATACATTATTTATATAGCAAAGTCAAAGGGCAAAGAGAATAATATGAATTGACTTGATTTCAGTATTTGTCTGTTTCTTATTATCTAAGAGCCTCAGAGTTTTTCTTTTCCTCCCATACCTGGGGATTTTAGTTAACTTAAACTTAAACCAGCTTTAACTCTAAAATGTCAAAAGAAATGTGGCTCTCACATTTTTAATGCTAAATTTGATGAGTATGATCAAATAGCCAAATAAATTAATAGATAAATAATAAAACTTTACTGAGGTTATAGTTATTCCATATGAAGATTGAAAGTGGTTTCTCAAAATACAAAGGTAATGATAACTTTTATTGCCTTGAAAAAGACTTGGCTAAAATAAAAGTTTCATGGGAAAACTGCTACTGATCTTTAAATATAGAAATGAGGAGAGATTACAGGAATGAGTCACTGGGGGGATAACTAAAAAAGGTTGTGCAGACTTGAATTCTAGTTGACCTATATCAGTCTCCTTTTTTTGAATCCTATCAAAGAAAAAAAAAACAAAACAAAAACAAAAAAAACCTGACTATTAACTTTCCTAGTCCATTAATAGACTGGGATCCTAGATTTGGGAACTTGATGGGTAGGGATTGAGATACCTGTTAAATTCAGAAAACATGATTTTTTTTTTTTTTTGAGTTTGTTAAGGGAATTCATACTTAGGATATAAACTATTCTAGTGTCAGAGGACTTGCCTGTGTTTCTTGCATTTTGTGTCAGTGGAACTGTTTCCATGATATTCTTATAAATCCTAGTGACCACTGAAAAATTAGAAATAGGAACCCATGAGAAGACTTACTAATCACTGGTGGTTGATCCCACAGTCAAGGTGTTGAATCAGCAACAGCAGATCTGGTGGAGATGTCTGAGGTTACCCCTCCTATTAATGGGTTTTATTTATTTATTTTTAAAGATTATTTAGTTTGAGAGAGAGCATGAGCACAAGGTGGGGGAGAGGCAGAGAGAGAGAGAGAGTATCCCAAGCAGGTTCCACAGTCTTAGCATGGAGCCTGACGGGGGACTTGAACTCACTAACCATGACTTCATGACCTAAGCCAAAATGAAGAGTTGGACACTTAACCAACTGAGCCACCCAGGCAACCCTGTTAATGGGATTTAAATTCAATGTGGCCTCTTGATGGATTCTGTGAAAGACAAATTGGCCCCTGTAATCAAGAGATGCATTTATTCAAACTATTGCAATAGAGATAGCATTCATTCATGAGGAACATGTCAAAGAAGAAAGAGAAAACTTGGTCATAGTTATTATTATTTTTTTTAATTTGGAGATTTGGATATTTTTTTTTGTTTTTTCTGTTGTTGTTTTTTTTTTTTGTTTTGTTTTTTTTTTGTTTTTTGTCTATGGGCTATATTTTTCTCAGGACTGGTTGTCCAGTCTTTCTCATAACTCCCTTGTTACCTTGCCTTTATAAATATCCCAGATTTTCTCCTACTTCTTTAACAAATTCTTCTTTAGTAAATATTTTCCCTATTGAAGGGCCCTGAATAAAATTATCTTCATAATTTGTAGGGGGCATCTTGACTCTCACGGAATCAATCAAGAGTCTACGATTAGTTTGGATCTCATTAACAGTCGTTGGACATATTTTGTTACGGGAGCTAAATCGGGGTGATTTCTTTGACAGTATGATTTGAAGTATCGATTAAATAATATACTGTCATGACCAATTTTTAAAGAGTTTGAGAGCAACATGATAGAGGATCTCCTCAAAGGGTTAGTCATTTGGTGAAAGATAGACACTGTGGAAAGCAGTGAAAAGCAAGATTAGGACAGTTCTAATATTTCAAGTTTCTCCTAATCGCGTGTATAGTGTGGTTATGCTCTGGTTAACCAAAGGTTTGAATAGGAGGCTCAACATCTACATTAAAGAGAATAGAATAGGTAAAAATTAGCTTCTGATTGGACAGCACTGTCAAAGGAAATACTTACCCTTCGCTCTTTCTTTGTGCCCCTCCTTAGTGGAAAAGTTACCAATTTAACCAGCTAAAAATCCCAAAACACTGATGAGTACAATTCACCTGTAAAAAGCATTAATGTGCATGCAAAGTCTAAAATTGGATGTGGCTTCTCTTTTTTCGTCCATTCAAATTAACAGATCCAGTATCTGCTTTATAGGCTGGTGTAGGCCACCTTTTTCCAAAGCTTGCTCTTTTGCTCTTCTTCCATGCAGACTTCTGGGCTATGGAAGGTGCCAGAATTCAGATTTGAGCAGGGAAGCGGGTAAGAGTAGATGTGCTGATGGAGGTGACAGTTGAGGAGACTCTAAGTTACAGCCTGAAGTTAGAGACTTGAATCATGATTTTCTGGGTTAACCCGATGTTTTATATTCTAAGACCTGCTGTAACAAAGTCCCACAAACTGGGTGGCCTAAAACGACAGAAATTTATTTTCTCACTTTTGGAGACTCCAAGTCCAAAACCAACGTATAGTCAGGCCCATCCTTCTTCTAAAGGCTCTAAGGAAGAGTTCTTCCTTGCCTCTTCCTAACTTTCTAACATCTGGTGACTCCCAGGGATTCTGTGGTTCCTTGGCTATAGCTTCACTACTCCTCATACGGCCTTTGTTTTTTTCATGGCTTTCTTTACTTCGTGTCTTCACCTGTGTGTCTTTTCATAAAGCAGTCAGTCATTAGATTTGGGACCCACTCTAATCCAGCGTGACCTCGTCTGCAAATTACATTTGCAGAATCTGCAATTTCCAAATAAGGTCACATTCTGAGATTCCGTGTAGATATGAATCTTAGGGGGATGCTCTTCGAAATAGTATGCTGGCTACTAATTGTTACTTTGCTTTTTTCACCATTTTCTCCCTATGCATACATCTTGTTCAGGGGTCTCATTATCAAGGAATACTTCCAGGTACGTTGCTTTTTGTGCCTTGCTCTCAGAAGTAGCATAAATCCCTTATGCAGAGGGTTTTAAGCATTCACAGTAAGTAGCCTTTGGAGGGTGCAGGTGAATGCAGAAGAGATGTGGGTGGGTCCCTTGTAATGCCTGCTACAGGAATCTTCTTTTAAATTCTATTTTTCTGAATGACTTGATACTACATTTTAGAAACAAATAAGTTTATACTTCCCATTTAGTTTAGAAAAAGAAATATTATTTATGTGCATTTAAATGTTTTTATAATTTGAATAGTCATTTGACTGTATAAGGTAATTAAAACCATAAAGAAGAACTAAATATAGCCATCCTAAAAGTGGGATTGTGATTGGTGGACTCACCACCTTTCTCCCATTATTAAATGACATTTAAAGTAACAATTTCCTAAAACAACATACCTCACTTAATAACATTGTTTTTCACTTAATAAAGGATAGATATCTTACATTACAGCTGGAGTTAGTAGAACTCAGAGCTGTAAAATGCTCTGAGTTTTTTTTTTTTTATTAAAATTCTAATCTTTTCTAAGTATGTATATAATCTGATCATTTAGAAAACGGGATTCTTAAACCATCTTGTATTTCTCTTAGACTGTCTTGTACTCCTTTAAATAGTAGTCTTTGCTGTGGTTTCCATTTTTATGATTTTACAAAAAAATCATAAACCTTATTATTTAATCCACTGTAACAGTATTAAAAATTATGCAGTCCCTTTTGTCATAGACTTGTCTTTGTGTATATACACCCCAAAATTCTTTTTTTAAGTGTTTATTTGTTGAGAGAGAGAGAGAGGGAGAGTATGGTGGAGGGGAAGAGAGAGAGGGTGAGAGGATCCCCAGAGGGCTCTGTGGTGTTAGCACAGAACCCGATATGCGGCTCAAACTCAGAAACCATGAGATCATGACCTGAGCTAAAATCAGATGCTTAACCAACTGAGCCACCCAAGCGCCCCACAAAATTCCTTTTTGGGGTGCTAGGGTGGCTCAGTCATTTAAGCATCTGGCCCTTGGTTTCAGCTCAGGTTATGATCTCACAGTTTGTGAGACTAGGCCCACATAGGGCTCTGGTGCTGACAGTGTGGAACCTGCTTGGGGATTCATTCATTCATTCTCTCTCTCTCTCTCTCTCTCTCTCTCTCTCTCTCTCTCTCTCTCTCCCCCTCTCAGTCTCTCTCTCTATCTCTATCTGCCCCTGCCCCTCCCCCTCTTTGGTCTCAGTGTCTCTGCCTGAGGGGTATCTCCCTCACCCCCTCTCTCAAAATAAATAAACAAACTTTAAAAAAATTCTTTCTGGGGAGCCTTGGTGGCTCAGTCGGTTGAGCATCCGACTTCAGCTCAGGTCGTGATCTCCCGGTTCCTGAGTTGGAGACCCACCTTGGGCTCTGTGCTGACAGCTCAGAGTACCGTGCCTGCTTGGGATTCTGTCTCTTTGTCTCTCTCTCTCTCTCAAAAATAAATAAAACATTAAAAAATTAAAAAAATTGTTTCTGATAATAATCATTTATGTGTGTGCATCGTATTTATAATGAAAATGGTCAGGATGGCAGAATAGATAGATGGTAATTGTCAGTGTAAGTGTATAAATCTTCATATTTATCACTAGATATGTTTTAATCTCTATTGTGCCCTACTCTCTTTCCTTTGTTCTTATAATTTAACTCCATTTTTATTTTATGATATAGTTACATTTCATATATATTTCTCTCAGCTATTTGAAATTATTTTTAGAAACGACACTGTTTTAATATAAGGCATATGTGCTTATATATACTATAAAAGAGAGTAGCCTCTTATGCTTAACCAAAATTAAGCAAGCAAAATAAACCAAAGAGATGAAGAATGGCTACTTGGAAGTAGTCCAGGTGTGCAATGGAAGTCTGAAAACAAATCTATTCTTGTTATGTGTTGAATTTTCTGTTTATTTTATGAATATGTTAATTTGGGTATCTGCATTGATTTAGATATCCTAAGGACATCTGTAGATGTATTTGCTTCCTAGTTCTGCCTTAACAAATTAACACAAACTTAGTGACTTAAAACAACACAATTTATTACCTCACATTTCAGAAGACTAGAGGACTGAAATTAAGGCGTTTGGTAGGTTGGTTTCTTCACAAGTCTCTGAGGGATGAGCCTTTCCATGCCCCTCTTCTAGCTTCTGATGGTTTTAACAATCCTTGATAGTGTTTGGCTTATAAATGCATCACTCCAATCTCTACCTCCGTGTTCACATGATTTTCCTTCTGTTTCTCCATGTCTGTGTTTCACATCTCCCTCTGTTTTCTTATTAGGGCACCAGTCATGAAACTTAGAGTGGACCCTAAATCCAAGTTGATTTCATCACAACATTCATCTTTAACTTATATCTGCAAATACTGTTATTCCAAATAAGGTCACATTCTAAGATTTTGCATGGGCATATACTTGGGGGCCACTATTCAATTGACTACCTTAGCATTTTTGTCATCTGAGGAAACTGGTCCAAAATCGAAATACATGTGCTTTTAAATCAGCTGTAGATACATTGAGAATAGGAAATTGTTAAGCCTCAAAATTCAATTACTTATTTGATAGATGTTGAGTATGAGGCAAAGATAGATAACTTTATTGAATATTTGAATTCTATGATCTTAGCTCTTTTTAAGGACAAATGTTTAACTACACCTCCTAATGAAGCTTATCCTTGATATGCATATCCTTGCTATTCGGTATTACATGACCCAACTCTCAATTCTCCTACCCACTTTATAAATTGGCCAAGGATCATATGTGTCTGAGAAACTATACTAATGAGATTTTTGCTTTTTACAATATGAATTGAAGAGTATGGACAAAACAGTCACATAGTTTAACAATGGGAGTTGAAGCTCAAAGGATGCATTGAGAGGGGATAATGCAGTAAAGTAAAAGTCGCATCTCATTATGAACATATAAAAATAATGAGAAACAATAACTAAAGTAAGTAGATCATATAGAGATTACCCGTAGAGAGCGGGGATCCCAACTGATTGTGGGGATAGAAAAAGACAACAAAGAGCCTCACAACGCAAAGGATTTTATTCTTGCTGTTCCCTTTGCTAGGAATGCTCTTTTTAAAATAGCATCATGGTTTATCCCCTCACTTCTTTCAGGTTTATGCTCAAATGCTACATTTTCATATAACCTGTCCCTAATCACCATATGTTCAATAAGAAGCCACTGGCATCACCATTGTCCCCAGTGCACTACCCTCTAGCCCCCTCCTCAGATTTCTGTTTTAAAAGAGTACTTACCATAACACATGCACACACCTATTATATCTCTATTCACGATAATATAAATTACTTGAAGGTAAATCTTTGTTAAGTGCTCATTACTGTGAACTCAAATGCCTAGAAGAATTCCTGGAATATGACAAAGGCTTAATAAAACGTCATGAACGAAGAAAAGTGAATGAACTAAATAGAATCTGTGAGGTTCTTGAGTTCTGTTAATACATAAGTGGAAATTCTGGGAATGCTGGTGGGTCCCAAACCCAGTCTCGGTGTCCCTGAGGTGGTTTTGTACAACAGACCCTTTCAGCATTCCTTAAGGTACCTGACTTCAGTTTTGTATAATACCCATTTGATCTCGTGTGAACAAATCTTATTGTTTATAAGCAAGGCAATATGAGTTAAGTACAATACAGCTTCTTAGTGACAAAATTAGACGTAGAACCTAGACTCTACATATAGTTGTCTAAGTAAAATACATTAAGAAAATATGCTGCAAATATAAACATAGATTGAATTTCATAAATATAATTTATTGGCAAGATTATCCATTGGCTTGGGATATCTATGTCTTTTAATCTGATATTTTTAAGCAGATACTCAAAAATTGATAACATTTATAGTAAATAAGAAATGTGTACCTTTGCAATAACATTTGTAATTCTCCAACTCAGCAACAAGTTAAGTATATTTTTCTATTTGAATTGTCAGTGGAACAAGAGTATACTCAATGTAGAGTTGATCTGTGATTTTGATGAAAATCAGAGTTTACATTGCTATTTTCATGGGTATTATCAAAGGGATTTTTGTCTGCGCCTGCATTTTTAGTTATTCAAGGGCAGTTGTGAAACCAAGTTCTGTTTGTTTGTTCTGAAAACACTGTAATTCTTTTTATACCTTCTTAAATTAAAGCATACCTTCCCTAAAATGGCATTGTATTGGGTGGATTTCCCTCTGAGAGGTCCAAAATCTATTAAAGTGAGATATGAATGGAATTTTCTGCCCTAAACAGGATTAGGAAATACATTTCTGCCTCTACTGCAGAATGGTTCTTATTCAAATTGGGTAGGGTTCCTTTTTTTAACCCTGAGATCTCAAATGCATTCACATGCATTAAATACATCGGGAAGATATTTATAAATATTACATAGCCATTTGCAAAATGCATTTATTTTCAAATTGTAGATTGGGACATACACTTTTTTCAAGGAAACATGTATTTTTTCCAAATAATATGAGTAAAAACCAAGATATGTTATAATGACAAGATTTGGGAGTAGCCGTTCAAAAAGACATCTATATGAGATTACCAGAAATGGTAGCTGCCGGGGTACTTGGGTGGCTCAGTTGGTTAAGCATCTGACTTTGGCTCAGGTCATGATCTCATGGTTCATGGGTTTGAGACCCACGTTGGGCTCTGTGCTGACAGCTCAGAGCCTAGAGTCTGCTTAAGATTCTGTTTCTCCCTCTCTATCTGCGCCCCCCCCCACTCATGCTCTGTATCTCTCTCTCTCTCTCTCTCTCTCTCTCTCTCTCTCTCTCTCAAAAAATAAATAAACATTAAAAAAAAATGTAGCTGCTTTCTTTCAGTCTCCATTTCTTACAAATTGTAGTTATGTTTAATTAGGTTCTGATTAAGGCTGTGAATATACACCAAAGTGACACAAAGATAATTTATTAAATATAAATGTCTTAACATGTCTTTGCCTTTGTATTTCTTTATAATTTTTTTTCCATAAATTTCCTTTTCAGATCTGAGGGTAGTATACACAGGGCCTATTGATCCATTATATACTAAATATCTGTCTTTCAAAGTACCAATCATTTGCTAATAGCTATTTGCACAATTATTCACTGGAATACAAATTTGCAAATTCATAGCAAACAAAAATCACTTCTAAACTTAAATAAGACCTCTGCCTTGGTGATAAATGCAATTTTATGAAAATACTACCTCCTTCGGATCCTTTCTTTGTAAAATGTGGCATTAGCTGATATGTAACATTTCATACTTCAGAAATATAAGTACAAGATACTGAGAGGAATAATTGACTGACATAACTAAAAAGAACTGACTTGAAAAAAGATCATATTTGATCATAAAACAGTGATCATAATTACTATTTAATAGCTGTTACCCTGTTACAGATGTAAGTTCAAGTCTGGTTTTTACTCAGGAACAAATACATTAGTTAACCAAGTCTCAGGCTTTACATGTAGAAAAGATATACATATAGTAAAAGTGCCTATTACTAGTTTTCAATTGTCTATAGTGGGAGCTCTTTTCTTCTAAGAGAACTTCAAATTGCTGACTTTGATTTTAAGGGTTTGGTCTTCTCATCAACATATTTCAGATAAAACGGAATTTGTGAGAGCACTTACCCATAATAGCTATTGTCTACTTCACAAAGGAAGGGCACTTTTGTTGCAGTATTTTTTACCTCAGTACCCTGGATTTGGTGTCTTGCTGCTTCAAAGAAGGAAGAGGTGGACACAAAATAAAATGAGCAGCAGGCAAAAGTTTTATAAGTGTAAGATCAGAAAGAAAGAATAGTATGTAAGCTCTCTTTACAGAGAGGAGGCATTCAAAAGTGAATACTCCTGACTGTTGGCAAGGGACCTTGTTTTCTAAGATTTTGGTTACCCCCCACTTCCCTTCCCCCCTTGTTCTTTCTCAGGTTCTACCCTTATTGGCTTTGGGTGTTGGGTTATCCATTCCTGACTGGTTCGATTCCATTGTGTGAAGAGTCAGACTATGGTCACACTGTACCTCATAGAACTTAAGTTTTATGGTTGACCTATTTTAGTTAGGTATTTTGATTGTCAGATTCCTAAGTTCGTGAGGGGGAGTAGGTGGTGTCTGTTACATTCGTAAGAGGAACCTTATGCCTGAGGGAGTTTGCTGTGGTCAGATGCTCCCAGCTTTGTTTTAAAATCTGTGTTTTCCCCACCCAGGGATCTCAGGTCCTAACTTTTCTCTCTGCCTATTTTATCGTATCTTTCGCTGTAATACTTTCTCTGAAATATTTGCATTTTTGTAATTCACCAAAATTCTATTTTAATAAAATTTCTGATTATAGAATATGTGGTTTTCATGAGCTTTTTAAAATTAATAGACTGTGATTGTAATATAGAACTCTAGGACTTTTTAGAAATGAAAGTCAATTATTTTTAGAAGAGAGACTATATTGTGTGATAAATGTTGGCATTTGATCTTCCATGATTTTCATGTGAGATGGTCTAGTATTCTTTGGAACCTATCTGTTTTGCAACCCCCTCACTATTGCTATGTTTCTGCCCAGATAATCCTTCAATGATTCTTTCCTATAATGTATTGTCTAAGAAGACATTACAAGTCTAGGTGTTCTTACAAAATAAATATGGCATGGTTCAGTGATAAAAACATACGCATGAGGTCAGAAAAACTTGAATTCAAAGTCAGAGCCACCATTTACTAATAACACAATCCTGGGCAAGAATATTTAACCTTCTTGAATCTGCTTTCTTATCTTTAAAATAGAAATAATATAAAACCCATCAGTCTAATACAAGCATTAACTGAGATAATATACTACCCATCCAACTCAAGCATTCTGAGAAGTTTGGTATATTGGTTAGGACTCTCCAGAGAAACAGCACTAATAGGGTGTGTGTGTGGTGTGTGTGGTGTGATGTGGTATATACACACCACACCACACACACATATATATTTATATATATAGATATATATGTGTCTGTATAAAAATATAGATGTATTTATATACAGACATAAATATAGATACAAAATAAATACAAATATAAATAAGAATACATACAAATATACAAATCTATTTATTTATACACACACACACACACACACACACACACACACATTAATTAGTTACAGGAACTGCCTCATGCTTTTATGGAAGCCGTGAAGTTCCATGATCTGTTTATTATCTGCAAGCTGGAAAACTAGGAAAACTAGTGGTGTAATTCAGTCCTAAAACCTAAGATCCAGGAGACTAGTGGTGTAAGTCTCAGTCTTAGTCTAAAGACCTGAAAATCATGAGCAGGACAGTTAATGTTGTAAATTCTAGTCTGACTCTGAGAACCAGGAGCACTGATTTCCAAAGGCAAAGATACATGACATAGAGAAGATACATATTCTGGTTCAATAAAGGAGTAAATTTGCCCTTCCTTCGCCTTTATTTTTCTCCCCATTCAGACCCACAAGGGACTGGATAATGCCCACTCTCGTTGGTGAGGGAGATCTTTTTTACTCAGCTTACCAATTCAAATGCTCATCTCTTCCAGAAACACCCTCACAGACACCCAGAAATGATGATTCTGGGCATCTTTTAGCCCAATTAACTTGACTGACACATTCAATTAATTATCGTTTTAGTTCCTTCTCTTCTTCCATATTTGCCTTGTGTCATAGGCCTAGATACTTGCCTATAGAGGTCTTGTTTTGTTTTCATGTTCTCTGTAAGTTATAATAAAACCCTTAAGAGATTTCCCAAAGATGTTTTCATTCAGGGTCAGCTATGTTTGAAACTGTTAATCAATATTTCAAGGAAAGATAAAAATCTTATTTGAACATAAGAATAACCAAAGAAAAGTTGGCAGGAATAAAAGAGTTCGATATAGCTCATGTGTTGTAAACTAAAAATAAAACTAGACTGAGCTCGGGTAGTTGAGGTAACAACCATCAGAACTGAAAACCAGTCTGCAATATAAGAGTAAAGCCAGAACCAAATATGAGGTGTTAGGATAGATTATAGAAGAAGTCAAGAGAAGAACATAGGAAAGTCAGACTTGTAAATGACAAGTTTTTTTTTTTTTTAGTGTCTATTTTGAGAGAGGGAGAGCAAGCATGCTTGCTCGTGCACACATCAAATGAGCATGGGGGAAGGGAGAGGGAGGGAGGGAGGGAGGGAGGGAGGGAGGGAGAGAGAGAGAGAGAGAGAGAGAAAGGAGACAGACAATGCCAAGCGAACTCCAAGCTGATTCAGGGCTCCATGCAGGGCTCCATCTCACCAACTGTAAGGTCATGAGATCATGAGTCTGACACTTAACTGACTGAGCCACCCAGGCACCCCTGAAATGGGTGCATTCTGATGGGAGTTTGAGAAAATCCTCATTGTCTTCAGGATTACTTTTCCAAACCAAAGTGATTGACCCTTCTGTTATTAGGAGTTCATCTGGCTTCTTTAAGAAGCCTTTGAAAGAAAGGTTAGTGATTGAAAGGGAAGTGTTCATGTGAAAAGTCCTCATAACTTTTAAGTCCTGTACAAGATCAAGATAACCTGGAATTTTTACTGATCACATTGTACACTACTTAGCTCAGGCTGTAGTAACCCCATTAGTAGCTTGAATTTAGGTTCATTCTTAATTTTCTTACCTAGAATTAAAAGGGATGTGGAGAGGGATCTGTGATACCATTGCCTGAACAGCATCATAAACAAGTGTTTCTGACATCTTGTATTTCTGCATACATGTTAGTTTTGTGCTTTAACATACAACTCAAAGGTGAGAGTAAAGTGGAGTGCTAATTATTTATATAATTTATAATAGAAGACAAAATTTTATAGCTCAGCCTTTATAATATGAAATAGTATTATATTGAAGGAAAGCGTAAGATGTCATTTTCAACCTTTTTGGGGATAAACATTTAATTCCCATTTTGAAACACAGACAAGTTCCTAAGAACGGCATAATATAATTACATTTTCAATAAAAACACTAGTAAAACATAGCTTGTAATTCTTCTGGTCCCAGAATTAGTTACCTATTGGTTAATCTGAGCCTTTCATGTAACTACTGATAACACGTGAGAATCCCTCCATTCTAACCTGATGATGGATATATATTTCATACCTTATGATTGATTTATTATGTTAAAAACATTGTTATCTCTAAGTTACTTACCATGAATCAAAATATTGCCATAGATGGGTGTACGCATGTGCTCTTCTAATCAGTCATTGATTGATTTTTTCCTTCGCCTTTTCCACGTTTTGGCGATGAAATTTTTCTATGAACAATGAGATATGACCGATGTGAAAATGTGGGAATTATAAAGGACTTTACAAATACACACCATTATTGTTATTTTCTACTAAAGTGCAAGTTATGAATTTTTATTATGTATTTGATTTCAAATATATCATAGAAATTTGGTAAGCTGGGATTTTACCACTCACCATTTCATTCTTCCACATTTTATCCATTCTATTATGCCTATCATAAATCCTTCGTTTTACCTTCCCTGAGACTGTATTACTACCAGGAGTCCAAAAAATAAATGTTCAGAAAATAAGAAAGACAAACTAGTGAATTATTATGCATTTTGATATGTCAAGCTAAAGTATAACTGCAAAAAAAAAAAATCACAAATGCCTTGCATTCCTGAATTCACACCCTATTGGGATGTGGTGTTGTTATTCCCAACAACATACAGAATCTTTTTCTCCATCCCTTGAAACTCAAGTTGGCTGTGAATTGTTGTGTTAATGGGATGTGTACAGGTTGGCATCTGCCTGTATTCATTGATTGAACCCTGAGACAGTAAAGGAGCCTAGACCATCTTATTGGAGAATGAAAGATCATGTAGAGTAGAGATAAGCCATCCTAGATGAACCTACCAACCAGCTGACAACTTCCAAAAATGTAAGTGAGGTTCTCTTAAAACATCCTGTGCTCTCAAAGCTGGCCCAAATCAGAAAACCTGTCCAGTCAACCTAAGAATTATTAGCAGTTATAAATACCTGTTATTTAATGCTTTGAGATGATTTGTTGTACAGTTTGTTACTAAAACACAGGATAGTACATACCTCTTAAAGGGATGAGTTGACACTTTGAGAGTATTAATTACTTTGTTCAGTTCCTAACATCTTAAACTAAAAATAGGAAGGAAGAGTTTGAGAGTAGTGAGATGAAATGACGCTTCCTATAATCTTAACTGGTACTTGGTGAATCGGAACTTTAAAGAGTCTCTGTGCCCTTGGAATTTACAAGAAGCATCTTTAGAGAATTCATAAAAAGCATATTAGACCAATGAGGAAGAATGAATTTCAGGACTGTTGAAATGATCTGTAGACTACATGTTTTGTTCTGTGTTTGTCTCCCTGAATAAGAGAATGACTTTTTATATGTAATATATGCAGATTGATCTTTCTATAGAAGTAGAAAGAGCTCGTGGGATGCATATTTATGGTCTAGTTCAGTTTCAAAGTTGACAAATATTAATTCAAGAGAAAAAATGGTAATTTTTGGAGGGACTAGTCAAAATGAATAACAAGAGTTTGTTGAAAAAATAGTGTGGGATTGTTGAAAGAATAGATAAATAGATCATTGGAACTAAATAGAGAGACCAGAAATAGGCCCACATAAATACAGTCAACTGATCTTTGACAAGGGAACAAAGGCAATACAATGGAGACTATATACAATTCTGTTTGTCAGGAATTGTTTTTTTCCCGGTGTTAGAAACCCAACTTTCCTAACCACAAAAGGGAATTTATTGCTTATACAACTGAAAAGTCTATGGATGTAGCTGGATTTAGGAATGGCAGGATAAGGGACTCCAAATATTCAGCATTTCTCTCATTTCTCAACTCGGCATTATTCTCTTTTACCTACATCCTTCAAAAATTCATAAAACATAATACTTACAGCTAGAAATCTAATATATGTGAGTTTCCAACTAAAATTGGAAATTGAGTTTTGATATCCTGGTCCATGCTATAGGCACTCTCCGGGACTAGGTTCAGCAGCTATACTGAATAACATGGACTAAAAGTAGGGGAAGGGATATTGTCCAATGGACAATCAAAGATAGCAGGATAGATATTATGTATCCAAACACAAATATTGACTACAGGCATTCTGAAACAGGTTGAAATATATTTAGAGGTAAAGATAACAATAAACACATAACAAGAATCAGAAATCCAAATCTGTCATAACCACTTTCCCTCAGGGGACCCTGCAGAGAAAACGATGTTAAATGACCTTTCATTACCACTATTGTGCTTAGGTATAAAAAATGATATTAATCCTGTGAACAGAATTTAACCCCTAGGAGAACTCCTTTTGCCTAAGATAGACCTTTCTTAGCTTAGATGTTTCCCTCAAATTTTTACTCTCAACTCACACTTAAAGATGTGAAAAAATGAGTCTAGACTACAGAGGATGTTAGCCAGCAAGAAGTACAAGAGAGAATAAGAACCCAGAGAATGTTTCTGATTGCTTGAGGCAACGAATTCCATATTCTGAAATCAGGGAAGAGGGCACATTCTCCAATTTGTTATATTAGCTATATAGAGAGGGAGAGGGAGATTCTTGTATATACAAGATACATGTCCTTTTATTTTTTATGTTTGGGCACAACCCACAAGAAGTCCCAGCCCCTGGGATTATAGCTCAATGGTACAGGCTAAGATTTGGTCAATACCAAGGACACTCTTATTTTTCAGTGACCTTAAGTGTGAAGTATAGTTCAGAATCTAAATTCTTCCCCTAAAAACAAAAACATCACTTTTGGACTTTTTTTCAGATAATATTCTAAAACTTAATGATTTTGCAGTTTTAAGGATTTCACTTAAAAACTTGTGAATGTTGGGGCGCCTGGGTGGCGCAGTCGGTTAAGCGTCCGACTTCAGCCAGGTCACGATCTCGCGGTCCGTGAGTTCGAGCCCCGCGTCAGGCTCTGGGCTAATGGCTCAGAGCCTGGAGCCTGTTTCAGATTCTGTGTTTCCCTCTCTCTCTGCCCCTCCCCCGTTCATGCTCTGTCTCTCTCTGTCCCAAAAAAATAAATAAACGTTGAAAAAAAAAATTAAAAAAAAAAATAAAAACTTGTGAATGTAAAGCCTTCATTCCTTTCAATAGAACAGTTGTATTCAAAACTATTCAGTACAGTAGCTCCCAGCCACTCATGTCTATTTAAATTTAAATTTAGGGGCATCTGCGTGGTTCAGTCAGTTAAGCCTCTGACTTTGGGCTCAGGTTATGATATATCTTGGTCTGTGGGTTCCAGCCCTACTTGGGGCTCTGTGCTGACAGCTCAGAGCCTGGAGCCTGCTTTGGATTCTGGGTCTCCCTTTTTCTCTTACCCTCCCCTGCTCATGCTCTGTCTTTCTCTCAAAAATAAACATTAAATTAAAAAAAAAATATTGGGGGGGGCCTGCGTGTCTAGGTGGGTTAAGCATTTGACTCTTGATTTTGCCTAAGGTCATGATCTCACAGTTTGTGAGTTCAAGCCCTGTGTTGGGCTCTGCAGTGATAGCACAGAACCTGCTTGGTACTCTATCTCTCCCTCTCTCTCTCTGCCCCTTGGCTGCTCACGCTCTTTCTCCCTGTGTAAATAAACAAACATTAAAAAAATAAATTCAAATTTATTAAAACTAATTAACATTTAGAACTCAGTTCCTATGACGTGCTATTCATATTTAAAGTACTCAGAAACCTCATGTGACCAGCGGTGAACATATTTGACATATTTTCATTGTAGAAGTAAATTTTTATCATTCCAAAGTTTCTATTGAACAGCAATGGCTTAAATAACATGAAAACTCTCTCACTATATACACCTAGTAATATAGGCTAAATAACAAATATTGAGCTCTGAGAAGATCTACATATGCCATAAACATGAAAACATCTGGAAACCAAAATAGTAAGAATGTTTAATACATAAATTAGCTGTTCTGGGATGGTATAAGTGTGGAGATCTCCAATCTGAGTAAGAAATGGCTTTGCTTTTTAAGTCCTATTGTAGGTGTAGAAGATTGAGGTTTAGTCTCTCACAAGGAGTGCTGGAATGGAAAACTTGAATTACAGCTAGGGCACTGAAAGCAATAAATTTCAGTGTGAAATGGATTTAAAAGTTAGAAAAGTTACACTGACTAGAAAACACCATAGAAGTCTATCTTCCTGACCGGGTTCTAGGTAGGAAAATGACTCTTCTGAGAATTTATAACCATAGTCCTCGTCACAAATATTTTTGTAGTTTTGAATTTATATGATTTGCATACTCAGTACACTTCAAATGGAGAAATAAAGATGGGAATTGATGATGAGTTGATGACATTCCTTGAAAACTTGGCAGACAGAAAAAATAAAAGTATAAAAACCTCAACCTAGAACACACAGAATTATCACAGATAAGAGGTGAACACCCATTCTGAAACTACAAAAAAATAGAGCAACAATCAACTATTAGTGAGTAAGCAGATACAGCACACAGACATAGCATATGAAGTTTTGATATTCCATATATCCATGGCATAGAGTCCAGAAATAAACTCTTATATTTGTGGTGAATTGATAATTTATAAGGGTATCAAGACAATTTGATTGTGGGGAATACAATTGTTTAAACAAATGTATACACACATACAAAAGAATGAATGTGGACCCCATCTCACATATAAAAAAGTTAACACAAATATATCAACAATTTAAACGTAAGAGCTGAACCAATAAAAGAAGAAAACATAAGATAAATCTTCATATAGTGATTAATTCTTGGATATCACCCCAAAGCACCACTGACAAAAGAAAACAATAGGTAAATTAGACTTGATCAAAGTTCAAAGCATTTGTGCACCAAAGAGCAACATATAGAAGGAAACAAAACAAAACACAAAAAATGAGATAAATATTTATAATCTCTAGTTTATAACTAGCCCCCAATAAGGGACTAGTATCCAGATATAAATAATTAGTTCAACAATGAAAAGACAAATTAAGATTGGGGCAAAGGATTTGAATAAGTATTTCTATGAAGATATATAAATAACCAATTAGCATATGAAAGATGATCAACGTCCTTAGTCTTAAGAGAACGCAGTCAAAACTACAATGAGATACAGCTTTGCATCTACTGGAATGCACGTCAATAAACAAGACAATACAAGTGTAGACAATGATGTGGAGGCATTTAACCTGCATTCACTCCTGATGGGTATGAAAAATAGTGCAACTACTTTGGCACACAGTTTGGTAGTTTCTCAAAATGTTAAATAGATACACAGTTACCATGTGACCCAGCAATTCCATTCCTAGATACATATCCAAAGGAAATGAAAACACTGTCCACTCAAAAATTTGCAAATCCATATTCGTAATACCATTGTTCATACTAGTCAAAAAGTAGAAGCAACTCAAATGTCCATCAATACAAGTGGATAAACAAAATGTGGTCTATCTACACTAGTATATTATTGGTCAGTAAAAGTTAATAAAGTAGTGACACATACTACAACATGGACAGACCTTGAAAGCATGATAAGTGAAAGATGCCAGTCACAAAAGATCACATATGTTGTGATTCTGATTATATAAAATGTCTACAATAGGAAAATCTATGGGGACAGAAAGTAGATTAAGGGTTGCTAGGGGCTGAGAGTTGGATGAAATGGGAAGATACTGCTAATGAGTATTGGGTTTCTTTTTGGAGTGATAAGATATTCTAAACTCAGTGGTGATGGCTGCACAACTATGAATATATTGAAAAACACTGAATTGTATGCTTTAAAAGGTATGAGATTTTAAGGTATATGAATTATATCTTAAGCTGTTATAAAATACATAATGGAATAAAATGGTACTATGATAAAAGAAAATCCAGTTAAAAAATAAGAACAAAAGAAAACCTATTAAAAAAAGAGTGGTTAAAATAATAACTCAATAAGTATGCTAAGCCACACATTGTCCCTGAAGCAAGAACCATTGTTTCAGAAAATCAACTTGAGGAAAATTCCCCAGAATACAGCGAAATATAAATATAAAAATGTGTCCGTGTGTACATATTTATAGGTCTATAAATATATATAAAGTATACAAATATATGGAAAAGTGTTTAAGAAATTTAAGAAATTGAGAATTTTCTAAGACAAACGAGAAGTTCCAACATAATGTTGAATAGGATTTTCAATGGAGAATATTTTGATTTGGGGAGAGGCAATATATGAAATTTGTGGCAGAGAATTTTTCATAATAGAAATATATGAGTATTCACACTGAAGAAGCAAAATGAGATGTGAATTGGGTTGGTAACAATATACATCTAGACACACATAGTGCAACTGAACAGAGCAGGTCTGTGGAAAATAAACAGAATGAAATGAGTCATTACCCACCAGAATAAATGACTTCTCAAGGGCAACAATGGAGGCTAGAAGAATTCAGAAAAATAGCCTCAAAATGATGGTGAAAAATAACTGTCAACTTACATATCTATATTCAGCAAAATTACCTTTCATAGACCCACATTTAAAAGAACTAGAAAATGCTAGAAGAAAACAGACTAATACACAAAGCAACTGGTAGACACATGAATAATACAAAAAAAGATACGATTATATTAAGTAATAACTATAACAAAGACTAATTTGAGGACTATAACAATAAGTGAACAAAAAATTACATTTGAGATATGAGGGTGCCATTGAAATTCAAGGTGTAATCTTGTATAATAAGGATGGGGAAAGAGAAAAAGATTTGGTGTCAGAAACATACACATTAGTATCCTTGATCTGTCACAAATTAACTTATTTTTGTTTTCATGCCTACTATAGATTCTAAAACTGGTAGGAAGTCAATAGGTTTTAAAAGTATGGACTTGAATTTACCTAACATTTGCATTTCAATAACATTTCTATCTGTTAAAGAAGAAATACAAAACCAAAAGAAAACAGCAAGAACAACAATAAAGACACATAGTTATGACTTTCCTTACCAGGGTCTCTCGGGCTGAGCCAGTTCCCACAAGAATTGTTCTGAGTTCCGCTGTTAGGCAGTAGAGTAGGCTAGAAAATCCAAATTGTGGCCAGGAAAGGGAATTAAGGTCATAGCTGAAATGACAGGACTAAGTGTCAAAGCACTGGCAATGTTGATTCAAAAACAAACAAAAAAGCATTAGTAAAAATATAAAATACTCAGCAGATTGGAGCTCCTTAGCATGAGGACTATAATGTGGATAGGGACCAACAATCCAGGAAAGAGTGTATTGGAATTTCTTTTTCTTCTTTAAATAATTTTAAACGTTTATTTTTGAGGCAGAGAGAGAGAGAGAGACAGAGCATGAGTGGGGGAGGGGCAGAAAGAGAGGGAGACAAAATCTGAAGCAGGCTCCAGGCTCCGAGCTGTCAGCACACAGCCTGACGCAGGGCTCAAACTCAGACCACGAGCTCATGACCTGAGCTGAAGTCAGACGCTTAACTGGCTGAGCGACCCAGGTGCCCCTGGAATCTCTTTTTCTTTAGTGTTGGCCATATATTGCAAGAGCTAGACATGGGGTTTGAGGAACACAAAGAGCCAGATCTCAGAATCTCAGGGTCTACTTCCAATCATCTTTCCTAAGGGATTGGATCCAGTTGTTGCCCAAATGTAACATCCCTTTCCCACCCTTCCTCCATTAACCCCTGGGACTTCTCACCTTAACACAAGAAAGGTTTCCACTCATAACACGTTGTCAAGTCCAGAACTGAAAAAGAGCTCTCACTGTGCACTGGTGAAAGATTTTCATCTGGTGCAGCTTTGCTCGTTACACTAAACTCCTACCCAGAACTTCTCAGTTCTCTGGAACTCATCTCTGATCTGGTTTTTAAAACTCCCTTCCTCAGAATACATGGAATCTAGCCCCTCATTTAGTGATTTTGGGGACAATTGCCCCAGGGGAGCAAGTACTTCTCCAGGAACCCTTCTTGATTCCTGCTAAATATCTGGGTGTTTAATTCTTCAGCCTAGGGGGCAAGTTTAAGAACTGAGGAGAAGTTATTATGGGTGCGTGGGATCAGCACAGACTGGCTATTAGAAAATAGTACACAAGTAGCAGAGGAACTTTTTTCATTGGTGCAGGTATTATGTGTCTCGGCTGAAGAACAGACGATTGCTGAAGGATAGGAGGACTTTTCATCCGAGTGCTAGTCTGCTAATACTTGATTAAGTGTGGGCTATTAAACAGACATACTTTGATTGCAAGTTCTATTCATTTTTCTGGTGGTTCAGAGTCTCATTATGAAAAAAAATGGACAGGCTTACAACTCCAGCCCAGTATGAGAAAGTTTTTAAAAATATACTCAGAAAATATTATTAGAGGTTAGAAGCTAGTGTGAGTTTAAGAGAGAGTTTCCTAGAGGAGGTGACATCCAAGATCAGGAATCAAGCTGAGAATTGATTATAATTGTGCAGTATAAGAAAGAAAGGAAGGAAATTTCAGGCATGTCTAAAAAAGTAAACATACAAGAGAAGGGATGCATAAAGGGACAAGATAGATGAGATAGCATTGAAAGTAGTTAAAAAGGCAGGCATGTAAGGTGAAAAGATTTGATTACCTGCAGCCAGGTAAAGAGAAGAGAGAGAAAAAAATTAAAGTTTGTTGTTGGTTTTGTTTTATTTTATTTATTTACTTTTTTGCCAAGTTACTTGTACTGCTGACTTTAAAATTAGAATCTAATGACTTTTATTAAATTGACAGAAGCAGTTGTTTGGGATCTGTATTAACACAATCCAAATCTTTGGACAGTTAAGATTCTGGTGCCGTTGAACTTGGGCTAATTAAAACCAATAGCTGCCAGCAGGTTCATTAATCCTGATCTGTTTATAGATCCATTGTAAGGAATGATCATTTATTATCTTAAGACCCTGTGCCTTCTGATAATTATTGTGTAAAAATATGGACAGAGAGTGCCCATTGGCAAGAAATGTTAATCTTTTCAATTCATACATGGAGTACTTGTAGAACCCAAGCATATTATCCCTCATTGAGAGGCAGGAGTGACCAGTTGGTTTAAACCAAGGAGACCTCTGTATAAATTAATAGATGTTTTAGTTGAAAGTAGTTGTCACCATGACCTTAATTAGTATATTTGCTAATAGTTGTTCCATTGAGGTAATATGCCAAGATCTAACCTAGGTATGAAGAAATAAATGGAGGCTTTAAAGTTAGGCTTAAATTGAAATCCCAGGTTGGACCTCGTGATATTCAGTCTTGTGTAAGTCATTGGGTTGCTCAAAAGTGAGAATCATATTCCCACATGAGGTGCAGGTAACCAGTATTTGGCATCTAGCACGTGCTCAATGAAAATATGCCTTTATAGCAAGTGCATTCTCTTTGAGAAATGTGTATGTGTGTGTGTGTGTGTTCGTGTGTTCAACGTCTGTGCACACATGTGTGTTTGAATTTATGAACACAGTGATAGAAGTATTATTGACTTATTGACTAAATCTCATTTGTGTTGATTATGAGGTAATTCTGGCCGTGCTATCTAACTACGACCAGAAAAAAAAGGACTTTAAATCAATTCTTATATTGAAATCATCATGTTGGGTATATATCACACAGCTTCTAAAGGAATTATACCTAATAGGCCCATTCTATGAGATTCCTCATTTAGTTATCTTGCCATAAGTTTTGTCACTCATTTATTAAAACAGGCATCCTGGGAGTTCCATTGCTGTACTTTATTGAGACTTTTCTGTAGATTAGGTGGACTTTTGTTATCACCTATCTAACAAAAAGTCACAGGCCAAAAGTAGTGCAGCCATACAATCTGGCTCAGAACTTTGAGGCCTCTATTGCTATCATTACTGATTTTTTTTTTTTTTTACTTTTTCCTTAAAATCTACGGGAAGTATTCAGTCATAGGCCCTAATGTGTTCCAACTCTTCATTGGAAAATATTATCTCACTTATAGTTTCTCTCAGCACCTTCTTGAGCATCATTATCTTCAACTTAGTTGTAGTCTTATTGCTTTCTTAGGTCAAAGAAATGGGTGAGATGTATTATGTCAAGGGAACAGCGCTTAAGAGTCAATATATGTATTGCCATGCTCCCTTCTTCCTGCCATGGTGATCATCCAGATGGTAGTGTATACCACACCAGGCATGTCTGATGCGTAGCATGGGTAAGATGAATGAATGAATGTTATTTTCAGTGATTGTAATGTACAGATTCTTTGTTAGTGCATTATAATCTGACCTATCCTGACTGAAACATGAATGATTGGCTGAAGGTTGTGCCAGCCATCAGTTTCATGATGACATAGCTTGGTTATATCAGAACATTAGAAAACTATGCACAGATACCTATCCTTTTAATACGAGGAAAGATGTGCTTCTATTGCAGTGTATTCTGGTATGACACCATTGACCTATAAGCATATTTATACGTTCGTAAGCAAAGACTCCGTGAGGCTCACCATGCTAGTAGTGTGTTCCAAAAACAAAAAGGTCTTCCCCAGCACAGCGCTTTTCTCAAATGCAATGAAATTTGTTTTATGACATTCCCAGTCAGAATGCAAATCTAATGGCCGAGTAATTTTTGTTTTCTCCCTTTTTATATTTTAATGTTTAATGTTTTTGTTTGTTTACTAGGCAAATAACCTTATTTTTTTAATTTTTATTTATTTTTTTTTAATTTTTTTTTTCAACGTTTACTTATTTTTGGGACAGAGAGAGACAGAGCATGAACGGGGGAGGGGCAGAGAGAGAGGGAGACACAGAATCGGAAACAGGCTCCAGGCTCCGAGCCATCAGCCCAGAGCCCGACGCGGGGCTCGAACTCACGGGCCGCGAGATCGTGACCTGGCTGAAGTCGGACGCTTAACCGACTGCGCCACCCAGGCGCCCCGCAAATAACCTTATTAACATTGTCCCAAACTTTACTCCCAGGCTTCTTCAGCTTAGTTAGTTGTAAAAGATGAATTGTGTGTAAGCAAAAACTGAGAAGAGCTGCAGTGTCCAAGGGGCTTGGGCTTAAAATATTAAAATACTGAATATTAAGGGGCACCTGGGTGGCTCAGTCAGTTAAACACCAACTTCAGCTCACGTCATGATCTTACGGTCTGTGGGTTTGAGCCCCGCATTAGGCTCGGCGCTGACAGCTCGGAGCCCGGAGCCTGCTTCGGATTCTGTCTGTCTCTTTGCCCCTCCCCTGCTTGCACTCTGTCTTTCTCTCAAATATAAAAAAATAAAACATTAAAAAATCAGAATATTAAATATTAAAATATTGGGATATTAGAGATCTCGATGTTTCCACATCCATGAAGAAAAATTTTAAAAAGCAGCCATAATGTAAAATAGTGGCTCCCAGTAACTTCTTCAAGTTCTCTCTTCGTTAGAAGTGGACTCAGTTCAGTTTGCTTCATTCTTGGAAGCTTCATCAAAATTCTCCACAGGATCTGGAACTTCCTCCCCCTCCTCTTCTCTGGTAGTTAAGTGCTGCTTGTCCATCCACAGATCGATTGGGTGGGGCTTCGGCCAGTCTTCTTATTAAACTAGGCAGACTGTCTTCACCAAGTTGATTGAAGATCCTGGGTAGCATTTCTGTCCTGTGATGGTGAAAGTGTTCGCTGCCCCAGATGCCTGAACTTCAGGCTTGTGAAGGTGGATCACTCTTCTCTGGTTTTGAATATATGCACTTCTTTAGTACCCGAGATACTGTTTACCCCTAACATCTTTAAAGTGGACTGAAGTTTTTTATCATTTGCTGTCGCCTGTTATATGAAACACCTTCCTTCCCCGAGCAGTTTCCTTTCCCACCAAGGCGCATTGTGCTTGCAGTTTGGCGAGTTTTTCCTGGTTCGTGATAGTTTCTTTTATCTTGTTGAAGCTAAATGGATACACGTGGGGGACTAGGAGTGGCTCTCAGGCGGTTTGGAGAGACCAGCTGACGTTAGGTGCGCACCCGCCTATTGTGCACACTTTTTAAATACCTACCACCTAGTAGGTGGCCTAGCACAGAATAATAAGTATTTAATTAACTCAACTGTGTCACTTTCACTGTAAGGATTTGTTCATTGTTTGACAGTGCCCTATGATAACCTATAGGAGGAATTTTTCTGGACTAAGTACCATGAATATTCCTAATTCCTCTAAATATCTGATGTCATTTTTGACCCCTTTTGATTGACCTAATATGTTTTTTCTTTTCTTCTTGGCCAACAGACATGCAATCCATTTGAGATTCTCTTCTAACAATCAATGTACACATTATGTGGTTTAACCATAAAACAAATTATATTTTTTTATTGGGACATTTTTCTCTTTGCTTAATTTTTCTTTTGCAGTTTTGTTTTATTATTTATATATATTTTAAATATATACCACATATATATACATTTATATATACAAAACCATATTTTTATATGTTTCTTAACATCTATTATCTTTTTTTATATAATGACCATTATTATACTGTACTTGGAAGCTTTTTTCAAATATCTTAAAATGTACAAAATCCTAGGCACTTTAATTGTGTAACGGTTAGCGTTGTTAGACCATATCATCTAGCTATAAGGCTTTAAGTAGCAAGGGCAATTTAGTCTCAGTGAAATTGCTCACCGCTTCAAGGCACCTAATTAGAAATTAAAATACCTAGGTTTTATTTTTTTTAATTCCTCTCCAGCTCTATCTCAGCATATTTTAATCTGAACTATATTTCTCTGTTAAATATGATTACTGAGCAATGACAGAACTCATGGTCATTCATTGCTCATTCATTACCAGTTTTCATTTATAGTTGAAATGAATACTTTCCTCAATTATATTTTTTAATCAATCCCAATCCTTTCTTTTTTACATAAGAGATATTAAGCCTTGAGAAAATTTCTGCAGAGTAATAAAACCTGTTAGATTAGATTAATATACATGGGCTGCTCAACTATTATTAATTTAGACAGACTTTCATTTTTCCTTTTTTGATTACACAGGACATTGATTTATGGTACATGAAATAACCAAATTGCACTTTTGAAATTTAAAATTCTAGAGTTCTCCTTACATTATTGGCCTTGAACTCAGCTATTTTGTCCTTTAAAATATAAAATAGATACCCTTTTTAATTGAAAGGTATATATTGCCTAGTGTAGCAAGTATATTACCTAAATGTTTGCCTGAGATTAATGGGTCATTTTTAATGTCATTAATGTGTGCCATTGAGTCACCACAGAACTTAGCATATCGTAAAACCTTTTATATTTTCTTTGTTAGCCTCATTGTAGTATACTTACAATGCCTAGAATACCAATAGTGTTGGCTTTAACTTTTTAACTTGTTTTGTTGCTTATGTCTTTTGAGTTTTCGTTCCAAGTCCAGAAAGAAAAGATGTTGATAAGGCTACTGCTTCCTCCCAGTCTGTTGCATGCTGAGAATATTTTAGAAATAGTTGGTTATGTATCTTTAGGAACCTAAGGTGCTCAAAACTGTTGCCCAGGCTCCATTTGACTGACCCTGGGCCCCTCAGTGGCCAAAAAAGAATTTTAGTTGCTGGAAAGTCTTCTGTATGCCTAAATGTGAGTGTGTATATATACATATACATCTCCTCTAAAATATGTTGGACTGATATTCCATCAGAGGTCACATATATTGGCTCCTATAACCTTGCCAGGTTGATGTCCTTAGCTGACATATGCCAAATACTTGTCAGTGACATCCCCAAAATTCATGCAGTCAATACTATCGAGTACCATTTCTGTATAGCCATTTTCTAGGCATTGGTGATAGTAGAAATAAATATAAAGATACAGCCTGTATTCTCATGAAATCTGCATGTCAGTGGTTGGGACAGAGATATAAGGTTTTAATTCATTAATGGCAAAATTAAATAAATAAAATTTGGAAAAGTGCTACAGAGGAGAAATGTAAGTTGCTATAATAACTAACAAGTGAGGAAGCCTAACCTAATCCTGGAAGGCAGGAGAGGCTTCTTGAGTCAGACATAATGCATAGATAGGATGAGGAGGAAAGGTCCTGATCAGAAAAGTCTGGTAAGTTCTAAGAACTGTGGTGGAGCCACTATAGGTAAATCTCCATTAGAAGGCAAGAAGGTGAAAAGCACCAGAAGTTACTCTTGAGTTAGGCCGAGCCCAGACCCTATTAGACTTTAGAGGCCATGTTTTATAAGTTGATTTTATCTTTTTTAAATTTTATTTATTTATTCTGAGCGAGGGTGAGCATGAGCATGGGTGGGAAAGGAGCAGAGAGCGGGCGTGGGGTGAGGTGGATTGGGGGGTGGGGTGGGCAAGAATCCCAAGCAGGCTCCAGACTGCTAGTGCATAGCCTGGCATGAGGCTGGAACTCAGGAACCATGAGATCACAACCTGAGCCAAAATCAACTGAGCCTAATTAACCAACTGAGCCACCCAGGCTCCCCTTGAATTCTTCTTAATGCTAAAGAAATCCAGCACCCGTGGAGACATTAGGACCCGTTAAACATGATGAATAGTAGGTCAAGCATAAAGGGATAATGGTTCCTAATCTCTCAGCTTTGATGTAGAGATTGCAAATATTCTGAGACTTCTTGATGAATGGTAGATTATTTGAGTCAAAATCATAGGAGGTCAGACTAAAAGTACAAACAGGTCTCTTTCAGAGACTTTTTAACCCACCATTAGAGTTGACCCTTATCAGCATAAACATGAGTTTGAGTTTGATGTATAAAAGTCCAGTTTTGGAGCAATATATACAAACTGGGGGGAAATGCTTTGGAAATATCCGCATGCAGTGTCCTACCGTTACAAATTTCTCTATTTCCTTGTAGCATCAATAAAGCAGTCCAGCTTGTAAAACAACCCTTGGCTTTTCAGTGTATCTTGCTGTTGCTGATGTGGAAGAGTATAATGGTCACAAGTATAAAAGGCTCTTTTACATTAAATTACACAGAATAAATTTCCCTGCTCAGAAGATGATAGCAGCTGATTTCTTCAATTTACTCACAGAAGATTCTAACACTAAATCTGAAGCTACCACAGAGTGATCTAACTTTGAAGATTACAGTGATGATAATGGGGCTTCTAGTGAACTAAATTAATGTTTATGGCCTTTTCTTTTCTGCTTTCATTGTTGTTGCTGCGGCTACTCCTGCTGATGCTTGGTTTTGGTGTGTGTGGCTTTCTCAGTAGTGTTGGCTTTAAGAACAGAGATAGAATTCTCGTGCAAATCAATCAGATTCCACAAAGGCTTACATTTCTTTAGGATTGACAGTGATGTTTAATAGACTATTCCTTTTCCTCCGCAAGTTTTAGTTTTGCTACCAAGTTTTCACTTCTTTTTAAAACTTCCTTGAATACGAAGTGATACTAGTCATGGGTGCTTAGATTCTCTTTAAGAACACTCTGTATTTCCTCAATTGATACATGTATTTTATATAATGTTTGTATGATTCCCACTGTTTATTTCTGTTGAGTTAAATCCTCTATTTTTAGGTTTACTCTCTTTTATTATTTTTTTTGATTAAATTTTGTTTTAAGTCTATTTGAGAGAGAGAGAGAGAGCACACAAATGGGGGAGGAACACAGAGAGAGATTGAGAGAGAGAGAGAGAGAGAGAGAGAGAGAGAATATCTCAAACAGGCTCCACAATGTCAGTGCAGAGCTCAACACGGGGCATAATCCCACAAACCATGAGTTTGAGAACTGAACAGAAATCAAGAGTCAGATGCTTAACCAACTGAGCCACCCAGGCACCCCTCTTTTACTATTTCTTAAAAAGCAAACTCATTATGATTTCTGCAAAACTTCAAGTATATCAGATTCTCATATCTATCATATTTTATGTTATTTTTAGAGATACTACTCGGAATTGTTTTGTTTTCTTTTTCAAAATTTGAATTCTCAGTAAGAAGCTCTTTTTAATGGCTCTTTGGTTTTCCACCAAATGTGTATAACTTATTTAAACTATTACCAGTTGAGGGGCGCCTGGGTGGCGCAGTCGGTTAAGCGTCCGACTTCAGCCAGGTCACGATCTCGCGGTCCGGGAGTTCGAGCCCCGCGTCAGGCTCTGGGCTGATGGCTCAGAGCCTGGAGCCTGTTTCCGATTCTGTGTCTCCCTCTCTCTCTGCCCCTCCCCCGTTCATGCTCTGTCTCTCTCTGTCCCAAAAATAAATAAACGTTGAAAAAAAAATTAAAAAAAAATAAAAAATAAACTATTACCAGTTGATTGAAAATTTTCACTTCCAGTATTCATCTACCTTCCTTCAGTAGAGCGATAAGAATTCTAGAGCGACTGGCCTTAGAATGTCAAGTCACCATGAATTACAGCAAATAGGAGAATGGGCTTCCTCCTGTTCAGCAGGAATGAATGAATGAAACTCAGTTTCCTATAGATCATGTTGTGCTTTTCCCTGAGCAGCTTGAATCTGAATTTTCATAAGGACCTGGAAAGCTAACTTACTGAGAAGAATCCTTAGAAAATTCTCCTTGCAGCTAAATTTGACATGTACATTGTTGGATGTCAGAGGCCTCCCTGTTTATCCTTGCCAAAGAATGCTTCTTTATTTATACCATAAATAGGTAAAGTGGCAGGGGGCCTTGTCCCTCATTGGGAATACTATCTCACTGTCCACAGCAAGTCTCTTCCTGGGATGGTGATAATACAGTGAATAATGGCTCTTCCTGTATTTGGTGTTCAGGTTTCCTTTATAAAGCCCTTCCCTTAATTTGCAGGGCATGACATTTTCGTATTCACTTTCCTACAACCTTGGTACATGAATTTTTACAAGCATTTCTGATTGTTTCTCTGAACGACCACAACAACAAAAGAGATGACTAACAAATATTTACAGCATTTTATTATAATTGAAATGCCAGGAAATTTGCTAAGCATTCATGCATGTTCTTTTATTTAATTAATTATTATCTCTTTTTTTTCTTTTCAGAATTATTTTGTATTTTTAAAATTTTTAATTCCAGTGTAGTGAAAATACAGTGTTACATTAGTTTTCAGATATATAATATAGTGATTCAATAGTTCCTTATATTACTCACTGCTCATCAAGATTAAGTGTTCTCTTAATCCTTTTCACCTATTTCACCCATCCCCCACCCATTAATTAATTAATTTGATGGAAGCTTAATAAGCCCATGTTACAGTTGAGAAGACTGAGAATTTAAGAACGTAAGTATCTTGCCTGGGGTCACATAGGTAATTAATATAGAGCTCATTTCTGAGTTCAGCTCAGAAAGGAAGAAAACACGCTTCTTTTCTGAAACTGGAGGAAAGGGAGTGCTAGAGATCATTCTGATGGAGTCAGAAGCAGGTGTTCTGGGGTTAAGGAAGTAAGGCAGAGGGAAAATGGGAAGCTCTGTGCAAAGATGAGAGCTTTAAGATGTTTAACTTGAAAAGTCTGTTTTGTCCATTTCAGGTCCACTTCAAGTCAAGTTTGTCACATTCAAATAGACTTGAAAAGTCAATTTCAAGTCCATTTTGGACTTGAAAGCCCATAGTTGAAGAAGAGATAAAGTGAGGCTTATTTTCATATAACAGCAACTAGGGCTTTGTAGGAGTTGTTCAATTTGTCTTAATTTCAGAGTGAAGGCTTAAGATGAAAAGCAAAGCTATCCCCACTTACCAATTTTCTCTTAGATTTAAGGGAATTGGTAAGATATTACTATGGAGAATTATGAACCGTAATACAAGCTAAGGCGGTTGCCATACAATGCAAAATGGGAGGCCTTCGGGCCTGTTGGTGCAAAAATAGTGAATTGGCAACAAGGAGGTAAGTGAATATTCAGATGATGTCTGGGCTCTAAGATAAACAGAGGATGAAAGAATTTAAAGATTGCCTAAAAGACAGAAACTGTGAATGAGAGCCAAGATTCGGTTATGTCAAGGGCAGGCGAAAATTCCTGAGTTAATGCTGAAGGTGTCCCTGTTCTTAACAACCAGATGGGAAGAGTCAGTATTCTGATGAGAAGTAGAAGACAGACTCAGGGGATGGAATGCAACGTTCGCTGAAAGATATTGAGAAGACAGAAAATATCTTGATGCTTAATTTTTAAATATATATTTTTCTATTTTGAATGTTTTTATTTTTTGAGAGAGAGCCCAGGTGCATAAGCTGAGGAGGAGCAGAGACAAAGGATTCATTGTGGGCTCTGCACTGACAACAGGGAGCCCTATGTGGGGCTCAAACTCCAGAACCGCCAGACTCTATACGAGCTGAAGTTTGCCACTCAACGGACGGAGCCACCCAGGCGCCCTGAGGCTTAATTTAGAAAGGACAATTGTGAGCATAATTCACAGGGTCTTTATATCTGCAAGTTCCTACCTAACTTTCCAATATTTCATTAATGCAGGTTTCTGAAGTTACTATTAAACTCAGTTCTCTAATACATAAAATCTTCTAAGTAAACTTTAAAAACCATGATAGGCAACTTCTTTTTTGACTTTGGACTAAAATACAACCTTCTTGGCTGTGCTATTTTAACAAGGAACTAGAGGCTATAATCAACCAAATCAATCTTGGCAGTTTACATTTAAAATTTTGTTATTTATTGAAAGAAAATGTGTCTATCTCCATGCTAACATCACATAGACTATATATTTTTCACACCTAGAAAAGTGTTTTTCTTCTACGTCTCAAGAAGTCACAATAGGAATTGAGATCAACTGTATGTTGAGTGCATTAATTTTGCCTACTTTTGGTTTGATACTTGAGTTGACTATAAACTATAAAGAATTGATATGTCTGGGCAACAGAAAGTTATCTGAAATGATATTTTTGGAGGACCATATGTATCTTTCTTGAATGGGTTTATTGCATTCTGTGATAGCATTCTTCCTTGAGGTTCATTTTAAACAAAAGGGGAGAACCTATAGTAACATCCAATAAAACAAACAAAAAGCAATATTGTAAAAAAAAAAAAAAAAAAAAAAAATTCCAGTTCAAAAGGTAGCAGTGATTGTGCCCCGACCGTTAACAGACTAATACAAGGAGTGATGACCTTGTGGAGTTTGTTGGTGATGAGGTCATAAAATGTGACAAAAAGAGATTGCAGTTTTTATTGTTCCATTGATTTCACCTTTTCCCTTTCGATATGAAGTTGGCTAAAAGACTTTATTTTGTTACTCACTGAGTCTGGGGAGTGTGCAGAGAGAATGATGTTAGTTTCTAATAGGTGCTAACTATGTTGAGAGGAGGTCAAGCAAGTTTACATCAAGAAAGAACTAAGCTGAAACTTGCATCTTTCCATAAATCCAGGGTGTATGATGAAAATTATAATAGTCTCATTAGATAATATGCACACATCAAGAGCAGATGGGCTTTCAGAAAACAAAGAACTTATTTTCAGGAAATCTTTCTGATTATATAAAGAGGCTATATAAAGAAAGGCAAATATAGAACATTATTAGTGTCATAGAAGTGATATTTTGTGATTTTTTTTTACATATTCCCATTTTGTTACATCTGTTCAGGTTTTCTGATCTTAATCTGTGCTCAGCTCGTGACACAGATTTAGTATAATACATACTAAGACAGAAAGGTAAGTAGGGACAGTTTCTGCCTTAATTTTTTACTTCTACAAACTTTCTACCAAATGACCAATATTTTATTTAATACAATATGACATTTGGACTTTAAGAGCCCACTGTTCAGGAGAAAGAACAAATTCCCATTTTTTTCTTTTTTTCTTTTTTTTTAACTTTTATTTATTTTCGAGTGACAGAGACAGAGTGCAAGTGGGGGAGGAGCAGAGAGAGAGGGAGACACAGAACCCAAAGCAGGTTACAGGCTCCGAGCTGTCAGCACAGAGCCTGATGTGGGGCTTGAACCCACGAACTGAACTGCGAGATCATGACCTGGGCCGAAGTTGGACACCTAACTGACTGAGCCACTCAGGCGCCACCCCCCCCTCCGCCTTTTTCTTATTTTTAACTTACAATGAACCAGTAGGGCTGATTTGAGTAAAATTTTAGAAATGGAATTAAAATGCACTGGCTGTGTAGAAGACTCTTTATACTCTCCTGGGGTAGAACCAGTGAGGAAATATTACAACTGTTTAATCTTGAGAAAGTCATTTAATTTTTCTGACTGTTTACTCATGTGTAAAATGAGAGGAATAGACTGGCTTTCCAGATCAAACATACCGTGTTTCTGTGATATGTGATACACCGGTGAGATAAATTCTTTCTTCAAAAATACCCAAACCAATCTAAATAGATGAGTTAAGTCAACTACAAAGGAACATATAATCCACCAGTGTTCAGCTGCTGCCCAAAAAGTAAAATGGCATGGTCAGTGAAGGTTTGAGGACATTGTCTCAAAAGCAAAGAGGCACAGAGAAAATAAATCACATTATTTGGAAAAGAGAAATGAGACTCATCAGGTTTAGTGTATTCAAGATTACTAGAGTTTTAAGACTGAAGTTCAAACTTCTGGTACCTGATTTATAAAATAAATGCTTTTCTCATTATTCCTTGTGATCTGTCCTTTCTCAGAAGTTCGTATTGAGGACTGCTTGAATGATAAGAATGGATGGTTTTGTTAGAAACTTCATAGTAAATTGATTGACCTTCTCAAGGTGTTGTCTAGACATGGTCTATATGGCATTAGTACTAACATGCATGAAAAATTTTCCTTAAAAACTAAAATAAGAGGGGCACCTGGGTGGCTCAGTTGATTAAGTGTCTGATTCTTGATTTTGGCTCAGGTCATGATCACATGATTTGTTAAACTGAGCTCTGCATTGGGCTCTGCCCTGACAGCACAGAATCTCCCTCCCTCTCTCTCTCTCTCTCTCTCTCTCTCTCTGTCCCTCCCCCTCAACTCACTTGCTTTCTCTCTCTTAAATACATAAACATTAAAGTAAAAAAATAAAATTATAGAAATTAAAATACTTCATTTGTGAGTGTTCAGGATATCTAAACCAAACTATTCAATTTATAAGTTTATAAAATAAACTTTAACTGAGAGCTTAAACAATATTTTTAAGGTCACATGGCTAGTTAGAAGAAGTATAAAATGGACTATAACCTGTAACCCATAATTCTAACTTGAAGCTAAAAGCTCTTTACTTGGAAAGCTTTACCATGGAAAAAATAGCTATGAGCTTTTATTATAGGAAGTTTTAATAGCATTAAAAATTTTCATGGCTGTATTCATTAAAATTTGATCTCTTTGTCCATTGTATTGGTTGTCTCCAAAACTCAGTATAGAATCTGATATAATCAAACGTGGGACAATTGCCTTAAAGAAGTAATAAAGACAAGAACAAGAACTTGTAATGAAAGGTGCATACTTCATGGCTTCAAAACCAAATTTTAAAATCATAAAAATCTGTTTGAGAGCTCTATGATTTGGTTACAAGCTACCTTCCTCACATAGTTTATTACCTTTTTCTCCCTCTGTCTGAGCTCTTTACTGAAGCTAAATGTAGGCATCTTCCCTTGCTGTATTCATGCCTTATGTTTTACCAACTATGATCACTAGCCATTTCACTCCTTTGGAGTGCCTTTCTGTTACCATTTCTTGAAGCCTTACTTCTCCTTCAAATATCTTTTCTTATGCAAGATCAACCATTTCTATGTAGTTTTTACTAGTTACTCCTTCTAGTTATGGTTTCAGTATCCTCTGAGCCCTTAGACAGTCTTCACCATTTATACCACTCTTTTGATTTTTATTGCCCAATGCCATGCTGTTTCTTCCTGAGCTGCAGTTGTTAATGGTCACCCAATATTTCAAGTACTTCTTCATCTAGCTTCAATTGCTCTGAAGTCCCAGTAGTTCTGACTTCCTTTATGGTCAGGTCAGTTAATTTCCTTGAGATAAAATTTTGTCCTAGATAGAAAGGAAATAAACAAGACAATAAATAAATTTAACTTGATACAAAGCGGACATGCCCACAGCAACTGCAAGTCACAGAGTTAACATTTGAATTAAGTCCTTCTTTCCATCTAATCCTGTGTCCTTTTTCATAATGCCTCATTGGAAATCCATGCCACACTACTACATGATTCTATACTATTGATTACCAATTCTAATTTTGTGGCACCTTGATTGTTTCTAGTTGGTCAGAAATGATTCATGGAAATCTCAAAAAAAAAAAAAAAACTCTTGAATTCTTTTCAGTTTCAAGGTAAAGACTGTCAAACCTCTAGAAAACTACACACTTTGGTGAAATGGAACCAAGAACATGAAAAATGCTTAAAGACATGGGGAGGTACAGATAGAAGAATTGTATACCTTCTTATTTTACATAAATGGAAAAGGAGATCCTTTGAATCCCACACAGTTAGTAGCAATTATTTTTCTGTGAAGCCACCCATTTGCTCTTTCATTGACCATTTAATTTGTCATCATCATGATTAGCATTATTATTAGTAGAATTAGTGATAATAAGATACAGCAGGTGTTATGGCTTGATGATGGATTGGATTACTCTTCGTTATACCTGGTGTTTTTTTCCTGGTGTTTTCTTAGTGCTTTATTATGGTTTCTCATTATATTCTAGGCCTTGTCAATATATCTGAACCATCCTTTAATTGTAGGTGACACACATAGAATCTGGAACATAACATTTATTGAAAATATATATATATATATTGAATATATATATGTTGAATATATATATATATTTATTTATTTAAGAGAAAATGAGCATAAGCGAGGGAGAGGAGCAGAGGAGGAGAGAGAGAGGGGTGGGGGAATATTTTAAGCAGGTTGAGATCATGACGTGAGACGAAATGAAGAGTTGGACACCCAACCTACTGAGTCACCCAGGTGCCCTTTTGAATATATCTTTATTGACTTTCACAGTAAATGGATATATGGATAATTAGGTTATTGAAAACTCTTATTTTAAAATAAAAAATGAGTGTATAAAGCTAAAATAAATGATATCTATTAGATGGAAGAAAACCTCTCACTATGATAAATAATTTACTTACACTCTTTGTCAAATTAAATACAAAAAAGAATCCCAGAAACAAATCGTTATTGAGGAATTTTGTCAAAATGGAATTTAGATGATGCCACTCTTCTGTTATAATCCCTCCAGTGGCTTCCCAGTTCTCTCAGAGGATAAAAGCATTTACCAGTGCTTCCAGGATAGTGGCTTCCAAGGCACAACCTTTTATGACTTTCTTCCTCTTCCCCCATCTTGCTTAGTCTGCCTTAGTCACATGACCACTATGCAGTTTCTTTTCGAGGCCAGGTATCTTCCAGTATTAGGGCCATTTTCTTTACCTCTGCCAAGGATACTCTTTCCCCAGGTAACCATGGGGCTAGTGTTTTCACTTCCCTCGGCTTCTTTCTGTATTAGGGAGATCTTCCCTAACTACCCTATGTAAAATTGCCACTTCCCTGTCCCATGCAACGCATAGACACACACACACACACAGTGCAGTATCATTCTTTATTGCTTCATTAGTTTTCAAAATACTTAATACATAGCACTCATCACCTTCTAAAGAATCATAAAGAATGCATACTTTAAGTTGATGCTGATCAATTGGTTGGTTGGTTTGTTGGCATATCCTCTGGGCCTAAATCAGTGTGTGGAATACAGTAAGTGCATAATAAATGAGTAGCCAAGTCAGTATTAGCTATAGTATATCAAAAATGAATATTTCAATCTCAGTGTTTCTGCCATTTACCAAGGCGTATTTAGGTTTTGAATGGCAAAGAAAATTTTTTCGGAGTATTTTTCTCCATGGAATTGTTTTCACATACTTCCCTTTCGTGAGTTTTTTTTTTTTTCCATGGAGGCTTATATACTTTATGTCTTAGAATTTTTTAGATGATGGAAGTATTTGACAATTGAAGTTAGTTTCATAAAATAGAATTTTTATTCTAAGGTGTAATGATAGTACTGATATATGCAATTCCTAGATCATCCCTCATTTTAGCTGAGACTAAATATATATATATTTTTTACCAAAAGAACAGAAAATGGGCTGAGTTGTTTTACTTCTTTTCTCAATTGAAATCACACAGTTCAGGGATGAGCAGTGACAGCTGGTGGCTCTGATTTGCCTCACCCTCCGCTTTTGATTTTGATTTGTTTGGCTTTTAATAGCCAATAAGCAAAAATAGTTTTTATTTTTTTTAAATGGTTGCATTTAAAATTATTATACAAGTATACACACAATATCCTTGCTTTTTTCCTGTTGACCTGCAAAGCCTGAAGTATTTTCTAATCTTGTCCCTTTATTTTTTAATGTTTGTTTATTTATTTTTGAGACAGAGAGCACGAGCAGGGAAGGGGCAGAGAGAGAGAGGGAGACACAAAATCCAAAGCAGGCCCCAGGCTCCCAGCTGTCAGCACAGAGCCCGACATGAGTCTTGAACCCATAAACAGTAAGGTTATGACCTGAGCCGAAGTCAGACGCTTAACCAAATAAGCCATCCAAGGGCCCCTACTATCTTGTCATTTAAGAGTTTACCAACCCTTTTTCTAGTTACTTGATATGGAATAAGGATTTAAAACTCACTAATTAGGAAATGAGTAGCTCCCATTCATGAAGAACCCACTATGTGCTTTGCACTGTGATAAACACTTTTTATATTTCAAATCCTTAATATTTGTACAAGTAAGATAGTTTTGGTCACAGCTTTATATGTGAGGTTCATAAAGGTAAATGATAGCCAATATAATATTAGCAGCTTCCCCATCAGATTAACAATCAACTATTTTGGGATGAAAACCTTTGTCTTCCAAACTTCCCACATTCTATCTTTCCTCAACCTTGCTGCCAAATAATGGTAAAAGTAGCAGAAGCCAGGCACCTGGGTGGCTTAGTCTTTTGAGCATCTGACTTCAGCTCAGGTCATGATCTCATGGTTCATGAGTTCAAGCCCTGCATCAGACTCTCTGTTGTCAACACGGAACCAGCTTCAGATCCTCTGTCTCTCTCTCTCTCTCTCTGCCCCTCGCCACCTCCCCCTGCCGCCCCACACTCATGTGCGTTCTTTCTCTCTCTCAAAACTAAATACACATCAAAAAAAATTTTTTTTAATAGCAGGAGCAACAACAATAAGGCTAGCTAAGAGAACAAAAAAATAAGACTTAATGAATAAACTTTCAACTTAGAGTTCAAAACTTCCTGATGGTCAGTCTGCTGCCTTAGTTTTCAGGACCGTCTTCTATTTTCTGCGTTTTTTCAGTAATATATAATGCAAGATGGAGTTTGTCAGCTGGTAGCCAGGAAAATAAAGAATTCTTGCCAATATCCAAATGTCCCATCTGGTGGTTGGTCATGACTCTGTGCTTTCCACATGTTACCACCACTGGGGGGTGCATCCTAATCTCTGAACGGTAGGCTGTGAACAGAAATGGGTTACTAAAATAAATCAGATGTTCCCCAGGTAAAGCCAACAGGAGCTGAGTGTCTCGTCATAAATATTTGGAAATATGTTGATCATATGAATAGTATTTTTTGAAAACTGCACTGAAATCTTTGAATATTTAGGTTTTGGAGACATTCTACCTTGAGAGAATAGTTTGTATGCTTATTTCTTTTATGGATAAAGACCAAATTAAGTAGTTCTCAAGTGTTGTTTATAAACATTTTCATTAGACCTATGTGAAATCCAAAGTCTGTGGTAAGTGACATAGTGCGCTTGAAAGAAAACTGAAATAAGAGGCAATGAGAAGTGTCCAATCCATGCTTTTCATATTACCTTTTGTGAGGTGTACAACTAGCCTTTAAAATAAGGTAATCCTGGAGTGCCTGGGTGGCTCAGTCAGTTAAACGTCCAACTTCAGCTCAGGTCATGATCTCATGGTTGGTGGGCCCGAGCATCATGTCAGGCTCTATGCTGATAGCTCAGAACCTGGAGCCTGTTTTGGATTCTGTGTCTTCCTATTTCTCTGCCCCTCCCCCTCTTGCACTCTGTTTCTCAAAAATAAATAAACATTAAAAAATTTGTTTTTAAAAATAAGGTTGTCCATGGGGGGGTCATCACCAATTATTTAATATTTCCCATTTGTAAATTAAAAAAAATTAATGTTTTATTTATTTTTTGAGAGAGAGAGAGAGAGAGTGTGAGCGAGCGCTGGGCAAGGGCAGAGAGAGGGAGACAGAATCCAGAAAGCAGACTCCAGGCTCCCAGCTGTCAGCACAGAGCCTGACGCTTGGCTCAAACCCGTGAACCACAAGATCATGACCTGAGCTGAAGTCAAACACCCAACCGACTGAGCCACCCAGATGCCCCTCCATTTGTAAATTTTAAATAATAATGTTCATTACAAAACTATGCATACACACATATACGCACATACAAATGTAAACATACATAACTACCTCTAATTACCTTTCTATAAATGTGGATTTTTTTTTCCTTTTTAAGTTAAGACAACCATTAAGATAAGTCCATTTCCTAAGGAACTATAGCATATCCTGCTTTTAGTGTATTGTGTTTACAATTCCTGCTGATTTTCCTGATTGAGTTGCTTGCTGTTTAGCATTTTGCTGAGATGAATAGGCAGGCAGTCAGCTCAGAACATAACATTACATATGAGTCACTGTCTAATGATACAGTGTTAGTCTGGTATACAATCTAAAACAAAGGTAAATAAATTGGGAAAAAATGGAAATGACTTGAATCTAGGAAATACTGGTAAGATGGCAGTTCAGAATACTGGGAGGTGATTTCTGTAGTATTTCCACAATTAAATAATGCAGAATTATGGAAATATATTTTCACCCATTTATTTTGCCATTCTATGTTGTATGTATACAATGATTGTAGGGGGGAACCATAAACCTGTATATTCCCAGGGAATAGAATTCTCTTTACCTGGCAGCTTCTATATGTATCATATAGCTGTTGAATTCATTACATAGTAAATACAAATTGAATTAATACTGAATCAATAAACTGAAATGAGTTGAATTTATTTTGAATTAAAGAAATTAAAAGGCAAAAAATGGTAACGATTTCGAGACTTTCCGGCAGAGATGGTGAAAAATAAATAGAAGGATAAGGAAATATTTCACCAAATCCAGTCAAATTGCTCTTTAACTAAAAGTCAAATTATTAGCTTTAAACTTTATTTAATAGATACGTCTAAGGCTATTTCATTTTGCCATGGCAGTTGGGTATTTATTTATTTTTAGCATAAAAGGAATTTAAAAATACTTACACACAACTGTAGGAATTATTAGAGCATCAGCATGCATTAGAGTTGAAGCTAACTGCCAAGATAAATTGTTGGACATTTGTAAGACCTAAAATTATCACCTGAATCCAGTGAACAATAATACCTTCTCTTCTTTTTTTTTTTTTTTTTTTATATGAAGTTTATTGACAAATTGGTTTCCATACAACACCCAGTGCTCATCCCAAAAGGTGCCCTCCTCAATACCCATCACCCACCCGCCCCTCCCTCCCACCCCCCATCAACCCTCAGTTTGTTCTCAGTTTTTAACAGTCTCTTATGCTTTGGCTCTCTCCCACTCTAACGTCCTTTTTTTTTTTTTTTTTTTCCTTCCCCTCCCCCATGGGTTCCTGTTAAGTTTCTCAGGATCCACATAAGAGTGAAACCATATGGTATCTGTCTTTCTCTGTATGGCTTATTTCACTTAGCATCACACTCTCCAATACCTTCTCTTCTTAAAACCTGTGTTCTTAAAGTCCATCTTTGAAACCTGGAAGTAAAATGTGTTACACACAGAGCCTAAGTCTTCAAGGTATCTCAATAAAGCCTTTTATTCCTATAAAATTCCCTTGAATTGTAATTAATATCAGGATCGCTTGTCTCCCTTACCAGTATGCTATGTTTAGGATCTTGAGAAGTAATACTGAATGCACTAATAAAGTAGTATCTGTGGCCATAAAACGTTCTGCAAAAGGACAATTAACCCACTCTATGCCATAAACTGTGCTCTGAAATTTACAGTGTTAGGCCAGACTGAGTAACCTGAAGGAATCCCTGAAAGTCGCTTGATCGTCTTTTAAGCTTAAAGGAAAGTGATGGTAGTAAATTCTGTACTGTTGGCCTTAGGCCCATTGCAAGCTACTAGCAAGGGCAGTTTTCATAGCAGACGTTGTAGTTTGAGGAGGAAGAAGACTTTGTTTTCCTGTTGTACATGTTGTTGAAAATTTGTTAAATGCATGGCTTTAACAACCTGCCAAACTACTTTAACATATTGTAGCAGCCACCAAGGTAGTGATTTTCTTCTGTGCCTCATTGAAAATAAAAGGGGAAGATCTTCTCTAGCTTCCAAACAGAATTAGGGCCCTCAGGTTGGCAGTAACTTGGGAGACCATCTTATGTATTGACATTTACTCTTTTTTTATACAATGAGAAAACGAGATCCAAACACTTAGAGAAGTTGGCAAGTGTTTTACAGTGCGGCCCAAACTAGAATCTGAGTAATTGGACTCCCACTCACCTGTTGTTCTGTCATTCACTGACACCAGGTTGTGATGCATGGGATGTTTGGGAGAAGAGGGAATGATTACCTTCTATGTTCTTAGATCCAGGATTGTTTGTGAAAAGGCAGTTTCTGTTTTGCTGGCATGGAGTGATAAGAGCCATTTACCTGAAAAATATTGTGTCCCTCATTGTTAGCAAATAAAATCTGAATTTTATGATGTCTATTCTGTGGATATATTCTTGGCATACATACATTATTTAGATACTGAGTGCTAAAAAGATAAAAACACAACATTACTTCTCAGTGTTACTATAAATATGATAAAACAGTAATGTAGATAATATAAAAGTCGTAAATATGTAACACACCTTAAGGTTTTGGTTGCTCAAAAATCCATCTTCTCAATTAGGTGTTACTTGACATTAACTTTTTTTTTTTTGACAACTTATAAACTAATAAATAGAAAGCTATCCCAGAAGGGTACTTTGGGCCACGAAGAAGTTATTCTGCAGTTCAATATATGATACCACAGTCCACTGAGTGTATAGGCCACTCGGAGATAATGTGGAGCTTAAAGCTTATTAAAGTATATTGCCATTTACTTTGACCCTTGACAAATTCTATTCTTCAAGGTTTTTCCTCTGCCTTCCTTTTCCCCCTCTTGACAGGTAATGATTTCAAAAGATCTATTAGATATTATATGCATAATGAAAGTGCAAAGCTTGCTGTCAGGTACAATAGACTGCAGTTTTTATTTGAGGCCTCAAAGTTAAACTGTGTCACAGGTATCTGGAAGGTCAGTGAGGACTGTGCCTTTTTCCTATCTCATTTCTTTGGCAGGTATTGGCAGAGTTACTTGGTTAATACATAATAGTCTTCTCTTCTTTTCTTCCCCCTTTGTCTTGAAGGCCCGTTTATTTTTCCATAAGGAGAAGGTCAGTGACGTTTTCTGTTGTAATGGCTTCCTTCCTGTTCATTGTTATGCACTTTGTAAGTTCGCATTAATATATAACAATAAAAGTGGCTCCTTACTTTTTTGTTATAAATAAACATCATATTGTCTATTTGTCTAAAGACGAATTCTCAAAATATCAACTTTAAAGCATCAGCCATAATTCTACCACTATTTCCATTTGTGTATATTCTTTTCCATACACCTAATACTTGTTTATATAATCACTATCAGAGTATATCAGAGTATATATACCATATTATATATCTTTTTCCCTTAAAATTTTGCTCTTATGAATTATGAATAGTAGCCATAGTAGTCTTATAATGGCTTTCGATAATCTTACCATTTCAATGTACCAGGCTCTATTTATTTATTTATTTGTTTGTTTGTTTATTTATTTATTAAAAATTTTTCTAAAATGTTTATTTATTTTTGAGACAGAGACAGAGAGCGAGCAGGAGAGGGGCAGAGAGAGAGGGAGACACAGAATCTGAAACAGGATCCAGGCTCTGAGCTGTCAACACAGAGCCCAATGTGGGGCTCAAACCCACGAACTGTGAGATCATGACCTGAGCCGAGGTCGGACGCTTAACTGACTGAGCCACCCAGGCTCTATTTAATGTGTCCTCATAATTTGGACTTTTTTTTTTTTTTTTTTTAGTATCACTGATAATGATGCAACAATTGTTTTCATGCATACTGTTTGAAATTCTATTGAACTCTTTCCTTAGGGTAAAATCCTACAATCAGAATGACTTAGACAAGGCATGTACATTGTAAAAAATTTGTTATAAGTTCTCATAATTCCCAAAATGTCTGTACAAAATTAAAATGTCACCTGCTTTGAATGAAGATGCCAACATGACATGGCATGAAAGCCATGGCAAACATTCTGTGTGGTCATTTATGTTTGGTTTGTTATAAAATTTTTGCTCATTCTTCCAGGTGATCTTTGGCAATTCTTTGTTAACTTTCAAAAAAGAAGGGTGGCCTAAGTTTTATTCTACTAATTTTATTTCTTTTTGTATAAATCACTCATAACCTTTCATATACTTATGTTGGAAACTTCATTTAAAAAAATGTTTATTGGGGCGCCTGGGTGGCTCAGTCAGTTAAGCATCCAACTTCAGCTCAGGTCATGATCTCGTGGTCCATGAGTTCAAGCCCCACATGGGGCTCTGTGCTGACAGCTCAGAGCCTGGAGCCTGCTTTGGATTCTGTGTCTCCCTCTCTCTGTAACCCTCCCCCGTTCATGCTCTGCCTCTCTCTGTCTCAAAAATAAATAAACATTAAAAAAAATTTTTTTAAATGTTTATTTATTTTGAGAGAAAGTGCTAGCATGGGAGAAGGGCAGAGAGAGAGAAAGAGAGAATTTGAAGCAGGCTCCACATTCAACACAGAGCCTGATGAAGGTGGACTTCATGACCGCGAGATCATAACCTAAGCAGTTATTAAGAGTCAGTCACTTAACCCACTGAGCCACACACCCCAGAAACCTCATTTTTTTCTGATAAATGTTTGAACTATTACATGTCTTAATTGTTACCTTTCTATTTTTATTTTTTTAATTATTATTATTATTAATTTTTAACGTTTATTTGTTTTTGAGACAGAGAGCATGAACAGGGGAGGGTCAGAGAAAGAGGGAGACACAGAATCTGAAACAGGCTCCAGGCTCTGAGCTGTCAGCACAGAGCCTGACGCGGGGCTTCAACCCAGGGACCGCGAGATCATGACCTGAGCCGAAGTCGGACGATTAACGGACTGAGCCACCCAGGCGCCCCTCTATTTTTATTTTTTATAAGACCAAAGTTTGACCAAAGTAATTTGTGTTTTGTTTTGCCCAGTTTTTTGATGATTTCTTCTGTGATTTCAAAGCTGGAAAATTCATAATTGCTTCACATGGGTAACAAATATTCCTTATCTCTTAGGAGCATTTTTATATAGATCTACAAGTGTTTGCTTTTATGTGAAGTTTATCATGGTGCACGACGTTATGCATATAACCCACCTTGCCTATTTTTCCCTCTCCTCAAGTTTTTATTCAATTTTTCTAAGATTGCTTTCCACTATTTATGTAATGCTTTTGAATTTATGGTTTTGGAATTCTCATGACATCTGAAGAAAAATATGTCCTGGAAATAGATATTTTTGAGGTATCTCCATCAGGTAAAATTTCGAGAACCGTGGCTGATAAGTTGGTAATTATTATCACACATTTTTTTTCTTGAATTTTATTACAAGATAAGTTCAGGGAAAAAAATCATGGACATTTTAAGAGCTAGTGCATGGTTTGGAGTGAAGAGTAGTAGATAGCTAATCTCATATATTGTGTTTTTATCTAGATCCTTATTTTATTTCTTTGCATTATAGCTTTTACAAGTTAAAACTTAGATGAAATATTCCTTTTGATTTTTGGGGGGGGGATTTTCTCCTTGCATATCTATTAGTTTTGGCTTTATGCATTTTTATGGGATTTAATTTGAGTCATTTAGGTTTATTAATATTATTTAAGCATCATGTTTTTATTAAAATATCTGGTTTCTATAATCATTAGTTTTATTTTGTCTAGTGCAGAATTAGTGGTATATATATTTAATTTCTGTTAAATTTATGAATTAGCCTAGCCATCATTTCCCATTTAGTCCTTTATGGTATTTTGGTATTTTGAGGCTTATTGTTAGTTACAAGTTATTGGGATTTTTTTTAAATACTGTTTGTGAGTCTTCATCTGTTGTCTTTGCTGATTTTATTCATTAGTAAATTCAAATCATAATCATTATATATACTATTGGTCTGTCATCTTATTTGCTTTTAAATAAAATTGGCAGGAAGCTCTCTTTTCAAATGCTTTTGAATAATGCACCTTTCAAATCTTATAAGATTTTGAATGTGAATATCAAACTAACATTATTTGTGATTAACTTTCTATTCAACAAATTTTTTCATGCCATTATCTCCAATAATAACCTATTGCATCACAATTACATTCCTCCTTTATTATGAATTTTTCAGTATTGAATTATTAATGGCTCGATACCTCTTATTCTATTTTCTATTTCTGCTATCTATCACAAGATTAAAAACTAGGATCATAATTTAGACTTTACAACAGCTCTGTTTGGGCCCTCTATTCTGTATATCTCAGTTGCCAGGTTGTAAATCTGGGAATAGGAGACTGGGTTGCTATTCTAATTATTTCAATGTCTCATTCTAAATTTACATATAATTTCTATAGTGAACATAAAAATTCAGAGAGTTCTGAAAAATGTATATCTAAATGTAACTAGCAACCCTAATAAGGATATAGAACATTTCCATTCACTCCGGAAAGTTCCCCCATTCAGTATCCAATTAATTTGCATCCCCAAGACGTTGATTCCTATCAAGGTGGCTATTTTTGCCTATTGTAGACCTTCATATACATTTATACCGTGTGTATTCCTTTGTATTGGCTTTTTTTTCCTGCTCAACATACTGCTGTGAGATTTATCTTTGGTGTGCGTAGCAATAGTTTGTATACATTTGCTCTGTTTCATCCCATTGTTTATACTATCTTCTGTTGAAGGATATTAGGGTTGTTAGAAGTTTGCAGGTATTTTGAATAAAGTTGCTATGAACATTTTTAAACACAATTTTTTGGTGAGCAATTGTTTTCATTATCTTGGGTAACAACCTAGAAGTAAAATTTCTGGATCTGAAGGAAGGTGTACATTTAATTTTTCCTAAGTAGTTGTACCATTTTATAGTTTTTGCTGCAACATAAGGAAATTCCACAATTGTTCCACATCTTTATCAACACTTAAAAGTGTGATATTCTTGGTATCTGTTATAGATGCTAGTGAATTTTATTCCTATCTTGATCAAATTCAATACATTTTACCAAAGAAAATAGGCAACAGAGATCTCTGTTGTTACTTACCGACCTGTCTAATTTCCCATTCTTTTTTGTAACATTAACAAAAAAAAAAAAAAAAAATGTAGTACGACACTTACAGAAAAGTACAAAAACATAATTGTACAATATAATTATCATAAAGTGAAATCCATGTAAATAATACTATAGAGCTCATTCATTATGTTCTTCCTTAAAAATAACTACTATCCCAACTTAAAACTCTGTTATTTAGTTTTGATGTACTTCTAATTTGAATGTTATAAAAAAAATAGCCTTTTGTGTTTGACCTATTTCATCCAACAAAAGGCTTGAGAGAATTATCAAAGTTATTGTGTGTATCTATAATTCGATAATTTTTATTTACTGAGTTATTCCTCCTTTATCTCTTCTGCTAATGAACATTTATGTTGCTGTTATTAAGAATGTAACTTCCATGAATGGTCTTAGACATATCACTTGGTGTGTGCATTTCTTTTCTTTTTCTAAGTTTATTTATTTTGAGAAGACAAAGACAGTGTGAGTTGAGAGGGGGCATAGAGGAAGGAGAGAGAATTCCAAGTAGGCTCTGTGCTGTCAGCACAGAGCCTGATGTGAGGCTGGATCCCATGAAGCCATGAGATCATGACCTGAGCCAAAACCGGGAGACACTTAACCGTGGGACACTTAACTGACTGAGCCACCTAGGTTCCCCAGTATGTGCATTTCTGTTGCATATATACCTAAGAATAGAGATTCTGTGTCAGAAAGTCAGCATATATTCCAGTTGATAGATAATAATAGAATTGTACAAAATTGTTTAACCAACCTATACTCTGTTAACAGTGTTTGCAAAATCCAGTTGCTCCATAACCTTTTCAACAAGTTATAATTTTTGTCATTTTCATTTTGGCCATATCAGTGAGGGAATTCACATGTCCTGATTATTGAAGAGTTTAGTTCCTTTTTCAAAGTTTTATGAGACATATGTATATATATTTTTTCTGTTTAAATCTATTGCACAGTTTTTTTCTATTCAGTTTTCAGTATTTTTCTTACTTCATGACTTCTTTTATATTCTGAATATAAGTACTTTGTTATACATATATATGTATATGTGTATATGTGTGTGTGTGTGTGTGTGTATGTATATATATGTATATATGTATATACACTGCAAATCTTTTCCACTGCATGGCTTACTTTTTCTGTTTATCAGTTGATAAGTTTATCTGTTCTTTCTCTTACAGACAGGGCTTTACTATCCAATTTAAGAAATCCTTTCCTTATCTAAAGTCATAAAAATAGTCTCTGTATGGCCTTGTAAAAGCTTTGTGGAAAGGGTCTTCATAATTAGATGTAGAGTTTTCTCAGGGATTGATGGATGTGTGGAATCTGAAGCTAAGGACTGGAATCCTTTCTCTACATTGATATTTTATTGACCAAGCACCCACATTTTATTGAAATGTTTGGCCTTTACCCATTTATTATAAAGCAAGTTTCCATATGTATGTGCATCTATTTTGGGTCCGCTATTCTGTTATTTTGGTTTCGTAGTTCAATTTTGACTAATACCATAATATCTTAATTACTGTAGCTGTATATTAAGTTTGATATTTTGCAGAGAAAACCCCTTATATTATTCTTAGTGAGCATTAGCGTTTCCTGGCTTACTCCACTGCCATGTAAATTTTAGAATCACATCAATTTCTGCACTTTCACCTCACAAAACAAAACAAAAAACTTGGTAATTTAAATTTTTTTGTTAGATATAACGGAAACTGTATCACAGTTTGGGAAATTTTATGTTTACAGAATTAATCTTATTAGATAGTACTTTAAAATTTTATTTTCTTAGATTTTATATTTGTAAGTGAAATTAATTTTCATGTAGTATCTACCAATTTGCTTAAATTACTTGCGGATGCTAAAATTTATCAAATATCTGTAGACAATCTAGTGATCTGAATATAATGAGAATTCTCCTTTTTTTCAATCCTTAGCTATTTTATTTTTTTTAATCTTGTTTTATTATACTATCTAGAACCTCACATGCAACATTCCACTGGAGTGATATTATCAGATATCTTTTTCTCGAAACTGATCTCAGAGGCAAAATGTTCAATATTTTACCATTAACCATGACTAGGATATGTTCTCTTTCTTTACTGTGCAAAAAGTAGGGATTCTGTAGTATTGGTGTTATTTATTCCTTAAATAATATTTGTAAGACTGAAAACCACTGAAGCTGAAGTTTTTCCTGTCAGGAGGGTTTTGATTACAGATTCAAATTATTTCATAAATATAAATTCTGAGTTTTATTTATTCTTGTATCAGTTTTAGTGTATTAGGAGTTTGGAAATTTTATCTACAGTTTTAAATTTAATGTCATAAAATAACTTATGATATATGGTAATCATATTTTCAATGTCCATTGAATCTATAATTATGTTTCTTTATATTCATAAAATTATTTATTTGGATTCCCTCTTTCTCATTTTTCTTGATCAAGTTTGATAGACTATATTTTATTACTTTTTAAAAACCTTTTGCTTTTGTTGAGCCTTTTTATTAAATACTTTATTAAATTTTTTTTACTTATTTTTCTTATGTGTTTTCTTATGCTTTATGTGGGTTAAATTTGCTGGGTTTCCTTTAATTCTAACTTGGAAACCGAAGTTCTTGTACATTTATTGTTTAATTTCCAAATATTTGGGGACTTCCTTCTTGCTGTTTTGTTCTTGGTATCTATCTTAATTCCACTTTTGTCAAAAAACATGAGTTTAAGCCTTTGAAATTTCTTGGCAGTTTTTAAAAGCTCTGCATGCTGAAAGTTGGGAAATGCTCCATGTGCATTTGAAAAGAATATATATGGGGCGCCTGGGTGGCGCAGTCGGTTAAGCGTCCGACTTCAGCCAGGTCACGATCTCGCGGTCCGTGAGTTCGAGCCCCGCGTCAGGCTCTGGGCTGATGGCTCAGAGCCTGGAGCCTGTTTCCGATTCTGTGTCTCCCTCTCTCTCTGCCCCTCCCCCGTTCATGCTCTGTCTCTCTCTGTCCCAAAAATAAATAAACGTTGAAAAAAAAAATTTAAAAAAAAAAGAAAAGAATATATATGCCGAATTTGTTTAATGCATAGTTTTTTATATTTTGATTAGATCATTATATTTATCTTATTGCTTAGATTTATCCTTCCTGATGGTTTTTTTTCTCTTTGTTCTATTACTGAGAAATTATGTCAAAATATTTTTTGTTTTGTCCACATTTAGTTCATTCAACTTTTGCTTTATCATTTTTAGACAATGTTATAAGGGATATACAAATTTTGAATTTTTTATCTTACTGATGAATTGAACTTTTTGTGATTGTCTTTGTCTCTACTAATGCTTTTTGCCATACTCCATTTTTGTTTGAGAGTAATATAACTATATGAGCTTTGTTTTAGAGTATCCATTAAAAATGGTTTTCCATTGTTTTTCTTTCAAATGACTTATATACCTGTTTCAAATCCTTTGTAAGCAGCATGTAGTTGGGTTTTATTCAGTTGTATAATTATTGTCCTTTTGCTAGAAAATTTATTCTAATATAATTTAATATAATTACTATGTTTGTTTTAAATTATCATAATATTGCTTTTCATTGCTTCCTTCTGTTCTACCTCTGTTTTTCTTTCTTTCTCTCTTTTTGATTATTATTTATTTATTCCACTTTACCTCTCAGTAAGTTTGGCCATTGTACACTCTTACTATTCCTTTCATTTATCCTAGAAATTGGAACCTGCAAACTTGATTTCTCAAGGCTTTCATAACATTATACCTTTTTAAATCTTTTTTTCCCTAAAATGCAGAGGTCCTAGACCTCATTAGCACCATTTAACCTCTTCCACCTATGTGCTATCGCTGACAATTTCAATTCTATGGAGTATTTTAAACCTGCAAGAAACAATGCATTTATTTTTTAAATTCATATTTATTTCAATTTAGCAACATTTTTTAACATTTCCATTGCTTCCATTACTTTTTCAGTCTGAGATGCTTTCTGTTCGATCTAAACAACACCCTTTTACTCTCTTCTTTGGTGAACTTCTGTTGGAGCAAACTCTGCTTAATTAATACATTTCCTTCTAATAACCAATGTTTCCAAAACTAATGGGCAGTATAAGTGTTCCTCCATTGAAGGTAGTCAGGTTTTTTCCTATCTGATTTTAAAATTTGCCTTGTTATTATTTTTTCTGCTCTTTTATGCATTTAGCCATTATTGCCTCACAACTGCTTCTTCCCTATTATCTTATTTTTTTCTGTCTGAGATTCCAATTACATATTTGGTTGGCTTTATTTTTCTTTTCTATGGGTCAGTAAACATTTTCTATAAATGGCCAGGGAATATATATTTTAGGCTTTGTGGGCTATATATGGCATCTGTTACAAAAACAGGACACAGGTCAGATTTGACCTGTGGGCTATAATTTGCCAGCTTTCCAACCTCTGATACATACTGTTGTTTTTTGCTCTGAGTTGCTATTCTTTCATAGATTGTGTCTTTGGTGTTGTATTTAAAAAAAATTTTTTTTTTAATGTTTATTTATTTTTGAGAGAGAGACAGAGTGTGAGTGGGGGAGGAGCAGAGAGAGAGCGAGACACAGAATCTGAAGCAGGCTCCAGGCTCTGAGCTGTCAGCACAGAGCTCGATGCGGGGCTCGAACTCACAAACCGTGAGATCATGACCTGAGCTGAAGTCGGACGCTTAGCAACTGAGCCACCCAGGCGCCCCTCTTTGGTGTTGTATTTAAAAAGTCATTGCCATATTCAAGGTCATCTAAGTTTTCTTCTATGTAACGTTCTAGGAGTTTCAGAGTTGTGCATTTTACATTTAGGTCTTTAACTCATTTTGAGTTAATGTTTGTGAAGAATGTAAGGTCTCTGTCTAGGTTTCTTCCTTCCTTCCTTCCTTCCTTCCTTCCTTCCTTCCTTCCTTCCTTCCTTCCACATTTGGATGTCCATTTGTTCTAGCACCATCTGTGAAAGACAGTCTTTGCTCCATTGTATTGTCTTTGCTCCTTTGTCAAAGATTAGTTGACACTATTTATGAAGGTCTATTTCTGGGATCCCTATTCTAGTCCATTAATCTAGTTATTCAACAGTACCACCCTGTTTGATTACTGTAGCTTTATAGCAAGTCTAGGGGCACCTGGGTGGCTCAGTTGGTTAAACATCAACTTTGGCTCAGGTCATGATCTCATGGTTCGTGAGTCTAAGCGCCACATCAGGCTTTCTGCTGTCAGCACAGAGCCCACTTTGGATCCTTTGTCTGCCTTTCACTCTGCCCCTCCCTTGCTGCCTCTCTCCCTCTCTCTCAAAAATAAATAAACATTCAAAAAAATTACAGTGAGTCTTGAGTAGTGTAGTTTTATTGTGAATTGCATAGAATCAATTTTCCAACTTTGTTTTTCTCTTTCAGTTTTGTGTTGGTCCAGTTTTTAAAATGTATGCAATAAAAATGTTTATCAATTGTTCAAGATCTTCATTTTCTGGTAACTCTAATATCTGTTTTATTTAAATAATACAAGAATTTTATGAGGTAGATGTTAAACTTCTCAATTAAAGACTATGGAATTAACATTCATAATTCATAGGGGTCAAGAATGCGGAGAGCTGAGATTTCTAACCAAACTAATCTGATCCCAGAGCCCATACTTACAGGTTTCTGTCTTCTTTTTCCCTCCCCTCCCCTCCCCTCCCCTCCCCTCCCCTCCCTCCCTCCCCTCCCCTCCCCTCCCCTCCCCTCCCCTCCCCCCCTCCCCTCCCTCCCTTCCCTTCCCTCCCCTCCCCCTCCCCTTCCCCTTCCCTTCCCTTCCCTTCCCTCCCATTCAATTATTTATAAGCCAACATCATTATAGGTCCTGTAAGGGGGCTGTGAAAAACAAACAAAAAATTCCGTTCAGCCTTTCTAGAAGTTATGGTCACATGTGTTTGGTAGTGGTAGAAAGGTTGCAGTGGTAGAAAGGTGGCAGTCAGGGGTGGGGGCAAGTTTTAAAAACAAATCAGAAAACTATATATTTAGATGGTGGTAAGGTCCCCTGGAGAAAATAAATCAAGCAAACACTATAAAATAACTACATACCTACTGGAAAAGGGATGACAATTGCAGTTTTAGATATGGTCATGAGAGAATATGTCATTTGAGTAAAGACCTAAGGAGGATATGGAGTTGAGGAGTTGAGGAAAGGAGTTGAGGAGTCGTAGCTATAACTGAGGGAAAAGTGTTCTAGGCCAAGTAAGATTCAATGAAATATCCTAAGATAGTAGCACACTTAGATTACTTGAGAAATAGGGGAAAAGGACAGTGTGGCTGGAACAAAATGAATGAAGGTGACAATAGCTGGAATCATATCACAATAATAATAAGGTGATAGACATTGTAACAATATTTTTCAGGCTTGGGTCCACAAGATGGTTCTTAATGGATCATTTTATCTACTAGCAATTGTTCAAGATTCCTATGAGCTTCAGGCCCCATTTCATTACTATTCCTAGTCTCTTAAAACAGTTTTTTAAAAAGCACATTCTACTTTTCTTACATAAACTTTGATAAATCTCACCCTGCTGGGCTTAGCTTTACTTTCTTTGGTTATACTATAGTCTCTAATTATGTAGTATAACTGTGACTGCATTAAAATGCTACTATGAGTTTGTCAATTTATTGAATGATTAGAATAAAAATTATTGCCAAATCTCAAATATTGATATTTAAGCCTAATAGTTCCATTTTCTAATATGACTGAGTCATTGGAAAAAACTCTTGTAAGTTTCCCTGTGTAAACCATTATAGACCAGGCTAGTAACAAAATTATTAGGAGTTGATAGGCATATGTAGATTCCCAACTATATAGCTGCTAACTGAACATCTCTATCATAATGGTAAACAAAAATCCATGAGGACAGGCTTCAATTCTTTTAAGTTGTTTATTTATTTGAGAGAGACAGAGGGTGTGAGTGCAGGAGGGGCAGAGAGCCAAGGAGAGAGAGAGAGAGAGGAGAGACAGAGAGAGAGAGACAGAGAGAGAGAATCCCAAGCAGGATCTGCGCTGCCAGTGCAGAGCCCCATGTGGGGGCTCAAACTCACAAACCAAGAGATCATGACCTAAGCTGAAACCAAGAGTCAGACACTTATCTGACAGAGCCACCCAGGCACCCCCAACAGGCTTCAGTGTCTAATTAGAATGTGGAAAGTTGCAAGAGATGTCACTCTTGCCTCAATAAAAACATCTGGATGATTTCAGAAATTATAGTTGTTGTTGTTTTGCTTTAACCCATCTGAGAGATGAGGATAAAAGAAATGGTAATGAGCCTAAATTCTAAGTAACGAGCACTTCACTGGAGCCGAGGGATGCATGCTTACTTTGATACCTGGTAGAGGACTAGAAAAAGGAGACATAGACTCATAGGGTGATGAGAAACTAGCTGAACCTTTAATATTTTTAGCCTGAAAGAGCCCAGTCACAGCCTGAGTCAGCATTTACCTGTTTACCTCTCTGCCCATGAGTTGTCATATAGCGTAAGTCAGTACTTATGCTGAAGACTGAGAGGGGAAAGAGAAATTTTGAGTGATATTTTCCTAGACATGTGGGGCCTTTCTGCAAAAGTAAGGTAGGACCCTCCAAATGCTGAGACAGGAGAGGAGAGCTGATGAAGTTCAAGGCATGCAAGTCTGCAGAGAGTTAAGACCAGCTATCTTTCAAAGGCTCAGAAGCTGGGGCAAAGCCTGGGGAGCAAAAAATCCTCATGGTCCCTCCAAGAAAAGGTAACAGCTAGGCCTAGAGCAATTTGAAAAGCTGGTCAGTAGGCTGTAAAACAAAAGAGATTTCTTGAGTCTCATTACATAGCGTACAATTTCTGCTCATGGCAAAGTCTCCTGCTTTCTTCCAATCATCTAAGTCAGTAGTGGTCTGAATTAAATAAAATGCAACAAAGCCCAGACGGAACTCAACTCAGATTGTATGGCTCAGCATCCTAAATCTAGTGGCCTTTTTCTGGAGTAAATATGAAAGACTTGAGTCTTTCTTGCTCGTCCTTGTGTGCTAAATGTTGAAAAGTTATAAGCCTACCTGGGCATTTGGGATTTTGTGAGGGTAAGTCTATCGTTTCAGGGCATTTGCATATTGGACTATTTCATTATTTGTCATTTAAGTACAGAGTGAAAGAGAGGGGTATAAGGTTGAGAGGCTCAGGTAGGAATGGCTTTGTCTGAGGGAAAGAAAGTTTGGGTTTGATTGGAATCCTGTACCAATTAGCTACTCCTCGCACTGAATGACACAGAAACTGACTAGCTTAAAACGACTCTCGTAGCTCAGTTCACACATCTAAATCTTGGGTTGGCTCAGTTCGGTGGTTCTTCTAAACTCTCTGGGACTGTTCATCCATCTAGGGTCAGTGCAGGTTTAGCAAAGAGGCTTCTTTTGTTGAGAGTTGACTGGATTTTGCTTGGAACGTAGATAGGCTGGGGAGCGGAGGATGGTTTACAGGGCTCTCTTCTCATCCATCAGCTTGCCATATATATATCTTTTATGGGACTGGCAGGGCTCTGAGAAAGCCAAGAACTACAAGGCTGCCTGAGGCTAGAAGATGTCAGTTCCACTCTTCCAGTTGGCTAAAACAAATCACAAGACAAGCTAGATTAAATGGTTAGGGAAATGGATTATACCTCTTGTTGGGAATTACTGCAAAATAACTTGCTGTGAGCTATGGGAATGAATTGGTGGCAGGAGAACTGTTATGTTTAAAAATTCAGGGAAAAGAAAAAGAGGTCCTCAATAAGAAAGTAACACTATTAAGTGAAAAAGAGGATGCCTGCTCTTTATATGTGGGATACATAGGGAGTGCACATGCCTGCAATACATTTTCTCTTTAATCTCTTCCAGTTGTTTCCTTTTTTAAGTTATGAGTATCATCCAATGCATGGCTGCTACTAATACCTAAGGTTTAGAGGTACATGTATTTTCTAAGGACCGCTGCACATTCTGTAGAGGAATTTGGAGTTAGAGATCATTATGAATTTTTTCTCAGAACTCCATGCTGTTATCGCATACGTAAAAACACAGGCTTCTGAATACTCTCCGTTCAGTGTAATCTATGCCATCCTGTATTATTTTGATATTAACATAGCGCAGAAAGTAAAGTGCATTGTCCGAAAAAGTATCCTATAAGACTGTAAGATATTATTTGGTTACATTTGAAGCCAAATTTTCTTTATATATGTATTAGAGATGATAGTTTGATATTTTAAGCTTTTTATTATTTTTATGCATGAATTTCTGTATTTTTACAATTCACCATTGGTGAAGTGTAACTATTAGAAATTTGACTTTATATAAGAAAGTCAGAAGTAACATGTGAACTCTGGAATCTGATTTTATTGATGATACAGCAAAAAAGAAAAGCAAATGTTAGAACATAAGACATAGCAGTGCTAACACTGCCCAAATGTGATGAAGTAAAGAAACTGCCCGGGAATGGTCTCTCAAAACCATGTGACAAATGAAATTCTTTGTCATTGATACATGAATAAGGAAATCTTGTTCTGAAGCAAATCCTGATACTTCTCTCTAGTAGGCAACCTTAAGAATAAGTGCATTTTCAAAATATTCAGTACTGAATGTTGAATCTTGAACTAAGCATGTAATTTTCATACCACTTTAAATTAAGGTTCTGTCTTTGTACCATGACTAGGATATTAATGACCCTATGGTCTTTCTTTTTTTTATTAAAAAATTTTGTTTTATTTTATTTATTTTGATAGAGACAGAGCACAAGTGGGGGAGGGGCAGAGAGAGAAGGAGACACAGAATCCGAAGCAGGCTCCAGGCTCCGAACTGTCAGCACAGAGCCCGACACGGGCTTGAACTCACAATTTGCGAGTTCATGACCTGAGCCGAAGTCAGACGCTCAACCGACTGAGCCACCCAGTTGCCCTGACCCTATGTCATTTCTGTTGTTCCTTTTTTAAAACAAATATCCAGTAAAATTACATACAGTGTTATATTCATTTCAGATGTACAATATACTGATTGAACAATTCTATATATTCCTCAGTTCTCATCATTATAGTGTGCTCTTAATCCCCTTCACCTATTTCACCCATACTCCCCACCCACCACCCGTCTGGTAACCATCTGTTTGTTCTCTGTATTAAGAGTCCTATTTTTTTGATTTGTCTCTTTTTTTCTTTGTTCATTTGTTTTGTCTGTTAAATTCCAGCACGAGTAAATCATATGGTATTTGTCTTTTCTGACTTATTTCACTTAATATTGTACTCTCTAGACCTATCCATATTGTTGCAAATGGCAAGATTTCATTCTTTTTTATGGTTGGATAATATAATATTCCATTGTGTGTGGGGTGGGTGGGTGGTGTGTGTGTGTTGTATACACATTTTCTTTATACTTTCATCTATTGATGGAGCACTTAAGTTGCTTCCATATTTGGCTATTGTAAACAATGCTGCAAATAAATATAGGGGTGCATATATATTTTCAAATTAGTGTTTTGTATTCTTTGGGTAAATACACAGTAGGTGGAATTACTGGATTATATGATAATTCTATTGTTAATTTTTGAGGAAGCTCCCTAACCGGTTTCCACAGTGGCTATACCAGTTTACATTCCCACAAATAGTGCATTAGGGGTTCCTTTTTCCCCACAATCTTGCCAACAGTTGTTGTTTTCTTGTGTTTATTTTGGCCATACAGACAGGTGTAAGGTGATATCTCCTTGTGGTTTGATTTGCATTTACAAAATGCAAATGATGATGATGGTGATTTGAGCATCTTTTCATGTGTCTGTTGGCCATCTCCGTATCTTCTTTGGAGAAGTGTCTGTTCCTGTCTTCCCATTTTATTACTTGATATTTGATATTGAAATATTCTTTATATACTTTAGATACTAACCTTTATTGGATGTGTAATTTGGCAGATATCTTCTCCCAGGCAGTATATTGTCTTAAGGTTATTTGGTTGTTCACCTTGCTGTGCAGAAGCTGTTCATTGTGACGTAGTCTCTCAATATTACTTTTGCTTTGGTTGTCCCTTGCCTCAGGAGACATACCTAGAAACATGCTGTGAAAGCTGATGTCAGAGAAATTGTTTGCCTGTGCTCCCTTCTAGGATTGTTATTATTTCAGATCTCACATTTAGGTATTAATCATCTGAGTGTACTTTTATGTATGGTGTAAGAAAGTGGTCCAGTATCATTCTTGTGCATGTAGCTGTCCAGTTTTCCTACACCATTTGTTGAAGAGACATTGCGTAGTCTTTCCTCCTTGTCAAAGATTAATTTACAATATAATCATGGGTTTATTTCTGGTTCTTTGTTCTGTTCTACTGATCTATGTGTTGGTTTTTGTACCAGTACCAAACTGTTTTGAGTACCCAAGCTGTGTAGTGTATCTTGATATATGGGATTGTGATACCTCCAGTTTTGTTCTTTTTTGAGAATGCTTTGGTTATTTGGGGTCTTTTGTGGTTCCATACAGATTTTAGGATTCTTCTTTTTTTTTTATTAATAAAAAAAAATTTCTTAACGTTTATTCATTTTGTGAGAGACAAGAATGTGACCGGGGAAGGGGCAGAGAGAGAGAGAGAGAGAGAGAGAGAGAGACACAGAATCTGAAGGAGGCTCCAGGCTCTGAACTAACAGCACAGAGCCCTACGCGGGGCTCGAACTCAGAAACTGTGAGATCATGACCTGAGCCGAAGTCGGACGATTAACAAACTGAGCCACCGAGGCACCCCTAGATTTTAGGATTTTTTTTCTCGTTCTGTAAAAAATGCTATTGGGGGTGCCTGGGTGGCTCAGTTGGTTGGGTGTCCAACCTCAGCTCAGGTCATGATCTCACAGTCGGTGAGTTCGGGCCCCTCATCAGGCTCTGTGCTGACAGCTTGGAGCCTGGAGCCTGCTTCAGATTCTGTCTGTCTGTCTCTCTCTCTCTCTATGCCCCTCCCCTGCTCATGCTCTGTCTCTCTGTCTCAAAAATAAATAAAAACATTTAAAAAAAATTTAAAAATGCTATTGGCATTTGATAGATTAATCTGTATTTAAATCTGTACATTGCTTTGTGTAGTATGGACATTTTAACATACTTTGTTCTTACAGTCATAAGCATGCATATGCTTTCCATTTCTTTGTGTTGTCTTTAACTTTTTTAAGTTTCAGAGTATAGGTCTTTCACCTCCTTAGCTCAGTTCATTCCTCAGTATTTTATTTTTTTTGGTACAATTATAAATGAAATTTCTCTTTCTGGCAACTCCACTATTAGTGTATAGAAATATAGACAGATTTTTATCTAATGATTTTGTATCTAGTGACCTTACTGAATTCATTTATCACTTCTGGTAGTTTTTTTTTTGTTTTTTTTTTTTTTTTTTTTTCAGGGCTTTAGAATCTTTAGTGTTTTAGTCTTTAGAATTTCGGTATAAAATGCTATCATGTCATCTGTGAATAGTGAAAGTTCTCATTCTTCAGTTACGCAATTTGGATGCCTTTATTTCTTATCTGACTGCTGCGACTAGGACTTCTAGTACTATGTTGAATAAAAGTGGAAAGTGAACATCCACGTTTGGTTCCTAATCTTAGGGGAGAAGCTCCCAGTTTTTCATTCCTGAGAATGATGTTTGCGGTGTGTTTTTCCTAGAAGGCCTTTAGTATGTTGAGGTATGTTCCCTCCAGGCCTATTTTATTACGGTTTTAATCATGAATAGACGTACCTTGTCAAATGTTTTTTTCTGCATCTCTTGAAATTATTATGTGGTTTTATTCATTCTCTTATTGACATGATGTATCATGTTGATTAATTTGCAAATATTAAACTATCCTTGGATCCCAGGAATAAATCCCACCTGATTGTGTTGAATGATTAGTTTAATGTACTTTGAGGTTAGGATTTGCTAATATTCTGTTATGGATTTTTGTATCTATATTTATCAGAGATATTGACCTATAGTTCCCCTCCCTTTTTTTTTTTTTTTTTTTTTCTCTCTAGTGTCTTTATCTAGTTTTGGTATCATAGTAATGCTGGACTCATAGAATGAATTTGGAAGCTTTCCATCTGCTTCTAGTTTCTGGAATAGTTTGAAAAGAATAGGTATTAACTCTTCTTTAAATATTAGGTAAATTCACTGGTGAACGCTGTGTGGTCCCAGACTTGTTGGGAGTTTTGTGAATACTAATTCAATTAAATTACTGGTAATCAATCTATTCAATATTTCTGTTTCTTCATGCTTCAGTTTTGTGAGATTATACGTTTTAGAAATTTATACATTTCTTCTAGATTGCAATTTGTTGACATGTAATTTTTCATGATATTCTTTATAACTCTATGTGTTTCTGTGGTGTTGATTATTTTTTCTCTTTCAGTCTGGATTTTGTTTGAGTCTTCTCTCTGTTTTTGTTTGTTTGTGTTTGTTTTCTTCTGGCCTAAATGTTTATCAGTTATGTTGATCTTTCAAAGAACCTGGCTTTATTGATCTGTGTATGTATGTATGTATGTATATATGTATTACTCTTATTATTCTATTTTGTTTATTTCTACTCTCATCTTTATTATTCTTTCCTTCTACTGGTTTGGGGGGCTTTGTTTGTTCTTTTTCTAGCTCCTGTAGGTGTAAGGGTAGGGTGAGATTTTTTTTTTTTCTTATTGAGGTTGGCCTGCATTGCTATAAACTTCCCTCTTAGAACAGCTTTTGCTGCATCTCCAACATTTGAACTGCTGTTTTTCATTTCATTTGTCTCCAAATATTTTTTGATTTCCTTTTTGATTTATTGGTTGACCCCTTCATTGTTTAGTAGCATGTTATTTAACTGTCATGTATTTGTGTTCTTTCTGGACTTTTTCTTGTGGTTCATTTTTGGTTTCTTAGCATGAGGGTCAGAAAAAATGAATAATATAGCTTGAATCCTTTTGAATTTGTTGAGACTTGTTTGGTAGTCTCACGATTTATTCTGGAGAATATTCCATATGCACATGAAATATATGTGTATTCTGTTTAGGATGATATGTTCTTTTTTTAATGTTTATTTTTGGAGAGGGGAGAGAGGGGGAGAAGGAGAGAGGGAGAGAGGCAGGGAGGGAGGGAGAGAGAGAGAGAGAATGAGAGAATAAGAATGAGTTGGGAGAGACAGAGACAAAGGGACACACAGAAACTGAAGCAGGCTCCAGGCTCTGAGCTATAAGCACAGAGTCAGATGCAGGGTTCAAATTCACAAGCTGTGAGATCATGACCTGAGCTGAAGCTGTGAATGCTCAACCAACTGAGCCACCCAAGTGCCCCAGGATGGTATGTTGTAAATATATCTGTTAGGTTTATCTGGCCCAATGTGTCATTCAATGCCATTGTTTCCTTGTTGATTTTCCGTTTGGATGATTATCATCCGCATATGATGGAGATGGTATGTGCATTACTGTCAGTAACTTCCTTTATTTTTGTTATTAGTTGCTTTGTGTATTTGGGTGCTCACATGTTGAGTGCATAAATATTTATAGTTATATCTACTTGTTAGATTGTTCCCTTTATGATGATGTAGTGTTCTTGCTCATCTCTTGTTAAAGTCTTTGTTTTAAAATCTATTTTGTATGACATAAATATTGCCAACCTCCGCTTTCTTTTTATTTCTATTTTCATGATAAATGCTTTTCCATCACTTCACTTTGAATCTGCATGTGTTTTTAGGTCTGAAATGAGTCTCTTTTAGGCAACATATAGATGGGTCTTGTTTTTTTATTCACTCCATCGCCCTATCTTTTGATTGAAGTGCTTAGTTCATTTACTTTCAAAGTAGTATCTATAGGCATTTACTTATCGTCATATGTTGCTTGTTTATGGTTCTTCTTGTAGTTCTTCTCTGTTCCTTTCTTCACACGTTCTTTTTACTCATGGTTTGCTGGCTTTCTTTGGTGATAAACTTGGAGTTCTTTTCTCCTTATTTTTTGCAGATCTATTACCAGTTTTTGGTTTGTGGTTACCATTAAAATATATGTATCATCTTATGCATATGGCAGTCTATATTAAGTTGATGTTCACTTGAATCTGAATCCATTCTAAAAGCATTAGATTTTTATTCCTCTCCCCCTCCATATTTTAGGTGTATGGTGTTATATTTTACATTATTTCATTTTGTGAATCCCTTGACATATTTTTATAGATATAATTTTATTATTTATTTATTTTTTTGCTTTCTGTTTCTCCTGCTCCAGCTTATGGTCTTTGCTTTCCACTCACAGAGTCCCCTTTAACATTTCCTGTAGGCTGGTTTGTGGTGATAAATTCTTTTAACTTTTGTTTGTCTGTGAAACTCTTTATCTCTCCTATTCTGAATGGTAGCCTTGCTGGATAGAGTATTCTTGGCTACAAGTTAATTTTGTTTTGTTTTGTTTTCAACACTTTGAGTATATCATGCCACTCCCTTCTGGCCTGCAGTGTTGCTGCTGAAAAAATCAGTTGGCAGCTTTATGAGGTTTCCCTATATGTAGCTGTCTTCTTTTCCCTTCCTACTTTAAAATTTTTCTCTTTATCACTTTTTTTTTTTCATTTTAATTACTATGTGTCTTGGTGTGGACCTCCTTGTTTGATTTTGTTGGGTGCTCTTTGTGCTTCCACAGAGATCGTGGATCCACAGATTGGATTCTGTTTTCTTCCCCAGATTCAGGATTTTTCAGCTATTATTTCTTTAAAAAATTTTTTTCCCACTGCCTTTTCTCTCTTTCTTTCTTCTCTGGGCTCCCTGTAATGTGAAAGTTGTTACATTTCACATTTTACATAATAGTACATATCACTGAGTTCCCTTCATCTAGTTTTGTTTTTTTACTCTTTTTTTTCTGTCCTGTTCTGCTTGATTGCTTTCCATTGCTCTGCGCTTCAGGTTGCTGATCTGTTCTGCATCCTCTAGTCCCCTACTTATTCCATGTCATATATTTTTAATTTCAATTACTGAGTTCTTCATCTCTGTTTGGTTCTTTGTTATGTTTTCTGTCTCTTTATTGAGGGTCTTAGTGAAGTCATCCAGTAACTGTACTTAAGTCCAGTGAGTATCTTAATGACCATTGCTTTAAATTCTCTATCAGTCATATTATGCGGTTACATTTAGTTATCTAGTTGTGAGTTGTCCTGTTCTTTCATTTGGGACATATTCCTCTGTCTCCTCATTTTGTCTATCTATCTGTGTCTGTTCCTATGTGTTAGAAAAGACAGGTACATCTCTTGTACTTAAAAGTAATCACCTTATGAAGAAGAGGTCTTGTAATGACCTGCTATGTGAGGTCCCCTGTTCACCAGAACTTGGCAGTTCAAGGGTGCTTCCTATGCGTGATTCAGGTACCCTGCTGTTGTGGGTGAGTTGCTTTTCCCTTCAGTCCATTCATCGAAAATGGCTCTCTTTGCCTCTTATGGACAGTGGCCCCTGTGGTATTAGTGGGCCAGTCTGGGGACACCTTGGGCTTGAGTTGAGTCAGACTAGGCATTTGCCACAGTTACAATAGCACCAAACTACAGGGTGTTTTACCTGTGTTGTTCCCTGAGAAGCTATTGTTGGTGGGTAGAGTCTGCGTTCAGACCACTTGTCTGCCTCCATCCCAGCGCTGGGACCAATGTCTGACTGTATGTGTGCTTATCTTTCTCTGGACCAGGATTTATATTGGAATGGTGCCGGTTCCTGTTGGGGCTGCTTGCACACTGCCAGATTTGTGGTACTGCTTTGCATAGACTCCTACCAGGGCAGGTTGGAGGGTGGGAGGTCCACAGGAGAACGCAGGGGGCAGGGTGCATGGTGCCAGTAAAGCCTGTGCTGATATGCTGTGGGAGAGGATCTGCAGCAGTCTAGGAAAACTGAGACCTGCTGTATTGGAGGGGTTAGAGCCACAGAATTGTGTGGGGCAGGGCACACTGCTCACAAGCTAGACACAGAGTGTTGGTGCTTTGCTGGTTCCTGTAGGTGTCTGTCCCTGTGTTTAGGCTGGAGGGTTGGGGGAGGGAAATGGTGCCTGCCAGCTCCTTTGTTCCTGGAGAAGTTTCCTAAATATCCCTCCCCTTCCAGTACATGCTCTGAGATTAGTCAATAAGTCTCCTTCCTGTATACCCTAGGGGTTTTTTTCAAATTCTTTCTTCTGTATCTCCTTGGGGCTTTGTTATGCTGTAGCTTTAAAGGCTGAGACTCAGTTTCCTATCACCTTTTGGCTCTGCCAGGACTGAGCCTGCTGATTTTTAAAGTTCAGGTGCCAAATCCCACAGAATAGAAGAATTCGCAAAGCCAAGTCTCTCTGATTTTCAAAGCCAAATGTTATGGGGATTCATGTTCCTAGTGCAAGGTCTCCACCTTGGGTGCCTCACATGAGGTCTGCTCCTTTCCACTCCCTGTGTCTATGGTGTCTCTCCATCCCTTGTACAGTCCCATTGGCCCATTTAGTTCTGACTGTGTCTGCCCTTCCTACCCTCCTCTATGTGGCCTCTTCTCTGCATTTAGCTGTGCAGTCTGTTCTGCCAGTCTTGTGTCATTTTCTGGGTTATTTACCCTGATGTGAGTGTTATCTGGTTGTATTTGTGTGACAGGGTGAGCCCAGGATCCTCCTACTCCACCATCCTCTCCCTCTATTGCTCCTTTGTCTTAAAGATTATTTATAATAAAGTCATTTCACTTAATTGAATAAAATATTTTTAAAAAATACAGCCTCCACATTAAATGGGAGATTAACATTGCTATGGACTGAATGTTGGTGTCCCCTAAAATTCCTGTGTTGACACCCTGATCTCCAAGGTGATAATATTCAGAGGTGAGGCCTGGGAAGTAATTAAGTCATAACAGGAGCCCTTAGGAGTGGGATTAGTGCCCTTGTATGAAGAGGCATGAGAGAGATGATCTCTGGCTCTGTGCCGTGTGAGGATACAGGAAGAATGTGATTATCTGCAAACTAGTAAGGGGGTTCCTTACCACTGGCACAAATCTGCTGGCACAAAGCATTCTCCAGAACTGTGAAAAACAAATATTGGATGATTAAGCCATTCACCCAGTCTATGGTATTTTGTTATAGCAGCCTGTACTGACTAAGACAGACCTGTAATTACAAGTGCATCTCAAAGGATTTACCTCTCATTCCTTTTTCTGAATAGTGCCTCCTTTGATAGAAGATTCATTAATTTCATGTCACTTGGAATGAATAGGTGATTAAAAAGGGCTAGTAGCAAGTAGAAATATTTTTCTACTTTGTTTTCATTTTTGCAAAATTGTAACAAGCGTGGGCTGAGATCGATAAGAACTGCCCACTGCTAAGGTCAGTGTGCCCTAATTAGTTTTGCTACATTGCCACTCTAATTTTATTTGACATGACATTGAGAAGAGGCTCAGAAGGCAGTCAGCATCTAACAACCATGATGAGCTTTAGTTACACCTACTGACAGGGTAATTAGCAACTAGATATGCCACTTGAAATGAAAGGAAAGAAAAACTGTGATGCCCAGTCCCTTTATAAAAATATCAATGACGATTCTCTTCCTACTAAAAATTTCTAATTCATGAAACCTTTCAGTCATTGTCATTGTCATCGTCATCACCAATCTTGTGCCTTACTGGTTGTATAGGCCCTGGGTTGACTGCAACTTGAGGTGATGATATGATCTGGTAATTTATCAAGTTCTGTGGTATTAAACTCCTTTCTGATTCTGTATCACCAAAATCCATCTTATTTGGGGAATTGGAGAAAGCTTTCCGCATGATAAAGTGAAATTTAACATCTCTTTAGTTACCATATTTTTGTCCAAGGGTCGGGTTAGAGAAATATTCTGGAAAATTGAATTTTCATTAAGCATATGCTGAAAGATTTTGTCACATCTGTTTCTCAAAGCTGAAGTGAAGACCAACTATTTTAATTTCTTGAGTGTCTATTTTGCCTTGAAGATATCAGAAAGATTTTACCTTAATTTCAACGTTTGTTCTGATTCTCACTGATTAATTTACTTCATTAGGTTGACCTATTAAAGTTTATGATTCATAATATTTTAATTTCTTAAGTGTCTACTTTTAAGGATGTGAGAACAGGATTTATTAAAATTCTGAAAAGTTTTCTAATTTTTTCACAAACTCTTCTATTACGGAATTTAAAATATTGAGTGGTTCATCTGTTGAAGTTTAATGATTTCTCTTGATTCATTGCTCAGAATATCAAAAAAGTCTTTTCACCATTGTTTATGGTAATCCTTACACTTGACATCAGTCTCATTTCTGGCCTCTTTTTCTCTGCATAGGAATAACAGAATATCACACTTACGGGTTTTCCTCAAGGCATCCATGTTTTCATGGATGAAACTATAGAGTTGAAATCTTCCCTTTGAATATGTCAAATACCTGCTGACTTATAATCATGGGAAATAAAATAATCATTATTTAATAGGCCCATTTATATTAATACATGGAAATATAATAACACTTTGCCTGGCTCCATTAAACATGGTCACTTTGTGATGCTCTAAACCTCACTTCTTCCATGTGCTGAAAATACATAGATGGTCAGAGCCACTGATTGATTGCCATCCTCCTAAAATTAATAATTGATAATAATTAACCAGTGGCTAAACATCTATTTCCTTTTTAAAATACTCTAGGATGCTTCCGTTTTAGTCTCTGACAACAACTGGGAAAAGTTGAAACACCACCTCTTGATAGTTTCTGAAATATCTACACAAGTGTATTTGATTATTTTATCTTCCCTCAGACCATTGCTCCTTTGGGGAGGAAACCATTTTATACAAAGCAAAAATAATAGAAATTAGCATGTTATTTTTAATCACTAATATTTATTGAGATACACTTTATGTATTATTAAATATACCAGGTTTTCAAATTTTTAATCACCCCAAATATTCCCTCACAGTTTTGTGGTGAATTCTGCCAATGCTAACAGATCCTCTTTCTGTCACTTGGGTTAGTATCACCTGTTCTTGATTTTTATATAAAGAAATACATTCATGGGGCTCCTGGGTGGCTTAGTGAGTTAATTGTTGACTTGATTTCTGCTCAGGTCATGATCTCATGGTCATGAGATCTAGACTCGCATTGGGCTCCATGCAGGGCATGCAGCCTGCTTAAGATTCTCTTTCTCCCTCTCCCTCTGCCCTTCTCCTACTCATTCATGCTCTTTCAGGAAGGAAGGAAGGAAGGAAGGAAGGAAGGAAGGAAGGAAGGAAGGGAGGGAGGGAGGCAGGCCGGCCATTCAAGACTTTCAAGATACACTCTACTGTGTCTGGCATATGTCACTAGGCATAATTATTTTGAGATTCATCTGTTTTGTTATGTGATTTTGTAGTTGATTTATGTATTTTTTATGTTCCTTCATAGTATCCCATTGTCTGTATTAGCACAATTTGCTTATTTCCAGTTGCTAAGGAGAGTTGGATTGTGTCCAATTTGGGGCTATTATAAATAAAGCTGTTATGACCACTCATGTATAGTCTTTTTCTGAACACAGCTTTTGATTTCTTTTGTGTAAATACCTAGGAGTGAAATGGACTAGTCTTCTGATAAGTCAATGTTGAGCTTTATAATAATGTGTCATTATGTGTTAAAAAGTTGTTATACGTATTTTATGTTCTCATCATTGAGATAGGAGGATTCCAGCTTCTCTTCACCAATATTTGATACTAAAATTATTTTTAACTTTAGTCATTCTATTGGATATGTAAGATAGCCACTTCGGTTTCATTTGCATTTTCATGGTTATTAATGATAATGACTACTTTTATGTATTCTTGGCCTTTGTAGATCCTCTTTAAAAAAATTTTTTTTAATGTATGTTTACTTTTGAGAGAGAGAAAGAGAGAGACAGCGAGAGCAGGGGAGGGGCAGAGAGAGAGAGAGACAGAGAAACCCAGAATCCGAGGCAGGCTCCAGGCTCTTAGCTGTCTGCACAGAGCCCTAAGCGGGGCTCAAACCCATGAAACGTGAGTTCATGACCTGAGCTGAATTCAGACGACACATAACCAACTGAACCATCCAGGTGCCCCTGTAGATGCTCTTTTCAAATGTGTTCACATTATTTACTCATTTTTAAATTGTCTTATTTTTGAATTGTAGCAGTTCATTTATGTATTCTCTTTGTATATTTTACATATTTAGTATAAGTATAAATATATATTATATATATAATAATTTTCTTGTAGTCTCTGTGATTCATTTTCTACAGAAAATCTTTGAAAAGCATAAAGTTTTCATTTTGATAAAGTCTAAAGTTTAGTTTATAATTTCTGTATGTCTTTTTTTTTTTTTTTTTTTTTTTTTGTCCTGTCTAGGAAGCCTTGGCCTCTCCAATTTTCTTCTATGATTCATTTTGAGTTAATTTTTTTGTATGCAAAATGATTATTTTTTCCCAAATATATATGTAGGTTTTTAGTTCCATTTTCCCATTGGAATATATTGTTACCTTGTTAAAATCAATTTACCATGTACATGTGAATTTATTTCTGTGCTCTCTATTTTATTCCACTGATGCACATGTCTATCCTTACCCTGTCTGAATTAATGTGGTTTTGTAAATCTAAAATCCAGTAGTTAGGCTCCTTTTATTTTGTTCTATTTTTTCCCCATGACTGTTTTGGCTGTCTTAGGCCCCTGGCATTTTTAATATTCATTTCAGCATCAGCTTGTCAAATTCTACCAAATAACTTTATGGATTTGATTGGAATTACCCCGAAAATGTAGAAAATTTGGGGGAGAAAATAGCAACAATATTGACTTTTCTAATTCAAATACATGCACATCTCAGTTACTTAGAGGAACTTTCATGTCTCTTTTTGTAGTTTTTAGTGTATACTTACGGAATTGTGTTAAATTTATCTTCGAGAATTCATGTATTTTTTGATTTAAAAAAAATATTTTCAATTTTATTTTTTAACCAAGGTATAGAAGTGCCATTGAATTTATATGTGAACTTGTATTATTTTTAGTAAATGTGGTTAAATAAGTCATGGGTACTCTTCTTTATTTTTGTGGATTCCTCATATCTTGTTTTAAAATTATTTTAAGTATCTGAGTTATTGCTATCACCTTTATGGTACACCCTGTACTAATCTAGAAACATTTCTGAAATCTCATGTTCGGAGTTTCCCTTATTGTGTTCTGAAATAATATTTCTGCAACTTGTGCAATCTTAGATTTTAAGGCACAGGATATAGTTCATCAGTTAATTAGTTGATATTATAGACTCTAACTGCTAGGCCTGTGTTATTGCCTATAATGTATATATATATAGGCCTATAATATATTTGATATCTCTCTCTCTCTCTCTCTCTCTCTCTCTCTCTCTCTCGCTCTCTCTATATATATATATATATATATATAGTGAGTGGAGCATATATATACGCTTCACCCATCTTCTCAGAAGAGACACACCTGTTTGACGTTAGGAAGTGATTTGGCTACTCTGTACCTCAATTTCTCCATCTGTTTATGAGATAAAATGAACTGGTAAATCTACAGGTGCTTGCTTAACCATGTTAGAGGGAGAATAAAAAAAGGAAATATATGGATGGGATAGGAATTAAATCACATCTGGATTTCGTTTATTTATAATACCAGTCCATTCTCTGCATGCAAGTTACATTATAAAAATAGGTCATGGAATATGATAATGCTGAATGATGTTTAAGTTTGGCTTGTCCGGGAGTATATTTATTTATATATTTTAAAGCATTAAATAACCTATCCAGACCTTATAAAACAAACCTACACAGACCTTGTAACGCATAAAGTTTCAAGAGTGGGCATGGGAACATGTGTCTAGACAAGGGTATTCAGGCAAGGAGGAGTATAAACACTCTGAAGGCAAATCAATATGCTGATGTGTGTGAAATACAGACCATACCCATATAGAAAGAGGCTTTATCCAGCCCTTATATATGGAGTATGTTTGTCATGTTTGTCTACCAGGGGCACCAGATTTTTGACTGAAATTGCCCACTAAGTTTAACCTGGCCTAATTCTATCCATAATAATATGTAAAAGTGATGTATCTCAGAGAACTCTCATTACACCAAAAAAGTCGAGCCTGACTATACCCACATTGTACAGAGAACTAACCAGTATTCCCTATGTAGGTAAAAAGCACAAAAATCTATAGCTAAATATGTTATGCAACTAATGTGTGTTCTCCAGACTCCAACCAAAACTGCCAACCTCTCACAAAATATTTTATTCAGGACTTGACTATTCTGAATACTTAACAAATTGCTATTTGAATCAATACACACATTTTATTGGTCTCTGTCATTTGAGGATTCACCCCCAAATCCACTATAATCTGTTTTATTCCTTCATTTCATTTCAACTATTTACGGTGAATATTTATTGAGCATTTACAGACATGAGGATGTATGCTAGGTTTCAAGGAACATAGATGAAAGGCAAAACTAAAAGAGTAAACATTGTTCAAAATGCAGAAGGTCTTTATTCTGTAACTGAGACCTTATCTGCCTTCTTTTCTCTACAGCTATGGTAGCCATTGCTAGAGCCGCAGACCCGCAGTACCTAAAGTTCCAGACTAAAATGTGCAGTTTCTTATCTCCATGACTTTTGTTATATTCATTCTTTCCTTTCAATTGTCATACTTCTGTTACTGTGTCTAATAATTCTGACTTTGGTACATTTGCACCTCGACTTCTTTTTGCAACACATGTCTCAGATCCCCTACCCTGCTTCTCTGCACTACAATAATTCCTGTCACCTAATTGCTTTCCTTTGGGTGATTAGCAGTTTGACTTTGTCCCTAGATGATGAACTCCTGGAGAGCATGACTTGCTCTGCTTAATCTCCGTTATATAATATTGCATAGATCACTGTATATTTACTGAGTTACCAAATTACTGAATGGAGATATCCCCCTGAAAATTGAGATTTCTTTCCATTTCCTATATGTGTCCATTGCCTCTTTACCCTGAGAATGATTTCTCTCTATGCTACTGTATTAGGGTTCTCCAGATGAACAGAACCAATAGATATTTACTTACTAATTATCTGTCAGGGGATATTTTATGTTAAGGAATTGGCTCAAATCACACAATTGTAGGGATTTGTGAGTCCAAAATGTGTAGAGCAGACCAGCAGTTGGAAGTTCAGGGAAGAGATGGTATTGCACACTAAAGTCCAAGATCTGAAGACTGGAAATTGGAGTTGCAGTATTGCAGTCTTCAGGCAGAATTAATGCTTCTTTAAGAAATCTCTGGCGTATTGAGGAGGGCACCTTTGGGATGAGCACTGGGTGTTGTATGGAAACCAATTTGTCAATAAACTTCATATAAAAAAAAAAAAAAGAATCTCTGGTTTTGCTCTTAAACCCTTCAACTGATTAGACAAGGCCCACCAACATTATGGAGGACAATCGACTTTATGTGAATTGTACTCATTTAAATGTCAGTCCACATCTGGGCATGCCTGGGTGGCTCAATTGGTTAAGCATCTGACTTCTGCTTCAGGTCATGATCTCACCGCTGATGGGTTCGAGCCCTGCATCAGGCTCTGTGCTGACAGCTCAGAGCCTGGAGCCTGCTTTGGATTCTTATCTCCCTCTGTCTCTCTTCTGCCCCTTCCCCACTCGCACTCTGTCTCTCCATCTCTTAAAAAACAAATACACATCAAAAAATTTTTTAAAAAAGTACCTTTACAGCAACATCTAGACTGATGCTTGACTGAAAAACTGGGAACCGTGGGCTAAGCACAAAGTTGGCACATATTCTTAACCATCACGGTAGCTATATCCTATGTCTTTCTATTCTTCCAGATATATATGACTTTTACTGATTTATGTTATAAAGGGACTTTATAAATAATTTTAGAAATGGGGGGAAAAGAAAAAAGCATGAATTCTATGTACAATAGGGAAACAACTCTCTAATACTGAAGTTGCCAGTCATAAGCTGCTTCCTTTGCCTTCCTCTCAGATAACACTTCCTGTGGTGGCTATGTGTTTGAGTCATTCTTTCTCCATGCATACCTAAAACATGTTGTCAACACATTTGTTAAGTCGGAGGCTGCTATGTCGATCAAGACGTACATTCTCTAACTGGAAGACATTTACATTGGAGGGAAACAAACTTACCGTACTGAATTATTTTTCAGAGAAGAACGGCATGGAGACTAAATGATGGAAAGCACATAACATTAAAAAATCCGGAATTGAGGTCTATTAACAACAAAAGTATAAGAGGTTATATTTATATAACGCTTCTATGGGCTAACTTACGTACAGCATCCTAAATGCTATACAAATACTCATTCTCACAAAAAACCTACAAACAGATAATATTAATCTCTCAAAAAAGAGAAGAAATTAAAGATTATTAGATTTTTTTTTGTTTATTTTTAAGAGAGACAGAGAGAGACAGAAACAGAGACAGAGCACAAAGAGGAGGGGTTCAGAGGAGAGAAGGAGACACAGATCCAAAGCAAGCTTCAGGCTCTGAGCTGTCAGCACACAGCATGTCGAGCCCGACGTGGGGCTCGAACTCACGAACCGCGAGATTCATGACCTGAGCCAAATCAGACGGCTTAACCGACTGAGCCACCCAAGTGCTTCCTTAGATATTTTTAAGTTACATATACCACACTGTGAAGCAATAGTATCATTTATCTATTGCCACATAAGGCTACATAAGACAGAATCCCAACATTTAGTGGATTAACTCAGTGACTGACAAAGTAATTATTTCTTCTCCCGCAACACACCAGTGCGGTTTGGGTAGGTAGATCTGCTTCAAGCTATAGCTCCTCACTGAGTATCACGATCAGTTCACTCCATGTTGGAGCCCAGGCTGAGTAGACAATGACGGCTTTTCTCTCATGGAGACAGTAAGCCAACGCCATGCATATTTAAAACCTTTGCATAGGCCACGGCTGGTGACCATCCCGGTGGCTGCAACGAGTCACGTGGTCAAGCTCAAACTCAAGATGGATACTGCAAGTCACCGGGTAAAGGGTGGAAGCAGAAACAGTAAAGAATTTTAGTTTAAAATATATGCTTCTATCAAATGCCTTTGCGAGCGAAGAAATAGGGTCAGTGACTTCACACATTCAATTCCCTGATTCACCACTATACTACAGAGAGTATAAAGGTTGTTTTATAAATGATAAAACTGAGACCCAGTTATTTCTCAAGGCTCCACAACTAACAAATATCATAGTTCCATGTATTAACCATTCTGACAACATGGTTGTGGCCTATTGTCATCTATATCCAAATTTCTGTGAAGGGTGTTATTCGTAGCAAATTTCAGTAGATCTGACTACAATATTAGTGTTTTTAAACTTCACTCTATTCAAAAGTTAGTATAAATGAAATTGCATTTAGGAGGTGGCATATATGTTGAAATAAGTTTCTGCTTTTCTAAGCAAAATTCAAGACTGGATAATATAAAAAGATAAGATAGAGAATAGTTTGAATTTAAGAGACTCCTTAAATCGTTATAATTTGGAAAATCTCTAAAGTAGGGAAGATTTATTACATAGTTTATAAATATTTTAATAAGATTTCCCATTGACAGATAATTCACTGATTTAGATATTAATCTGAATAACTTGTTCTTGGCATCCTTACATTACGGGGGTGTGTTAGTGATGAGGGAACATAGGCAAGAGAAACGTACCTTCAATTAAATCTCCATACAGCCTGCAGTCCCTTGATAGACACCTGAGACATTCAGAGCATGACCTTCCTCAGGAACTCATGGCTGCCTTACTTCCTTGATGTTTTGGTTTATTAAAGAATGAAAGTAACCTTATCTGAACAGCAGCTACTCGTCCAAGGTCCTGAAAACCTTGCTTTCAAATTCCTTAGACACGCTATCTCTCACCCCCACTAACTTAAAAGTATATGATCAATCACTCCTCACAACCCCGGTGCAACTCTTTCTGCCCACGGGTCCCATCCCTGTGCTTTAGTAAAATCACCTTTTTGAACCAAAGAATGTCTCAAGAATTCTTTCTTAGCCGTTAGCTCAAGAACCCCCATCATTAGGATTGTTCATTTAAGACTGCGTTAATTATTTTATCAGCAAGCCATCTTGATTGTTATAGTCCTTATGGACTTCTCTTTATTAGTGATCCGCCCTGCCATACGTACACCATTTTATCATTTCAGTCCAATAAGGGCTTAAGTAGACTTTCCAGAATCCTGAAGAGCAGCAGATCATTCAAGAAGCCTCCAGGGAATTACTTGCCAGAATCTTCTCGGCCCCAACGGTGGAGTTAGTAAAGATAAAGAGATATTCGTAAATGAGTGTAAGACTAGACCACACAGGAGAACCAGCAGCAGTTTTGATTCTCTTGCCTTTAACGCACTTTACTGCCTCAGTCCTCCTGGAAGAGAAAGCAGGTATAGAATTGTGAGTTCCTGGGGTCTCCAAAGGACAAGGAGAGCAGGGATGCTTGCTTTCTTCCACCCATCCAGGACCTGGCAAGAGAAAGACTGAATTCTGAATGAAGGGAATACTCTCCATCTAGTAACCCCTATTTGTTTGTTCTTCCTTCCTTTATTTTTTTAATGTTTGTTAATTTTTGACAGAGAGACAGACAGAGTACAAGCCAGGGAGGGCCAGAGAGAGAGGCAGACCCAGAATCTGAAGCAGGCTTCAGGAGCTGAGCTGTCAGCACAGAACCCGATGCAGGGCTTGAACCCATGAACTGTGAGATCATGACCTGAGCCGAAGTCAGACTTTTAACTTACTGAACCCCTATTTATTTTTCAAATAATGTAATTAATTATTATTTAGAGAGAGAGATAGACCGTACGTGCATAAGTTGGGGAGGGGAAGAGAGGAGAGGGGCACAGGGAGCATGAGACCATTAGGATGCTTAACCGACTGAACCACCCAGGCGCTCCTGTTTGTTCTTCCTATATAAAGGTAACAGTTGACATGGAGGAAGCCTGTTGTGTTCCTGAATGACAAAGATAACAGAAAAAAAAAAAATTTCATGGAGCATTTCCCCCGGTTTTTAAACAATATCTTAAGTACTTTACTAGTATTTTGTTTAAAACTCACCACAGTCCTGAGGGAGATATGTTTACCCCCATTTTACAGAGATTTAGTAAGTTTATCTCAAAACTTCACAAGTATATGAAACAGCAAAGAAAGGATTTTACTGTAGGTAGTCTGACTCTTGGACTCATGCTGTTAACCCTTCTGCTTCCTTATCCAAGCACAGGTATATCCGCCGGGTAGTATGGGATCCTATAGGAAAAAAATCCTAACCCAGAGAGATGGAGCCTGGAGGAAGCAGTTGGAGGAAAATCTTGTGGGAACAGATGATGTGTTTAGATTTATTGAGGGGAAAGCAGGATGCAGTGGTTAAGTTTAACATTTCTGAAGGCAGATTGCCTGTTTTCTACCCCGGCCTCACCATTTACCGACAGAGGCACCTCGTGAGCCTCTGTGCCTTAAATTCTGTGCTCCCATCTGTAAAATAGGTTTGAAGGTTTAATGAAACTGTTTCTGTGAGGGTTTAATGAAAAAGTTAATCTCAAGCATTTGGTACATAATTCAGTGCTCCATAAATGTTTGCAAAATTGTTGAAGGTTAATTATGAGTGGGCTACTTGAAAGGTAAGAGGAGGAGGGAGCTGTTGAAGGCAGAAGGACTCTCATGCTCTTTCTCTCTGCCCCTTAATTTCTTATGTTTGTCTTCAAAAAACAGGAGATCAAATTGGCTTAAGCCAGAGAATAAGTAGTTGAGAATTTGTGTAAGATGAAAGAGACGTGGGTATATTTATAGTTGGGAAAAGAGAAAATGGAGACAGAAGCATTAAGTATGATGGCTGCCTTCTGAGGGTCTGTGCGATGTGGTTTCCAACTGCGGGGATAACATCGATGGACTATATGGAACAAGGGCATTCCTTTATAAATGATCGAGATATACTTTGTAAGTAAAAACTGCTGTTGAAGAGGCCAACAATTAGATGAGAAAACTCAGTCGTTGACAATTTGTGAAGAAAGAGCACATGCTTTGGAATCTGGTCACATAATCATTTTAATTTTATCATTCTTTATCAACTGTGTGACCTTGAACAACTTACTCATCTTTTCTGAGATTTACTTTCTTTTATGGACTATGAATTATGAGAATATACATACAAATAGGATTATAAAATTTATATTTACATTTTGGGGAAAAAAAAATACCCTAACCCTGTAGTGTATTCATTAACCTTTCAGAAAAACTCTGCATGTCCTTCTTTCTATTTTGTGGCTCCCTTCTTCCAAACCCTTGTTCCTCAGAAGTAATGTATTTTTTGTGTTAATTCCACTGATACTCTTTTAGGTCCACCCTGTATATACGAATCCCTTAATAATACAGTGTAGTTTTCCTTTGCTTCAATGAAAATCACGTTCACTTTTTGTTCTGTGACTTGTTTCTTCTCCTTAATATTATGTTTTGGGGACTGGTCTGTGTTAAAGATACAGCTTTATTTCGGGGTGCCTGGGTGGCTCAGTCGGTTAAGCGTCCGACTTCAGCTCAGGTCATGATCTCACAGTTCGTGGGTTTGAGCCCCACATCGGGCTCTGTGCTGACAGCTCAGAGCCTGCAGCCTGCTTCAAATTCTATGTCTCCCTCTCTCTCTGCTCCTCCCCTGCTCGTGCTCTGTCTATCTCTCCTTCAAAAATAAATAAAAACATTTTGGGGTGCCTGGGTGGCTCAGTCTGTTGAGCCTCCAACTTTAGCTCAGGTCATGATCTCACCGCTCATGAGTTCAAGCCCCGCATCGGGCTCTGTGCTGACGGCTCAGTTCTGTGCTGACAGCCCGGAGCCTGGAGCCTACTTCAGATTCTGTGTCTCCCTCTCTCTCTGCCCCTAACCCACTCGCGTTCTGTCTCTGTCTCTCTCAAAAATGAATAAACGTTAAAAAAAAAATTAAAAAAAGGATACAGCTTATTTCATTTCTTCTATATGTTGTATACCACTCAATAGTAACTGATCAAATTAGCTCATGTATTATTTATGCATTCTACTGTCTATGGGCAATTTTACCCTCCTACACCCCAGTGTGTGTCTCCTAAGGAAAAAACTACTGTGTACATTCCTACATGTATCTCTTGGAATGTAGATACACACCTAGGAGTACATTTACTGGGCAATTTGATGTGTGCATCTATAACTTCATTAGTTAATTAATGCCTGACTCTTTCCTGAATAGTTGTACCACTTTATACTCCCATTAGCTGTGGGACTTTGCCTGTCTTTCCTTTCAACATTTTTATTACCAGTCATTATTTTTCACCGATCTGGTAGGTTTGTAATCTTACCACATGATGGTTTTCATCTGCATTCCCCTAATTGTTAGAGCGGTTTGTCTTATCATATGCCTATTGGCCATATGAGCCTCCCCTTTATGAAAGTCCTATTCAAGACTCCTAGCAGTTGTTATTCTAATTGGTTCTAGGTACTAGATCTTATTAGTACATGTTGCAAATACCTTAGCTTAGTGTGTGGCATGTTATTTCACTCATTTACTGAACCTATTGAGGAACAAAAGTTCTTAATTTTAACGTAGTCAAATTTACCAGTATTTTCCTGTACGGTTAGTATTTTGTGTCAAGAAAGTCTTTGTGACACCAAAGCTAGAAAGACATTTTCTATATTTATGTTAAAACTTACGTAGTTTTTTCTCTTCATTATTTGTTCTTTAATCTACCATGAAATTATTTCTGTGCATGGTGTGAGGTCAGGGTATGTGTTGACCATGACAATGTGTCACTCATATCTCCTGCCTGAGGGAGGGTAATTGAGCGATGACACTCTGCATCTACTGCGTTTGTGCAGGGCATACTCATGAATTAGTGAAGCAGGGTTAATAAGACTGGCCCATTCCTGGGAGATAGTGGTCCCGTCTTGTGACTTTGGCTCACTCCATTGACCTGACCAGACTTTTAAAAAATTGAACTGAAGACTGGGACTCGTCCTTCTAAGGGATCAGAACTGCATCACAGTCTGATCTCTCTCTCTACCTTCCCCCATCCCTTTACCCTTTTAACTCCTAAGTGTTTCTCCCAATAAATGTCTTATGTGGCAGATATTTGTTTGCTTCTTAGAGGATCTATTTTTATTTTATTAGAGTTTTTTTGTCGTATTGGCAACCAGTTGTCCCTACACCTGAGCTTTAGTTTTCATGTCCGGAAAATGGAATTTTTACATCTACCCGGTATGTTTGCTCTGAGGGTCGGAAGACTAAAGCATTCATCATTGCGCTTCAGAATGTTAGCTACTATAACTTTAGTTCCATTTCTCATGATGTCCTTTTCAGAATGTAGATGGATCATAGTTTGGTTGTCATGAACTAATTAAGTAATCTTGGGTAAGGTCTACCAGAGAGCACGTCTGTGCATTTGGGCCAGCCACTTGACACTAAGTCTTTCCTTCACTGCTTAAAGAGCTAAAAGAAGATAATCTGCTCTACCTCGTTGATTACTTTGGTTTAGCTAATTAATTACTAAATTTGGTAATTAGTTACTAATCAAATAGTTAATGTGCATGAAAATATTTTTGAGACTGTGAAGAGTTATACAAAAGTAGGGGATATGGGGCCCCTGGGTGGCTCAGTCGGTTAAGCGTCCGACTTTGGCTCAGGTCATGATCTCCTCGTCCGTGAGTTTCAGCCCCGTGTTGGGCTCTGTGCTGACAGCTCAGAGTCTGGAGCCTGCTTCGGATTCTGTGTCTCCCTCTCTCCCTGCCTCTCCCCCCGCTCATGCTCTGTCTCTCTCTCTCTCTCTGTCTCAAAAATAAAGATTTAAAAAAATGTTTTCAAAAGTAGGGGACAATCAGGCATTAGTAATGTGAAACTATTAATTAAAAGCCACTACTATATACAGTGTCATCCTGTATTTCTTTATCCATTCGGCCTATTCCCTGGCTCCAGACTGTCAAGTTTAAATAAATTACATGCAGGTGATTTTTTCTCAGTGATAGGTAAAGGTAGGTAAGTAGACACATAGAGATATTAATGTAATACATATTTTTAACTCCATAATGGAAGCTTTACTTGGCTATAAGGCTATAAAATGTAGCTATACATTTATGAATTATATAGTGATTAGAAGAGAAGCTCGGATGTGCAGAATATAGTTTTTTTTTTTTATTTCTGTTCTAGTAATTTCTTTGTTTTCATAGTATGCCATATAATACCTGATAGTTGTTAACTTTGAAAAATGACATCAAGTACTTACACTGAATATAACCATATTTTCAATATTTATGCACTGCCTAGACTGGAAATAAGAAATATGGAGGAGGACTTTGTTTTAGACAATTACAGATATTACCTCAACCTTCAGAGATATGATTCAAAACTTATTTATGATTTAATTTTAACTTATCCATTACCTTTAATGTTATCATGTTTATCCTTGATATTTATATGTATCTCAATATCTTTATATTATTGAATTCCATTTCTGCTAGTATTGCTTCTTAAAAAAGTTCTGTATGTAAATACAAAGGTAAAGATTTTCAATATCTGTTTACTACATTCAGTGCACCAGTTGTATATATCAAGAAATATTTGACACAGATTCCAATGTAGCCAAATAATATAGTGAATTCCAAAATGATTAAATAGCACATTCACATTGGGATTCTACCAACTTATGAGTATATGTGCATATATATATTATTGATTCTGAGTTTATGGATTTATACAGACCTGGTGAGTGATTACCAAATAGGCTGTTCACTTTAGTAATAATTTTTAGAACCTAACATTACCATGGTGATGGTATTCCTAAAAAATTATAAGCTTCACCTTCTCTTTAGTAAAAGATATTTTTAATAGAGTATAAATTACAGTATAAAGATTCAACTTGAGTAAATACGTAAGTCACTGGATTTTCTCTCTGAAATTATAATTTTTTGGTGTGATATTTGCCTTTGAGAAGAAAATTTGTAAGAAAGATGAGGATTTAATAAAACCTTTATAACTTCAAAATATGCACAGAGCACTATAATATCTGATAAAATGGAAGATAATGGGCATGTTCTCAGAATGTATACCCTAGAAGCATAGATATATGTATCATGTATGTTCCAAGAAGAATCCCCAGGTACTATTTAAATAAAACGTTCTGTGGCCAAATAATTTAGGCAAGTGTTGGCTTTGGCAAAGTTAATCAGGTTTTTTGTTTGTTTTCTTAAATTGAAGAGCTTCTCAAAATTCTGTGGTAATGTGAATCCTTAATAGAAAGCTTAAGTTTGTAGTGGTTTCTAAACTTACTTGACAATGGAATTCTATTTGCCCTCAGATTTTTATGGTATATGCATTGGCAAATGTTGGCATAGGCATGAAATGTAATTGGGCTTTGGAGAAGAGAGAGGTGACTCTTGGTAAGAAAGTGGACAAAATTGTTGAAGAATTAGTAATTATATAATGGGTTCGATTTAGAAATGGGAGAGAAGGGAGAGAACATTCTAGGAAACAGTTCAGGAAGCATTGTGGGATTGATGCACTCATCAAAGCCTGAGAAAAGGTTTCCTATTGGGAAAAAGTGGGCAATATATCTGTATCCAGAGAGTATCTGAATCCAGAGTTTGTGCATTTCTTCACAAGTAGAAGATTGGATTTCACCTTTAATTTTGATTTTCCTGTTTGACTCTTTAATCCATGTGTAATGAAATTTCAGACATAATGTGAGGTAAGGATTGAATTTCATCTTTACACCGTAAGATGAAGCAGCATATGTTGCTGCAACACCATATGTTGAAATGACCATCTATTCCCTAATTTTGGGTAATTCAGTTATATCATGAATCCTATCTCCAAATACTGTGTATTTCTGTGCTCTCCATTTTATTTCATTTGTCGGTTTGTCCATGTCTTTGCTAATAATACACAAACTTTGCCTTTCCAAAGTGGTTAGGCCAAGTCCTAACCTTGCTCTTCTTCAGTAGTACACTGGAATACTTCACACTTTTCTCTTACCAAGCTCTACAAAACAAACAACGAAGTTTGAATTTTGATTGAGATTACATTGAATCTATTGCTTTATTCTGTATTAGTTGACATGATCTCCCAATTGATTTACGTGGATTAATTTAATGGATTGGAATTTGTAATTTTTTGAATAGGTCTTTTAAAATATATTTCAATAAAATTTTACAATATTCTGCATGGTAATCTTACATATGATTTATTAGACTTATTCCAATGTATTTACTATTTGATTACTGTATAAAGTAGTATGTTTTATTTTTTTATTTTTATAGAGTGAGAATCTTAAGCAGGCTCCACACTCAACATTTGTCCTTCTGGGATCACCTCCAAATTATACTAGTTGTACTAGTTTTTTTTTTTTTTTTAAGTCTCCATTTTTGCATTTGGCAATGTATTCTTTAGCATTCTCCAGAGATATAGAACCAAGAGGAGACAAACACACACACACACACCACACACACACACACACACACTGCAAGAGGATGAGAGAGTGTACATGTCTCTATTCATATTCATATTTATTTTTTTCATATTTATATTCTATATCTACTTTATTTGTAGAGATTTATCATAAGGGATTGGTTCATGTGATTAAAGAGAATGAGAATCCCACAGTCTTCCAGCTGCAAGCTGGAAACACAGAGAGCCAGTTGTGTAGTCCTAGTCTGAGTCTGAACTGTTAAGAACCAAAAGAATGGATAGGGTAAATTCAAGTTCAAGTCCAAATGCCTCAGAACTAGGAGAGCAAGTTTTAGTTCTAAGTACAAAAGACCAATGTCCTAGCTCAAAAAAGTCACACAAAGAGAGGAATTCTCCTTTACCCTTTTAATCCTTTTAACCATTTAATCTATCCAGGCCTCTAAGAGATTGGATGAGACCTACCCACATTGGAGAGAGCAATCTGCTTTACTCAGACTACTAAATCAAATGTAAATCTTGTCAAGAAAATCCATCACAGAAATAGCTAAGCACAGAATAATGCTTAACCATATATTTGGACACCCTATGGCCCAGTCCAGTTGACATGTAAAATTAAATATCAGAAGTAAGAACCTACCATGAGACTTTTTCCCCATTAGGAGGGTGGAAAGAATCTTATCGAACTTCTTCAGTAGGAGATAGACTATAGATAGCCTTTATTTAATAGAAGTATATTGGATTAAGTGCTCGACTTGAATGAACCTGGACCTTGTTGTTTACCTCCTAAGTCCTATGAGGTCCTGAAAAGTGAAGGTCAGATTTATGAAGTTTAGGTATACCCTCCAGGCAAGGGCTACCTTTAGGACAGAATTCTCCTTTCTGGATTCCCTTCTTGGCTTTGTATTTTTTGTTAGTTTTTTTGTTTGTTTGTTTTGTTTTATTTTTTTGAATAATTTTCTGTTCTTTCCAGCTTAGAAATTCATTGAAAAAGATATATGTGTGTGATTGCAATATTTGTGTATATTTATGGATGTGTGTAAATATATATTGCATATATACAGAAAAAAATCATTCTGGGGGCACCTGGGTGGCTCAGTCAGTTGAGCATCCGACTGTTGGTTTCGGGTCAGGTCATGATCTCACAGTTCGTGGGTTCAAGCCCTGTGTCAGGCTCTGCACTGACAGTGTGGAGCCTGCTTGGGATTCTCTCTCTCTCCCTCTCTCTCTCTCTGCCCTCTCCTGCTCATGCTCTCTCTCAAAACAGATAAATAAACTGAAAAAAGTATTCTGTATAGGGGTCACTAGTGTGCTTAATAAGGTATAATTATGGACATGGCTAATCATAGCTTTTTTATATTAAATTGAATGATAGTCTTCTTTAAAATTATTTTTGTATATACCAGCTTCAATTTTTATTTAAATTCACCTAAAATACACTTTGGGATTTTTAAACATTAAATTGTAGACAACATCCAACTCTCTCTAGAACTAATAGGAATGTTTTCTCAAGAATTTACATATATATGGTCTTCATGGTAGATATCCTGTAGAGATTATGTTAGTCCTTGGTTCCTTTTGTTACTTTATCATGCAGAAAAGTTTCATTTGGAATTTATTGGGGTAGTGGGTTGAAATTCACCATGCAACAGTTTTTAGAAAACTAGAAATGTGCAAAATTGGCCAATTTTCATGATATTTAAATATATGCTAATGTGCAATTTATTTGGACGATATTCATTTTGTTGGACATGTTTTATACCTAAGGATTCATTTTATGAAATGTAAAATGCATGCAAATGTATGCCTCATCAAAATGCTGGTCAGATTTTTGCTTTTGATTTTATCTGTTGCTTTAGATGCCAATTTTTTTTCTAATGTATATAGGATATCACTAGTGTGGCTTATGATTACTTGAAAATTCATCATAACTGATCCTGGCCCAAAAGTGAAAACTCTCCCTTCTCAATAATGAAATATTGAGCTGTTTAGTGTCCTACACTGACACCATGGGGGATTCATTAATTAATTTATTTATTCGCCAAGTATGTATTGATCACCTATTATGTTCAAGTCTGAAGAGATATAATAGTGACAAATTCAGCAGAGTTAGTATCTACTATCAGGGAGTTTACAGTTCAGTAAATGAACCCTTTAGCTTCATAAGTGGAACTCACAGTAAGCAATTACACATTTCGGTAATGTCAGTGAAGGAAAATAAAGGTAATCCCAAGAAACAGGATCAGGAATACCTGGCTTGGATTCAGGGTCAGGGTGTTCTCTATTTCAGTGATGTTAAGACATAAAGGACAAGATGTATCAGTAAAAACTGGGGGCAAGAATGGTTCTATGAAATGGAAGAACAAGGGTTGAAATAGGGCAAAGTGATTTGGGGAAGAGTAACACAGAATGAAACTCATGTGGTGGGCAGAGACCATATCAAAGGGGATCTTTAGGTCATGCTAAATATTTGAGATTTATCCAAAGTAAGATGGATAGCAAGCCATTTTAGGGTTTTAAACTGTGAATTACATGATAAAAATTCTTTGCTTCTAAAATTTACTTTGGTTACTTTGTGGGGAACAGATTAAAGGGAAAACCTCTGGAAAATGAGCACCCGTTAGAAATTCAAGAAAGCATAGACTCAACAGGTTAGTGAGCTGAATGTCATCTTACCATCCTGCTATTCCACATTGACAGTTAAATCCACTGTTGCTATATAGTTACATTTTAACTCTATCCCTAATATCGTGGTCTCTAAGCTATGACATCATATCTAGAAAATATTACTTATATACAAGCCACTTTGTGAAGAAAAGCTGATGGCGGATACAAAGGCATCCTTTGGAATGCCACCATGGGGAGAGTGAGAAAATGAGCCAGGCAGGAAGCCAGGGTGAATGGAAATTCAGTACCTGGGAGACAGAGGCAAGAAGATGGAAAAAGTAAAGTCTAGGTAATACGGTAAAGACAGACTCATTTATTTCCCAGTTCCTCTTCTTTTTCCTAAGTATATAACTGTGCAAAGATAGTAGAGACATCCGATTTCTCTCTTTTGTCAATTAAATAAAATAGGATTTAATAAACAAGTGGTTTATTGTCAGGGTCCTTGACTGGCTCAGTTGGAAGAGCATGTGACTTTTGATCTCCAGGTCGTGAGTTCAAACCCCACATTGGATGTAGAGATTACTTAAAAATAAAATCTTAAGAAAACAAAACAAACAAACAAACAAAACACATAGTTTGTTGTCTTATTTTCTGTCTTGCCTGATAAAGATACTGCTAGAAAAAAAAGTGGGGGGAGAAAACCCTTAATTCTATTAATATACTATTAAAAAACTGCCTTTTCTGGGACACCTGGGTGGCTCAGTTAGTTAAGTGTCTGACTCTTGTTATCAGTTCAGATCATGATCTCATGATCAATCATGTGTGATCAAGTCTCGCTATCCACCCCGCATAAGGCTCCACACTGAGCATGGAATCTGCTTGGGTTTCTGTCTCTCCCTCTCCCTCTGCCCCTCCCCCACTACACACATGCACTCTCTCAAAATAAATAAGCATTAAAAAATAAAAAAAAAAAAAAACCCTGCCATCTCTAATATCTAAGTTGATATGAAAATGTAGTTTTGGGGAACATGAAAATGAGAAATTCATAGAAATTAAAGTCCTCATTTTCCCAGTCATAAGCTTCTACCTCTTCCCGATAACCTTTTTATTTAACTTATTTTTTTTAAATTTTTTAGTATTTATTTAATTTAGAGAGAGAGAGACAGAGCACAAGCGGGGGGGGGGGGGGTCAGAGAGAGAGAAGGAGACACAGAATCGGAAGCTGGCTCCAGACTCTGAGCTGTCAGCACAGAGCCCAATGTGGGGCTTGAATTCATGAACTGTGAGATCCTGTGTGACCTGAGCCAAAGTTGGATGCTTAACCACTGAGCCCCCAGGCGCCCCTAACTTACTTTAATGTAATCAAATCAACTGACTTTCTACTTGACAAGCTTCATTAATCTTTTTAATATTGGCATCTTCATTTATACTCAGTGATTCTTGCCTTGAAAAAAAATGCAAAATTAAACATATTCTTACCATACGATCCAGCAATTGTACTCCTTGATATGCACCCTAGGTAGCTAAAAACTTGTGTCCATTCAAAGAGCTACCCCCAAATGTTTATAACAGCTTTATTCATAATTGCCCAAACTTGGAAGCAACCAAGATATCCTTTGCTAGGTGACTAGATAAATGAACTGTATTATATTGGAATTAGGAATATTATTCAGCACAGAAAAGAAATGAGCTATCAAGCCATAAAAAGACATGGTAGAGATTTAAATACACCTTACTGAGTGAAAGAAGCCATGTAGAAAGGCCACATACACTGTATGATTCCAACTGTATGACGTTCTAGAAAAGGCAAAACTGTGGATACAGTAAAAGATGGTTGCCAGGGATTGGGGTGGGAGAAGGATGAATACGTGAAGCATAGAGGATTTTTAGGACAGTGAAAATAGTCTTTATGATACCATAATGATAGGTATATATGCATACATTTATTCAAACCCATGGAATGTACATTGGTAAGAGTGAAGTGTAATGGACCTTGGGGCATGATGATGTGTCAGTGTGCATTCCTTAGTTGTAACAAATGCACTACTTGGTGAGATTGTTGATAAATGAGAGGCTGTGTATGTGTGGGGACAGGAGATATATGGAAAATCTCTGTACCTTTCCCTCAAATTTTCTGTGAATCCTAAATTGCTCTAAAAAATAAAGTCCTGATGGAAAAATGTGGACAAATGATTTGTGCTCTGGAAAACTTATTAATTTCTTTTAAAAGGAAATAAGACCAGTTTAAGTTCAGGTTGTTGTTGATATATTACTATACGTTCTGATCTGCAACTAGGTTTTAAAATTATATAAAAGCTTACTTTTTGATTTAAAATGTAAGGATTTTCACAGGCAGCCTGCTTGTGAAGGGTGCTACTCTTTGGAATACATTTTAGCCTTTCGCTTTTAGAGATTTATTAATTCAAGAGCTATTTATTCTGAATCTCCTGTGTTTCTGAGATTGTTCGGGTTCTGGGTATGTCAATGAGCAAAGCTGATAAAAATCCTTGACTTTATGGAGAGAGAGGGGATAAAAGTGGCTGTTTTTCATTTTTGTTTCCTTTTTAAAAACAATTTAAGACCCCCTATAAAGGGGTAACTGCATCACTTATTTTCTAAACCAAGAAATATTTGATAGTGCAAGGGCTTTATTAATAATTATGTTGGGACAATGGGCAAAACCAGGGATGGATAGTAACTCTCCTATAAAAAATTTTGATTCATTTGTATTGGAAGTAGGAAATGTCCAAAAAAAAAAAAAAAAAAAAAAAAAAAAAAAAAACTTCTTACTCAGTTATAAAATTACAGGTACCAAAAAAAAAAAAAAAAAAAAACGAAAACAAAAACAAAAAACCAATAAGGTCATCTGAGGATTCCTATAGCTTTCTGAGGAACTTGGAACATGTACCATTTATATTTGATTTCCAATGTAAGGAAACATTTTTTATAGGGGAGGCTTCAATTCAAACAACCACTAAAAATGTGGTTTAGGCATGGCTCGGGGCTATAATTGCAATGTACTCCCCTGAGGTTCTTGTTCAGAAACAGGAGACAATTGTTCAGAAATACTGTGTTGCTTAATATCCCCAAACAGCTCTCCTTTTTTTTTTTTTTTTCCCACTGAAAAGTGTTAGAAATTTTTCAAAATTGGTTTTTATGATCAAAGACTACCCATTCTCAAAAATGTCTTCAATAAATTATCAAAGATCTTCCCTGCAGTTTCTTTAGGATATATTGTGTTTTTCCCACCACGATTACTGTAGTGGAGAGTTTTATGTTTCAAAGAGAGCGAGAGGAAAGAGATAGTGAAAATGTGTGACTTATTCAGGTCTCTCCCACTACATGGTTGCATTTTACTTAGGTAGAATGGACTCCTCTAACAACTTGGGATGTGGTCCCTTGTTGTTGTTATGTGTTTGATGGGTGAAGGGGGAGCTGGGGTAGTTTATTTAATTACAAAGGAAAATTCATCTTGTGTTAATTGAAAAACCTAATTAAATTCCTTGGGAATCATAATTCACACTGCTTATTTTTGTTATTGCCATATTTTAGCCTTCGTATCCCTTTTTGTGATCTGATGATTTATTAGTAGAAATTGATCTGGAAGAGAGAACAGGCCAGGATAATGCAGCATTAGATTCACTGGTTAAATTTTTTTCCGTGCTGATGTTCAAAATACCAGTAAGTTATCTTCCTGACACCATCAGGGAATGTCATCTGAGGGATGTACTTTGTTGGTCTGGTCTAGTATATTCCACTTGTTTAGATTTTCTCCCTTCTCACTGATTTATTTAAAGCCATAGGCTCATAATTAATAGAAGCAGCAAAACGAGCCTTCAGCAAATTAATTATAATTATGCATGCCATGCATATGAATAATCTGGTTGATAAATTTATAATGGCAGAAACTATTATGTGGATTAAAATGATAAAGGCAGTTTTATCAGGGAACTGGGAAGAATATATAACTTAAAGATACTTGCAATCTGTCCTTCAGTCTAATTTGGCTCCTAGCTGTTATTCGAGTTTTGATATGAAGCTCTTTATTTTGAGTGCAATTGTCATAAACACTCAGAGATGTTATGTGGTGCCATTGTGTAATATTTGATCAGTGAACTGTTCCAAAATACAATATTGTGCTTTTGGAATTACTCACTTTACCAGAATTTGCCAAACACATGAAACTAGACTTTTAAAAACCTTTATGTATTAAGCACTGTTTGTAATAAAGTAACCAAACACTGTTTTACATGCTCAATTTTATTTTATTTTTAATTTTTTTAATGTTTATTTATTTTTGAGACAGAGTGTGAGCGGGAGAGGGGCAGAGAGAGAGGGAGACACAGAAACTGAAGTAGGCTCTAAGCTCTGAGCTGTCAGCACGGATCCCGACGTGGGGCTCAAACCCATGAACTGTGAGATCATGATCTGAAGTCCGGTGCTTAACTGAGTGAGCCACCCAGGTGCCCCACATGCTCAATTTTGATGATAAGACAGTGGCATAAGTGCATGGGGTAAAATTCTTAGTATTTCTTGGTAGTATTTCTTTAGTCTATGGTTGAGTTAATCAGCTAATCATTTTTTATGACAAAGTTTGCATAATATAGTAAGACAGAAATTCTAAGGAGTTAGTTGTCTTTTGTCCTCTTCATCTCTATGATAGTTGTATTTTGGTAAAGATAGTCATGGTCATATATATTGAGTGTCCTGAACAATCTTCTTACACCCTCTCCATTTTGGGTTATAAAGCTGACCATCTGACCAATGAGGTTGATTAAATTCCAGTTTAGTCTTGAACAGGGAATTCCTAAGACAAGAGGAGAGAATAAAGGCTAGAGAAATAAGCTGTCGTAGAGTCTACTAATGAGAACTGATACCTGATTCTGGGGAGAGATTTAAAAAAAAAATTTTTTTTTTAATGTTTATTTGTTTTTCAGAGGGAGAGAGACAGAGCATGAGCTTGGGAGGGGCAGAGAGAGAGGGAGACACAGAATCCGAAACAGGCTCCAGGCTCTGAGCTGTCAGCACAGAATCTGATGGGGCTTGAACCCACAAACCGCGAGATCATGACCTGAGCCAAAGTCGGACACAACTGACTGAGCCACCCAGGCGCCCTGTGATTCTGGAGAGAGATTTAAAGTGAATGCCAAGTTCCAAGAGTTCAAAGCAAGAGTCATAGAGGTTACACAGACAGGAATAAAGAGCTAGGAGGATATTATCAAGTGACATTAGGGAGAAGTGAGTGTAACTGGGTTTGTGTGAGTGTGAAGAGACTGGGTGTTGAATGGGCATGGTAAGTTAATCCCTTATTAATCACCTACAAATCAGTTTTATTATAGCGTTTCTCAAACTTGACTGCACAGGAGTATCACTTGGGGAGATTTTTTAAAAAATTCTAATCCTAGAGTCCCATGCAAGACCAGTTTTATCAGGGTCTTTGGACATGAGCATAGATAAGATTATTTCTTAAAACAAATTTTTATTTTGAAGCCAAAATGGAGAAATCCTCCTTGATGATCGCAATATGCAGTTAGAGAGGTTTGGAGTAAGAGTCATGCCTTTGTGTTATAATTTATATTGATATAAGCCAAAGGAAGGGAAGGTTTGATATCAGTGTCTAAACGGATCATGCATAAAGAAAACTACGCGCCCCTCCCTCTCTTCTTTCCTTTCTTTCTCTTTCTAAATATATCTAGAAACTGATTATTTTTCATCTGGTGCATCACAAAAATTTCCACTTGGTAGACTACTTGGTAGGCCATGTTGATTATAGAAGAAAACAACTATGTTGTTCTGATGAGTAATAAAGCCAGTGTTTTCATGTACAGTGAATTAATTTGAAAAAGCTGTAGCAGGGGTGCCTGGGTGGCTCAGTCTGTTGAGCCTCCAACTTCAGCTCAAGTCTTGAACTCACAGTTCATGAGTTCAAGCCCCACATGGGGCTCACTGCTTTCATTGCAGAGCCCACTTTGGATTCTCCGTCTCCTTTTTCTCTCCCTGCCCCTCCCCAGTTCTCTCAAAAATAACTGAAACATTAAAAAAACAACAGGAAAACAAACGGTAGCAGTCCCAAACCAAAACGATTGCCTGTGCATTGAATATGTCCAGAGTGGTTTGCCCATATGCTCACCATCATGGTCCTGCCTGTGAACTAATTTGCATCTTTTCTTCATTTTTATAATTATTGGTGTATATGCTTTAGAAGAAAAGACATAGATTTTTTAAAAATGTATGGATTGGAGCTACAGTGACTGTGTATAATTAGCTTTATACTTTTGCCCCTCAGGTTTGTATTTTTTAAGCTGTAAAATATGAATTATGAGCTCTACTGATATTATTATAATGCTTAAAACCTATATGCAACTCATTTAACACAGTGCTTCACAGAGTAGGTGACTGAAAAATATCTGTGTCTCCCTTCCCTCCCATACTTTTTCCATGTTCAAGAAGATTTTAAGGTATCTGATGACAAAATCTACCTACAATCAGGTAAACAAATATATACTCAAATAAAATTTATGAGGTAAACATACTCGCCCTGAGAATTTATTAGTTACATGAGTTAGTATTGAAATAGCCCTTTGAGCTTCCTGGCATCCAGGACAAAAATAGAAAACAAGTTTTGACTTTATTGATAACAAGAGAATGCAAATCACTTCTACAGAAAACATTTTCCCCCGATAAGATGTTCTAAAAGGATATCACTCAAGGTCTTTCTACAGGGAACATTGAATAATGTAAATGGATAATGCCTTCAAAAATGATTTTATAGCTGATGCAGAAGCCATCTGCATATGGCTGTTCCTTGCATCAACCCTCAATAAAACCCAAGGGCATGGCTTTAAAGGGTAGCAACCTGATCATTATTACATTTTTATGGATGACTCAAACATCCTTCTCCATTGTACAAGGAAAAAAGTCAAATGAGAGATCATCTGGCTTAGTACAACTTAAAATACTCCTCAATTAGGAAATAGGATTCTTCCTATATCTAAAATTCTTCTGAAACTCTTGTGTGAGTAGGTTTGCACGTGTTATCTGTCATATATTTCAGAAAGTTAAAATAGAACATAGTGTAGTATTTTAGTGCAAATAAAATATATTTGTGTTCCATGGTCCATGCTTTGATGTAACAGAAATAATAATGACCTTGTTCTCTAAAAGCAACCAGTTATACAATATACTACATTACGGAGGTGCAAAAATTGTATTTCAGAAAAAGAGCTGAAGATTAGCTCAGTAAGCAAAGTGAACACTATCTTAATGTTTATTTTGACAGTCAAATTACTTGAAATCCAACTACAAATATGTAGACCTTCAGAAAGTTTAGTTAATAGGTGGTCGTCACTGGGGGAAGGTAATGAGGTGTAAAACTCATTTCTCTTTACTTGCTTTAGAAAAGATTTTATTTTTGAATACTTGTAAAGTAATTCTTCCTGAATGCATTTTTCCAGTTGCCAAATGCATGGTATTTATAAATGTGACACCTTGAACTGTAACGAAGGCATTTCAGACCTGTACTCAGAATTGCACATATTAAAATGATAGTAAGTATAGTATTCAGAGACAGTGTCAGGACAGTGTAAAACAATTAGATTTATTCTGAAGTGTGAAGACAGTGATTCAGATGTTCTGTGACTTTAATTCCTAGTAAAACTAAAAAATAGATATATCACTCAAATTATGAATAAATTATCATAAATTTCTCAAATTATGAAATTTTTAGAAAGGATTCTTACTATTTCTTTGAGGCCACATAACCCGTTAGTGGTAGACACAAGAATTCCGTTTCTTCTCTCCTTGTTTATTACTTTAGAAAGTGTCGTGTGATGGAGTGGTGTATAAGGACTCTGTGTGTAAATAACCATGCCTAAATGCTGCATTCAGACCTGACAGTTGGGTTTCTTTTAAATTGTACAGAAGGGAATTTAGATTGTGCATTCAGTTTTTTCGAAGATTCTACAATTCTAAGTGTATAAGTGAGTAGCACAAACATTATGATGACACATATATAAATACTTCTGTCATTGTGCTCACAGACATGCAATTCTGGCTCCAGTGGAGAGAACAGCGACAGGAGCTGTCACCCTTCCTACTACAGTTACCCACTGGTAATACTGTGCTCCCTCTCACTGTCAGAAATTTGCCAAAGATACATGACAAGTTCCTGCACCCATTGTCTTTACTTGAGAAAGAAAAATGAGAATAGTCGCTTGCCCCATTTTACACATTAGCAGATATGTTCCAGTATGAGACTGAATTCAAAAGACTGCATTTCATTATGTTTTGAAAGTGGGATCAAATCTTTCAGCAATACTATGACCTCCATCTGTGAGCTGGGGCAAAAATCACATAACCTACCTAAGTATCAGTTTCTCATCTGTAAAATGGAGTGGGGGCGCCTGACTTTGGCTCAGGTCATCATCTCACAGTTTGTGAGTTTGAGCCCCACATCTGGCTCTCTGCTGTTAGGACAGAGCCTGCTTTGGATCCTCTGTCTCCCTCTCTGCCCCTATCCTTCTTGCCCTCTCTCTCTCTCTCTCTCTCTTTCAAAGAAATAAATAGTAAAATGGGATAAGTATAACCTATCTGATAGGGCTGTTGCCTATGTTGCCTAGATGGCACATGGGAATTGCTTGACAAAGTGAATTAAATGTCTCACAGAGATCAATGCATATGAACCATTTTTATTATTAGACAAAAATTAGAAATGTTTTGGTTCTAGAGTATTAGAATTATAGAGGAGATACAGAGATGCCAATGGACTAGCAAGGCAAATTAACTTCAAACAGAAAAACAGAATTGTAGAGTGAAAACAGCTTTTAGAATTTTCTAGGCCCATAGTTTCTAAGAGTTAAAGGGCACCAAAAATTATCCTAGCCCAACTGCCATTTACAAGTAGAGTACCAAACAAAATATCCTGACAAATTGACTAAACTATCCTATGCATGAAGACTTCCTACTACCTACAAGTTCATCCTGACGCATGAAACTCTGGAGAGATTTCAGTACTACTAAAACATGCTTCTTTGTTTTGAAACTGATTTCTAACAAGCCTTTTCATTAGCAGTTGACATTCTGCATTTCCTTCATTTTTTTTTTAATAATAAGAAAAATAAACTTTAGAAAAGTTTATTTATAGTCCCATCTTCTAAAGAAAGCTGTTGTTAAATATTTTGGCATGTGTTATTCCATGTTTTCTATGAACTTTCCATTGAATTGTATTACGCAGTTTTAATGTCCACATAATCTTCGATTTTACGAATTTGTTGATTCTATTGCTGTATAGTAAATTGTCTACTTTTGCTATCATAATCTCACTAGGAGTATATACTACGTGTTAAATGTCGGTTGTACAAATTATAACTTTAGAATTGTCTCTGAGACAAGTATTAGTGGATCAAGGCCTATGAATATTTTTAGGGATCTTGATTTATAGATTTACAAACTACTTTCCTTAAAGGTTGTGGCAAGTTAGAACCATATTAGCAGCGCGTTGAATGATTATACCGCCACCATGTAGCCACGTTGACCTTTTACTTGTGTCAAAAACCACAAATTGATTAATGTAGAACGTGTAATTCCAAATCATAATACTCATTCAAAATTAATATGCCTTATATATTTTTCATAAAATTAGAAAAATAATTATATAGTAATAGGCCGGCCCACTGTGCTAATTTTAACAAGTAAAGAACTAGAAGTACAAAGAGGTTAAATAGTTTACTATTTGTCATAAAAGTGGCTAGGGACCGAACCAGGATTAAAATTTAGGCTTGTTCATTCCCAGGCTGCTGCAACTAAAGAAAAAAAAATGTTCTGAACTCCAATTAGATTTATGAACCAATATGTAACAGCACATTTAATAAATTTTATCTGGACTGGATATAGTAAAAAAGTTGAAATGGCTTAGCGGTATTAGAACAAAAAAAAATGACAAAGGGCATGAAAAAATTCTTTTAATTAAAATATTCAGATTGCTTAAGTATTAACGGAGCAGTTTAAATATGCATATAATATTGGAATGATGGAGATAATTGGGGAGAAGTGAATATTTTGTATACTTCAGGGGAAAACAAATAAATGATAGGGGCCTCAACTAACATTTATTAAGATTCTATTATTTGATAAGCTAATTTGCAAAATATCATAAATACATGATTATAGAGTATACAAATTATCATAATAGTACCTACATGAATAAATTACAAAGTTTATTTGTACATTTATATGGCAACTTTGAATTTGTAATAAGCTTGATGTTGATCGTACTTGTACATTTTCACCTAATTCTCCAAAGAACCTCCTGTGTACCTGTTCTGCAGATCAGGTGACTATATTAAAACTCTGGGAGGATAGATGGTTACACAAGTGCAATGTAGTTTTTAAAAGATGAGAGATTCAAACATTGGGTAAATCTTGTACTCCTATTTTAGGAAATGCCTCCTGCTGTTCTTGCTGTTGCCTGACTCAAAGTTTTACTTACAAAGTCTTTTACGCAAAACCTTCCAAATATGAGACATCCCATCCCTTTACATGTGTTAAAGTATGAGGAATGTATTGAGCACCTGTTCTGTGTAAAGCACTCCAGTAATGGTTAAGAAAATGACAAATGATGTTCAAAATATAGATCCTATTCAAATGACTGATAAGCATATTATGGCAGATAGGAGCATTGAGCTCAGAAATAGGCTTGGGGCTTTATGCCTAGCTTTGTGTGTAACTAGTTAAAGGGCTTTAGATATTGTACCTCTCTGAGCCTTTATTGATAGTTTAAAAATATATAGCATACATTATACTATATATAATGTATCTAGATGTATATATAGATGTATATATATGTATATATGTATATATAGATATATATATCTATGATGTATCTATCTTTAGTTTATATGACATCTATGTCATATGATTCTATAATTAAATATTTTATGTAATATTTATATTTATACATTTATATATTTATATCTAGATATAATTATGTCTAGTTATAAATTATGTGTAGTAAGTGATAGATCTCATATTAACCATATGGCATGTGTATATATTATATGTAGTATATATGCATTATATATTACATAAAATGAATATACTAGCTATCATTATATTTTCTATATGTAAGTATTATATAGAACAGATAATATAGTAATAAAAATAAGTATTAGATACTTCTCAACTCCTATGAAGCAGATAGTAGGAATTTCAGGACGAGTATTAGAGACGGGGGCAGATATTTCAATGTCAGGCGTTGTCAGGTTGGGTATTAATGCATTACCTAATTCATATAGTCAGCAGATATATACTGGTCACCAAATAAGCACGGGCACTGGATCTGAAAGATTCAGTTCCTCAATTTACAAAATTACCCATTTAGAGGGAACGACAGGTACCACAATATGTAACACCATAGTTTTACTCTAATAAAAATACTAAAACATAGCAAATGCCTCTGAAACATCCACATGAAGCTAAAGTGAGGAATATGAGTCTAGGGCTTGGCGTGGGGGTGGTCAGGATACATTATGGAAGTTTAAACTTGATTCATGTCCCAGAGTTACGTTGTGCAGAGGAGGGTGGTTGAGAATACCAGAAGTTTTAGAAGCAAACTACCATAGAGGGTGTAGGGAGAAAAGAATTGCAAGGAAAAACTGTTTCCTCAGAAAACAACAGGAAGACATGTTCTGAAAAGAATGGAAAGGCATAGAGAAAATAAGAAAAAGAGGGGTTTACTGAACTCTAGGAAGATGTTTTCACTGGTGATCCAAGCATCTAACTCACTGGCTGGATCAAGATGATCTGAATGTTGGCATTGAATTAGACCACCACCCAGTCAGAGCTGAATAGAGAATGGCACAAGTTAATTGACAGGGATTGGAGCCCCAGTTCTACAACTTACAGGTCAAGCTACCTTGAGCAACATAATTAAAACCTTAACTCTTGCCATCTTCCCTCATCTATAAATTAAAACTGTGAGTATATGAGTGTGTGTATTCGTGTGAGCTAGAGAGTGAGTGAGAGGGAAGGTGAGAGAGGGAAAAAGGAAGAGGGAGGAAGGGACGGAGACGAGAGTCATAGTCGGTGTCAAGTTGGTTATGAATCTTCCCTGTTATACTTAGGTACTAATACATTCCTTCTAACTGCAAAATTCCCGAAGTTCCAGATCTGGCATTTCTAGATTTCCAGATTTGGCCTGACAAGACCTACTGGTCCATGCTAGGAAGTATCCTGTGAACAGATCTAAGGAGTTTACATTCACAATAAGCAGTGGATGGTAGGGGTCACCTTGGGATTCTCACTTATTCTTTTTCCTCAGCAGTGAGATCATTTACAGGCCTCTGTCATTCTGCATTCTCTCTTTGACTCCAAATGCTTCATTTTGGCCCTCTGTTAGCTGACATGGAATAATTATATAACTTTGGAAATCATCTGGTGTGTTGATGCTGAAACAGGGATTACTCCAAGGGCTTTCAGTGGTGTTAAAGTGTGAAGTCAAGCTCCGTTGTGTGCAGCAAAACTTTTTAGTGCTCTAAGTGAGTGCTGAGAACTTGGGAGAGGAAAGTTATATGAAACGTCAGTGGCCAAAGCTGGGCTTAAATATGACCCTTGCAGTCTCTCTGGCTATAGTGCTTTGCCTTCGTCATAGGTTGTGTATTGTGACGAAAAAGACAGTGGGAGCAGTGAGTACTAGAACTGGGAGAGAACTGAAAAATAGGCAAACAAAAAAAGAGGAATTTTGCTGACTTACAAGTTCTGTTTACAATTGCTTTAAGTAGGAGAGGCTTATGTCTGGCCCATATGATGGTCGAGGCAAACTGATAGGAAAAATATGAGTAAAATTTCCCAACATACTGTAGCGAAACTGGTTTTAAAAATTTTTAACATTTATTTATTTATAAGAAAAAGAGAACCAGTTGGGGAGGGGTAGAGAGAGAGAGGGAGACACACAATCTGAAGGAGGCTACAGGCTCTGAGCTGTCAGCACAGAGCCTGGTACAGGGTTTGAACCCACGAACCATGAGATTATGACCTGAGCTGAAGTCAGATGCTCAACTCACTGAGCCACCCAGGCACCCCCGAAACGGGGTTTTAAATGTCTCTGGAGTCCCATAGGCCATGGTTGTTGATAGAGTATATCTTGGCATTGTAATAGAGATGACGTCTTGCCTGTGAGACTCATTGTGTATGAAGGGGAGGTGAAAAAAGTGAACAACCAGAAGAGAGTTGAGCGTCTTTTGCTGAATATTAGAATTTAAACGTAACTAATGGGATGTGCCCATGTGTTTCTCTAAATATAAAGAGTGAACTTGTGTCAATTCCATTACCACCCCTGCCCTAGATTTTCTGAGGGAGGAAACAGAATCACTATATTCCAATGCTGCATTTGATTTTTCTTCTGTAATATAGATACATCCTGAGTGATTTACTAGGTGTTTTTCTCCTCTTATTCCCAAGACTGTCTGACAGGTGAAGGAGAGAGAGTCTGTCAAAGCGTAACATTCGAGAGGTCAGATTGAGACAGAGCAGAATTCATTCTTCTGACAGAGATATAACAAGACAAAAATGGATTTTTAGTTGTCCCTAGCAGATATCTCTATAACACAACATATTAGACACTTTTTAAAAAGAGGTGTGGAAGAAGAAATTAGAGGTATGAGTAGAGAAGTCATTCTCTAAGACTAACCACCCAATTAGGAAATTTTTAAAGAGATGAAACATGAAGCTTGCTTTTTAAGAGAATTATTATTCATACCATGTCTTGTCTCTGCTGACATAAATATATATGATTCAGCAAAAGGAAACGTAATTATAGGATGAGAAAAACTAAATAAAAATGAAGTGAACATAGGTGTGATCAGATGGGAGCAAGGTAGAATCCATAGGCTGTAGAGCTTGTGGTAGGGTCCCAAATTTGACTCTAAGCATCCTTGAGATCATTGCAAAGAGGTGCACATGGCCACTTATACAATTCATCAAATTCATTACACAAAATCAAACTAATAACTTGCAAGAAACATACCCATTTTTAATATTGATGTAAAACTTTCCTTTAAAGTTGAGGCTCCATTAAAGGGATACAGATAATGTTACGAAAAGCTTCTTTAGTGTAAACACAGCACAGGAACACATTTTGTCAGAGTATTCTGGAAAATAGAATCTTTGTTTCTCGTCTGTTAAATTAAGAGAAAGGATAATCATGTCTCCTGGTACAAAGATTGCCTAGCTAGTTCCACGCGTGTAGAATGCATTGAGTAAAGGTCAATTTCCTTCCCCGTGAAGTTCTGTGTAAAATTCTACTAGACTCTAGTAGAGTAGTTTCATGTATCATCCCCAAAATGGTTACTTGTGGCCTATTTGTCTTAATGAGCTTGCAAGATTATTAGTGTGTACCGACTGCCTTTCACCATGCGTGTCCCCTTCATCTGCGGTTCCAGGACTCAATCATGCTGAACTCCAGGACTGAGGGACTTTTGGAGGCTTCCTTCCTTTTGTTCTATGCGAAGAGCTTGGCAACCATGGAAACAGTCCTCACTGCTCATTTTGCACATTTCTTCCCCAGCGTGGTAATCAGGCCCAGGCAGAAGATCACATCAAGTGCCCCATGTATGCTCACTTTAAAAAGGAAACGACTCTAGCTTCTCCCTTTCCAGCAGTCTTAAAGAGAGAAAGGTGACAGAACATGTGATATATTTTACATCGATTGAACATTTCTCAGATAGAGCGAAGGTACCGAAATTCAGAGAGGCTATTTGGAGGCTGGCACAAATTCCAGCTGGAGTGGTGGGCGTTTTGTTTGTTTCATATAAAAGTGCTATTTGGTGTGATCGCACATAGTGGGGTCCAGCATTACTTGTCATTCCCCGGAAGGTGAGTAAGGCAGTGGACTGTGTGAAATAATACAGTGAGAGAAGATATCAGTAAGTAGGTCCCACCAAGTATTTTTACTAGTTGAATATGGTTCATTATAGGAAATGAGAATCAAAGAGAAGACTGCAAGTAGCTGAAGGGAAATAAAGAAAAATAAATAAATAAAAGTAGGTGAAACCAAATAGTAAACAATACGTTGCCTTCCTTTGGTGTAGCCATATCCTGTTTGGTGGTCCTAATTTCTTGTTTTCTTTATAAATACCTGCATTTTTAACCACATAACGCATTTTGCCTGAGGTTGAGTCTTATATAAATAGAATTACAGTGTGTATGTTATTTCGTTCCTGTTTCTTTTGCTTAACCTTAACGTTTTTGAGATTGATTTGCTATATGTTAGTAGCAGTTTGTTCCTTTTCATTACATATACATTTCAATTACATGATTATATTACAATTTACTCATTTTAGTGATGATTATTTGAGTCATTTCCAGGTTGGGGCTATGATGAACAATGCTGATATGAGCATTTTTGCACGTATACAACAATGACTAATTTTTTGAGGGTATACATTTTTTAAAAAACACTTATTTATTATTAAGAGACAGAGACAGAGCATGAGCATGGGAGGGGCAGAGAGAGGAGGAGACACAGAATCCGAAGCAGGCTCCAGGCTCTGAGCTGTCAGCATAGAGCCTGACGCGGGGCTCGAACTCACAAACCGTGAGATCATGACTTGAGCCGAAGTCGGACACTTAACCGACTGAGCCACCCAGACACCCCATTGAGGGTGTACATTAAGGAGTCAAATTCCTGGGACAAAAGATACGTGCATCTATAAATTAGCTAATTCCAAATTGTTTTCCAACGTGATTTATCGATCTGCATTCATTCCAGGAATGTATCAGAGTTCTCATTGTTCAGATACTCACTAATAGAATTGTTGGAGTACTTAACATTGTTTTGGGTGAGGGCATCCACATTGGACCCCCACAAAACTTAAATCTCTATGGAGTGGATCATATACACACTTTTAAAAGCTTCCGAGGTACACTAATCGCCAGTCTATGCTGATTAAATTTAAAATCACAATTCTTCACCTTAAATTGGAATGCCTACTTCTTACTGTCACTGGGAAAACAAAACAAAACAACTATATGTATGGTTTTAAGTTTCCTTTATTTAATGTTTTTGAAGTATGCTAAGAAGCATTCAAGGGGCACCTAGGTGGCTCAGCCAGTTAAGCATCCGACTCTTGATTTTGGCTCAGGTCATGATCTCATGGTTAGTGAGTTCAAGCCCCACATTGGGCTCTGTGCTGGCAGCATTGAGTCTGCTTGGGATTCTCTGTCTCTGTCCTCCTCTTTCTCTGTCCCTGCACCACTCTCTCTCTCCTCCCTTTCTCTCTCTCTGTCTCTCAAAAGAATAATACACTAAAAAAAAGCATCCAACTTAAAGAAAATGAAATTAATCTCTTTCTTCCAAAAGGAGGGAAGGTATGTAGACCCTTTGCAGAAACAGATCCTTTAAATATGTTACAATCAAAGGTTGAATGTAAAATTTATGTTTCAGTTTGTAAGAAAAACGGGGGGCAAAATCAGGGTTATATATTTTTATTTTGCTTTATGTTGTACTCAATGAATAAAGTAACAAAAGTAAAGTTGGAAATGAGTGAAATCGACAGTCCACAAATTATATTATTACTGACCATATTTTGTTGCTTCACTTCAAGAATAGGGCAAATGAATGAAGAGACATTTTCTAATGTGTCTGGCTAAATCCATTCCTGGATCAGGCACTTGCAGACACAACCCCGTATTGATTGGTTAAACTTTCGCCAGTACAGAACATGGCTGACTGCTGCTGTTGCTGTTTTTATTCACAGCTTCTGCTGGCATCCCACACAATGAATCTGATTCTTGTCCTTTTGTTATTTTGTTTTCTGTGAGGTCAGCAAAATCATCCTGTTGTCACAATCTGTATTGGAACTCCAGGATACAAAAAAGAGAAATAGACTTCTTTTGAACATGAGGGCTGTGCTGTTTGGCATACTACCACATCTTTCATTGACTGGTTGATTTACCATATTGTACGAGAAGTGCTGTACAGGCAACTGCAACTGGAAGGAAGTCTTTTATCCAATCTCTAGAACAAAGTACGCTTATGCACCTTCCCACAGTACTTCTCCTGAGCTCAGGGAATTCAAGGAGAAATGTCCAGATTCACAGAAATTTCGTTGTCTTTACATCCAGAGTTCCCATTGAAGAAGCAAATGGCCAGAGTGGTTGCTGTTGATGTGCTGTACAGGATTGGGGAATTTTTTTTTTCCTTAGACACACAGCTTTCACATAGGATTTTTGGAAACAGGACAAAGCTTTCTGCCCCCTGCCTTTGTGAATACTTACCTTTTATAACTTTATTGTAGTCTGAGATACATAAAAAGAAAATTAACCAGTATTCCATATATGATCACCATTTATAACAAGTAATTTTTCTTAGACATTTAAGCGTTTTTTGTGTTTTTTCCCTTTGTGTGTGTGTGTGTGTGTTGGTGTGTGTGTGGTGACCAGGGTTTTTAACACTTGCTTTTACCAAACTTCATAAGATAACGAACATGCAAGGAAATAGATTGAAATTAGTTATCTTAAAAGTAAGTTCTATTCATAGAGAGAGAGGTCAAGTATGTCTCCTACACTTCTTGCAACTTGTACTCTTATCAAGCAGTTCAGAGAGCTTTGGATGATGACTTTCTAAGATCATGGCCCCTTGAATAGAGAAATGGAGAATTAGCCCTGCTTCACTTGGAAAAGCTGTTTTCAAACCAGCGTTCATTCAACATTCAAAATCTACATTTTTAATGCCAATATAGTGTGGAATGTAAACAGTGAGGATTGCTCTTAAGGTGAGGACTAGGATCAAAGGTTAGGAATTATAAAGAAAGACATCATGATTTGGTATAAAACATAATGCCTGATGGCCATAATGGAAAGAATAGTAGAAATTATACCTAAAAATGTTGTTTTTGTTGTATCTGTCAGCTGAGTGGTATTTCTTAAGGTATATGAGCTCTCCAAGCTTTAGCTTTTTCAATTATTTCACCTCCACCTTTCCGGAGGACAAGTTATTTATTTATCTATCTATCTATCTATCTATCTATCTATCTATCTACTTTTTTGGTGGGGGGAGAGCAAGTGCTTTTTAAATGTCAACCTCATATTCAATATAAATTATTTTATTATATAATGAACTATTATTAATGAATATTAAGTTCATATCATATGTTATATGAACAGTTATATACTACATAATATCATATAATAAACCATAAATGTGTATGATAATCTATAGGTAGATGTATATATGCAATATATAGTAGAATTAATGATATACTATATATTCTACATTTATTTATATGAATATACATATACTATATATACATTTCCATACAAACATACATATGCATGGACATACACACAGATAAGACGCTCCAGGAGCTAAAAAAGCAGTATGTCATTGGAGATGCTCATGGAGAGACTGTGAGCTTCACATTATCCAAGATTCTGTTAGCAACTTGGGTCCAATTTATTATGCGGCCACTGTCTATGATAATTCAATAGTTGTAGAAAGTATGAGTGTGAGTTATAGGAATGGGATGTATTTATAATGGAGAGTTTCCTTCTGAGCTCGCAGGTCAGGAGATTGAGATAACATACAGGTTCTGCCACGTCCTAATTGTGGGACCTTGGATATAGGGGCTTCACATCTCCAAGCTTCAGTTGCCTCATTTGTAAAATGAGGACCCATGAAACTACTTAGTTAGCATGATGTAATGATGAAAGAGAAAATGAATGTTGATCACTCAGGATTCTTAATTGCTCATGGAATTTGCAGGAACACTAAAGGACCAATCTTGAATGCTGTATAACCAGGAGCAATGAATGAAGCCAGAAGCAATGTAGTCAAGGGGAAAAGCAGGACACCACATGAGTGTTACCATGCAATAATAATTTGTATCTACGTTACTATGTACTGGATGCCATAAACTACATGGTAGAGAAACCAGATTTTGAAATACATAGTAGTAGTCAAATAGCTTCAACATGTAGTACTTTATAATTCCCCAAATACTTTCTTCTTCAAGATAGATATTATTGTTCCTATTTGAACAAAAATGAAACAGAGCCCCATCTAAGTACCTGAGGCGAGCTTTCACATATACCAATAATAAGTTACTAAGTGGAAATATAACTCATCATAGCTTTCACAATTAACTGTGAACACATCATTTATTCATTTCATTATTCAGTATTTATTTAGGTCATAGTAAATATTAAGCATTTTAAAAAGTGTAGTAATAGAACCGTATATAAACCATATATATGTATCCTACATCTTCTAAGACTAGTGGGAGATTTACATACATATATTCTGAATTACTGTCACCTTTTCAAAGAAACCCTGTCTTTCAAAAGAAGATTCTTTGCCCTGGTACCCTCCCCATCCTTTCTGGTATTCTATCATTCACCAACTTTGTATCTTATTTACATAAAAACTTTTTGTGCTTGTGTAAAGTAAATCAAACTGCATGAGGCTAAGAACCCTATCTTCTTTACACCTATATTCCCAGTGACCACTACCTTTGATAAATATTTGCCAGATAAATGACAATACAAGGTCATGACCATTAAATAATGCCATAGAAGCAAAGAGAAGATTCCAGGAACTCTTTCCCAGAACAGATGAGGCTTAAGTTGGACTTTGAATAATTAATTAGAGTTGCCCACATGAAAATGCATGAGCAAGAAGAATTGACTAAGTTTATTCCTGATGTTAGAGATTAGAAGTCTTTGAAACCAGATGACAGAGAAGTTAATGAGAGGGAGGAGGGCGTGAAAGGAGACCTTTCTCAGAGTTTAGCCAATGACTGATCCTTTGGAAAGCAGACTTGGAATTGGAGGGCATTAAGGTTGATAAGGTTAGGTATTTCTGCCTGCCCAGACTGCTAACTGCCAGGCGTAAGGTCTTGCACTAAAGAGTAATAAGCAGGCAGAGGATAGAGCTTGATCCTGTTATGTTACTGCCAGGGCCACTGATTTACTCATTCTAAATAACAAGTTATATTTTGCTCGGGGCAAAGTGCTTAATATATGATAATTTTTACTAGGCCTCTGTTATTCTGTTTTGGTTGGCACTTCTTTAAAAACAAAATGTATAACCTTTTTTCTTTTTTAACTTCTTTACTCTTGCTGGAGGACCTCCATATTGGTTTTTATAGGTTTTGTGAAGTTTATTTTTTTTTAATTTTTTTTTCATATAATGATTGCCTAATTTATTTTTTTTCCAATATATGAAGTTTATTGTCAAATTGGTTTCCATACAACACCCAGTGCTCATCCCAAAAAGTGCCCTCCTCAATACCCATCACCCACCTGCCTCTCCCTCCCACCCCCCATCAACCCTCAGTTTGTTCTCAGTTTTTCAGAGTCTCTTATGCTTTGGCTTTCTTCCACTCTAACCTCTTTTTTTTTTTCCTTCCCCTCCCCCATGGGTTTCTGTTAAGTTTCTCAGGATCCACATAAGAGTGAAACCATAGGGTATCTGTCTTTCTCTGTATGGCTTATTTCACTTAGCATCACACTCTCCAGTTCCATCCATGTTGCTACAAAGGGCCATATTTCATTCTTTCTCATTGCCATGTAGTACTCCATTGTGTATATAAACCACAATTTCTTTATCCATTCATCAGTTGATGGACATTTAGGCTCTTTCCATAATTTGGCTATTGTTGAGAGTGTTGCTATAAACATTGGGGTACAAGTGCCCCTATGCATCAGTACTCCTGTATCCCTTGGGTAAATTCCTAGCAGTGCTATTGCTGATTCATAGGGTAGGTCTATTTTTAATTTTTTGAGGAACCTCCACACTTTTCCAGAGTGGCTGCATCAATTTGCATTCCCACCAACAGTGCAAGAGGGTTCCTGTTTCTCCACATCCTCTCCAGCATCTATAGTCTCCTGATTTGTTCATTTTGGCCACTCTGACTGGCATGAGGTGATATCAGAGTGTGGTTTTGATTTGTATTTCCCTGATGAAGAGCGACGTTGAGCACCTTTGCATGTGCCTGTTGGCCATCCCATTTCTTCACTGGATTATTTGTTTTTCGGGTGTGGAGTTTGGTGAGCTCTTTATAGATTTTGGATACTAGCCCTTTGTCCCATATGTCATTTGCAAATATCTTTTCCCATTCCGGTGGTTACCTTTTAGTTTTGTTGGTTGTTTCCTTTGCTGTGCAGAAGCTTTTTATCTTCATAAGGTCCCAGTAGTTCATTTTGCTTTTAATTCCCTTGCCTTTGGGGAGGTGTCAAGTAAGAAATTGCTACGGCTGAGGTCAGAGAGGTCTTTTCCTGCTTTCTCCTCTAGGGTTTTGATGGTTTCCTGTCTCACATTCAGGTCCTTTATCCATTTTGAGTTTATTTTTGTGAATGGTGTGAGAAAGTGTTCTAGTTTCAATCTTCTGCATGTTGCCGTCCAGTTCTCCCAGCACCATTTGTTAAAGAGACTGTCTTTTTTCCATTGGATAGTCTTTCCTGCTTTGTCAAAGATTAGTTGGCCATACATTTGTGGGTCTAGTTCTGGGGTTTCTATTCTATTCCATTGGTCTATGTGTCTGTTTTTGTGCCAATACCATGCTGTCTTGATGATTACAGTTTTGTAGTAGAGGCTAAAGTCTAGGATTGTGATGCCTCCTGCTTTGGTCTTCTTCTTGAAAATTACTTTGGCTATTCAGGGCCTTTTGTGGTTCCATATGAATTTTAGGATTGCTTGTTCTAGCTTCGAGAAGAATGCTGGTGCAATTTTGATTGGGATTGCATTGAATGTGTAGATAGCTTTGGGTAGTATTGACATTTTGACAATATTTATTCTTCCAATCCATGAGCAGGGAATGTCTTTCCATTTCTTTATATCTTCTTCAATTACCTTCATAAGCTTTCTATAGTTTTCAGCCTACAGATCTTTTACATCTTTGGTTAGATTTATTCCTAGGTAGTTTATGCTTCTTGGTGCAATTGTGAATGGGATCAGTTTCTTTATTTGTCTTTCTGTTGTGTATAAACTTTTTAAAGCAAGGAAGAAAATATAGTTATTCCCTTTTTGGTTTATGATTAGAGATAGAACCTGCAAAAAATGAATATGCTATATCCAACCACAACATGTTAGGGAAAGAAACTGAGTGGGATCTGGATATATGGAGGTGAAGATAAATCGGGGTGCTGTTACTTACTTTGCTTTCTAGAAATCTTTACATTCAGGAAGGCAAAAAGGAATCCTCCTTTTTAAGGCCTTGGTTTTCCTTTTTATCCTTTTCTTTTCCAGACTTTAACTTTAAATTTGCATTACAAAGTCTGTAATTGAAAGTCTAACTTGCAAATGTGAGCTGCTTTCCACTTTAATTTCCATGAAAACTAAGAATCAATCTGTGAAAATAAAGTCTATGGAGATTTCCTAAAACATATACATAATTTTGACTTATAAAACTTTTGTGCATATTTGTAAGAAGCTCAGAAAAATAAAAGATTTTAAACTGATTTTTCATAAAGTTATAGGCGTATTCCCCGTGGACTCATGAACTGTTCTAGCTGGAAGGAGCATTAAAGATTATGAAACCCCATTTTTTTTCAAAGAAGAGAAAGGAAGGCTTGGAGCATAGCATGATGAAGTAAGCTTGACAGGTGGGGTTGAAGTGAGGGATTTGGGATAGCACTCAGGGCTGCAGGGCATGTTGACTTCATAGATGTTGTCCACTAGTGTAGTCTGGAGTGCAAATTGCTTTGCTGAGTGATACTCAAGAGCCCAGATTTTTGGTCCAAGATCTCCTTACAAGCACTTATCTTATTTCTGCATAAAATATTAAAGATGAAGATAACTATCCCTTTCTTCGAGGATTGTTGGGAGAGTTAAATTATATAATGTAGGTAAAATATTCATCCTGGGGTATGATAGATAGTAAGAGATCAGTGCGTGCATCTGTTTAAAAATTGATACATTTCGGGGCACCTGGGTGGCTCACTTGGTTAAACGTCCAACTTCGGCTCAGGTCATGATTTCACGGTTCGTGGGTTCTAGGCCCTCATTGGTCTTTGTGCTGCCAGCTCAGAGCCTGGAGCCTGCTTCGGATTCTGTGTCTCCCTCTCTCTCGGCCCCTCCCTTGCTCACATTCTCTCTCTCTCTCTGTCTAAAAAACAAATAAACATTAAAAAAATTAAAAATAAAAGATATATTTCTCTGTTGACTTTCATCATCCTTATGCATATATTAACTTACATAATATTTTATAGTTTACAAAGCTATATGCGCATATGTGTGTGTGTATTCCTTTGCAATCCATTTATGCTTCCTACTGCAAAAAATATTCAAATAAAGGTATGAACAACAAAATTAATTAATCTCTAATGAAAGCAGGGAATTACAGAACAAGAGTGTGAAAGGAAACAGTACCTCAGAGATGGTGATCAAGTTTTTCAGTGGTTTTTGAGGAATATGGAATAGATGATTTGACAAGCACAACGGCAACACTCAGGGGAATCTCCCATTTTCTTAGAATGTTGTAACAAATGACTGAATGGCTTTGTTGAGGATATTTGAGAACACCCCACACATTGATGTTCAAGTGGCATTTCCCAAGCATTTTCCTTTTCACTATTCTCAATGCATTGCTGGATGATTTTATTCATTTTTTGTTTGTTTGTTCTCTGTTCTCCTCCAAAGACTTCAAAAAAATCCTCAAAGTAAACGTAATCCTCTAAATCACCAGGCGAAGTATGTAGAGTTAGAATTATTTCATTAAAATTTTAATTAAATGAAAAAGAAAATCAACAACAAACTTAAACATCCTGTGACTACTGATGGGAAAAGTGACTGTGGTTTTAACCCCTTACTGCAGTATTGGGGGTGGGGAGGGAGGAGATGATGTGAAGCAGACAAAAAGCCAGAATCAGAAAGTATGTCATAAAGAACAAAAACCGGGGCACAGTTTGTGGCTCAGTTGGTTGGGGGTTCGACTCTTGATCTTGGCTCAGGTCATGACCTCACAGTTGTGAGATCGTGCCCTGCACTGAGTTATGTGCTCACAGCATGGAGCCTGCTTGGGATTCTCTCTCTCCCTCTCTCTCTCTCTCTCTCTGCCCTTCCCCCGCTCACAAGTACACATGTTCCTTTGATATTTATCAAACTAAATGAATAAACATTAAAAAAATAACAAAACAACAAAATCTCCTTTGCCTAGCACTCATCGTTTGTGTGTGGCTAATGTTGGCAACATTTTCAAAGCACCTTTTTGTCTGTCATTTTATCTGAATTGCGATGGACCTCTGGGTTCATTGTCATCATCTTTTGTCGCTAAAGGAGTTTAAGAGTCAAGTAGTAGGTTGTTTGGGGATTTGTTGAGAGCATCAGAACTAGGACTCGGGTTTCTGAACTCTTCACTTTTTTTTTTTTCTTTTAAATTTGCAGTATATGATCACTTGATGGCATAAACCCAAAGTATACTTGAGTCTAGAGATGCCACCTTCTTATCCAAGTCCAGAGTTATATTGACTATTTAATTTTATTTAAAAAAAAGGAGAGAGATACTGATTGAGTGAGACTTCTCTAGAAAAAGGACAAATTAGAAAAAGTCTGCCCTTCTAGACAATTGCGGCCCTAGGGAACATGGCTAGGAGAATGAAAGATGCTTTTGTATGAAGAGAAAAGCCATCTTTTCTTCCACGTTGACATGACCCAGAGTCAGGAATCAGGCTTAGATAGTGGCTTTCAGTTGCTACTTAACTGAGTTTTTCTGTCATGCACAGCCACATTCAACGGACTCATTCTCTTCTACCTTAACTTTCCCATCCTTTTCGTTATGTTCTGTTTGGGTTTTGTTTGGTTGTTTTGTTTCAATCTCTAATTAAACTTCAGGAAAAAGAAAAAAAAAAAACAAAACTCTAAGGCTACCATAAGAATAAAGTGATCATAGAAAATATCAATGTTGTCTAACTTTTCTGAAACTAAGGTATTTTGATAAATGAAAGATTTAGAGTTCCATTATCCTGGGTTGGGATTGTGCTTTTGTGATCTTAGGCAAACAAACCCCCCCCCCCCATAGAATATAGCTTACTTCTGATTCTCTTTCAAGGGTGAGACCCGCCAGTCAACAGTGGAGATTTCATGTCCTATGATGTGGTGCACACAAAAAAAGCCTAATCACCCCAAAATATTCACCAGAATTTCCCAGGCTGTCACATTAAAGTTGAGTTGCCCTTCTAAAAAATGAAGATGCCTTACCTGGGAAGCAAGTGACCCACATGATTTTCTGTTGATGAAAGATGATTCAGAATGTGCAGTGTTTGTGGTACAAAGCTTATACATAACATCAAGGGGATATGTAGGTGTCATTCAGATCTACTTTACTTTGTTTTATCTCCCTAAGAATCTAGTTTCAAAGAAATCAAACGTAAATGGAACCCCACTGTAAAACTAAGCTACATTAATTTTGAATCACAGTTAATAATTGATCCAAGCTAGTAATTTGAGTACTAGTAGCCATAGGTATTCTGGCATATAAGGTAAAAGAAAAATTACAGTGGATACTTGTTAAATATTGCCAGTTTTTCAAAAAGTTGTACCAATTTACACTTCCATCACCAGTATCTGGGGAAAAAAAAAAAAAAAAACTATACCAAAGCAATGCATGAGAATTCTAGTTAATCTACATCCTTATCTATACTTTCTATTGGTAGTCATTTAATTTTTATTCTGGTTGTTATGTCATAGTATCTCATTTGGTTTTAATTTACATTTCCCCAATAACTAATCATATTGAGTGCCTTTTCACAAACTCGTTGGACGTTAGAATACCTTCTGTGTGAAATATTTGTTCAAATCTTTTGCCCATTTTTTTTTTCAAACGTTTATTTATTTCTGAGACAGAGAGCATGAACGGGGGAGGGTCAGAGAGAGAGGGAGACACAGAATCTGAAACAGGCTCCAGGGAGCTGTCAGCACAGAGCCTGATGTGGGGCTCGAACTCATGGACCGTGAAATCATGACCTGACCCGAAGTTGGACGCTTAAGTGACTGAGCCACCCAGGTGCCCCATTTTGCCCATTTTTTAAAAGTTAGATTCTCCTGTCTTTTATTATTGATTTATAAGAAATCTTTACATATTTTGGTATTAGGTCTTTATAAATTTTATGTATTTCCTAAATCTTCACTCATTGTTTTGCCTTTTCACTCTCTTAACATTTATTTATTTTTTATGAGAAGTTCTTAATTTTGGTATAATCCAAAATATCACTTGTTTCCTTTATGGTTGGATGATGCTGTGTCGTATTAAAAAATCTTTGACTGCCATAGGAAAATGTTCTGCTATTATATTATCTAGAAGCTTTATCAGTTTATCTTTGACAGATCTTGAGTCCTACTAGAATTTAGTTTTATATAAAGTGTGAGGTAGGGGTTGCTATCCACTTTTTGTATCTAGATTATATGTCCAAGTTAGTAAACTTTATAGCAGTATGCTTTGTTTCTGTTTGACACCTTGCCATTTTTAAACATGCATATCATTTTCAATTGTGGTATTGATCATGTTCAACTAACTAATTATTTTTCTGTAGTGTGATGATTCTGATGATTATGTTTAGTTGACATACAAAATTTCCTTGGTTATCTCTTGAATACTCTAGAAAACTTTAAACATTTTTTAGATATGTTACTATCTAAATTCTTCTTTTAAAACTCTTTCTGGCCCATCTATCCATCTCTGTCTTTGCTTTACAAAGGACTTTGCTTTAGCAAAAGGTTTTTTTTTTTTTTTCATAGTATAGATAATATGGATTTTGAGAATAATTATCTTTCCAGGGTTTCTAATGATTAGCAGAAATGGCCACATCCAAATCCTCCTTCTCAGCTGCTGATAAGATTAATATACTGATTAACACCTTTTCCAAGTTGGACTGGAGGTGAAAGTAATTCCATTTGGCAAAGCCTCATCCCATTTGCTGACATCTTCATTAACCTCACTGATAAGGAAACCATTTCACAATACAAATTTCTCAAGGCTGGAGATTTTATCTTCATAGAGTCACTTAACAATACTAATTTGAAGTATGAAACATGCCAGTTCAATTGCTTCAATAATTTCATTGTGCCCTCTCCTTTTATTTTTCCTTTTTAAAACATTGACAAAAACTATTTCCTTCACACTCACTAGTAAAGGCTGATTTTCAGAAGGACATTTCACATTTTGAGAAAAGAAGGGGCAGAAGTATAATTTAAAGTAAATGAAAGTGTCATCATAGTAAGGGGAAAACAAATGGGTAAAAATCTGTGAAGAGAGAAAGTAAGACCATTCTGTTTGGTGTTTTATTAAACACAAGAAACAAATCTTAGACTTTTGCGAAGTTTGTATTTTAGCCGTTTACCCTTTCTTTTGTACAGTAAGTTTTTGATTTAATGAGAAAATGCCAATGTTTTGTTTTTATTTTATAATAAGTTGAATAAGAAATTTTTTGACTGGGTAACTTTGGCTTTTATGAACTACGAGACATTTCCTCTGCTTAATGGTAGTTTTCCGCATTGTCTACTGTGTATTCCTCAAAAGCAATTTTTAATAGGACTTCTAGAAATTTTCAGTCACAGGCAGTGGTGTGCAGGTAAATATTTAACAACTGACTCTCTCTTGACAGAGAAAAGCATTATGATTTGTTATGTTTTTCAATTTTCATGGTATAAATACTCCCCCATGACCGATGTGAACTGCAAACATGATGTCATTGGATGTAGAATTGGGAGGAAATGTGCAGTAATACATCATTACATAGTGTTATGATGTCTGGATACAATTGATGTCGATGACCTTAAATCCCAGATGGTAGTAAATGATACATATTTCAATATATATTTCAGCCTATATTCAGTATATATTTCAATGGGTGTGTGTATGTATGTGTATTTCAGTATACATATACTTTTGGTTTTAATACTATATTTATTAATATAATTTTTAATAAGTAGCTGTGTTTAACAACTGGCTTGTGAGGTTCCTTAAAAATTAATCTGTTCTAAGGAAAAATGTGGTTCATTTCTAGCACACGACTGGTTTATAGCTGTGGTCAAAATGGACATCAGCAATACTTTTTCAATAAAGGCTTACAAGCTTCTTTTAAATCTCATGATGGGGAAATTCAACTATAATCTACATTTTTAGCTATCTAGGAGTCATGAGAGTAAAGGGCTTGATTTTGTCTGATGGTAGAAAACCTCTGTTCCATAGTCTAGGAGGATTATAGTCCTGAATGCCCAGAGTATGAACCATGTGGAGACTGAGATAAGGTCTCAAAATGTGTCATGACTGGAACTCTAGTCCCCAGAAGGTTCAGCCTCAGAGGCCTGGCTGTATGTAGGACCCTGAAAGAATTTAGGATGTTGGGCAGAGAAGAATTAGAAAGTACAGCTGCAAATGAGTTCATACATTATTGAAAACTGCAAGGAAGAAAGGAAGAATATGTCTGCAGCTGTAAGTTTTTATTTTAGAATGGTTGGTTCAATAGCAATCAGTTTAACTAACATCAGTTGATTTGTGTCCTGTGCCCTTTCCGAAAACAATATTATGCCACCATCTGAGCAAAACAGGCACATAGCTCTACCTGAAAAGATATGGATTATATCAGAGGTTTTTAAACTGCAGCATGTTTTAGAAACATTTAAAACACAAATTTCTGGACCCAACTCCCAAAATTTCTGATTTTGTGGGTGTCCTGTGAGCCCTAAGAATTTATACTTGTGCCAAGTTCTGTGGTGATGCTGTTTCAGATCTTGGGGACCACACTTTGAAAATCATGGGTTTTTAAAATTCTTTAGCTTCGTTCCATGACCCTGAAAAGTGAACCTCGTAGTGAATAAAGAATCTGACATTTCATTTATTGTATATCTTTATCTGTGAACTACAATTCCCTTGTCTTATGGAGTCTGTCTCAAGGTATATATAAAGGAGATCCTAACTAGCTAAACTTGGGAATAACCCTTCCTTTTCCTTTCTTTTTTTTTTTTTTTTTTAATTTTTTATGTCTATTTTTAAGACAGAGACAGACAGAGTGTGAGTCGGGGAGGGGCAAAGAGACAGAGGGAGACACAGAATTTGAAGCAGTCTCCAGCCTCCGAGCTGTCAGCACAGAGCCTGATGTAAGGCTCCAACCCACGAACCGTGAGATCATGACCTGAGCCGAAGTTGGACACCTAACCGACTGAGACACCCAGGTGCCCCAGACAGAAATGTTTTCTGACTGAGTGGCTGTGACACTTTCTCTTTTCTTTTCCCTTTACTTCTCCTTTCTTCCCTCTTTCCTTCCCATTTTCTTCCCACCTTCTTTTCTTTACCCTCCCCTCCCTTTCCCTTCCTTTACCTCTCCTCTACTCTTTCCCCCTCTTCCATTTTCTGTTCCTCTCCTTCTTCTCCAAGCCTTTTTTTTATTCCCTTTCCACAATTATTCTCATAAATGACAGTGCTTTGTCCTACCCTAGTAGCTGTTAAGATGTATTCCATATTAATCATAATTGATAGCTTCACTGAAGGACTATTTAGTATTCTGTATATTCATAAATAATGTAGACATATGACTTTATATGAATAAAACAACCAATGTGTACTTAGTAAAGCATACTACACTATCTACTTTTATAACAGTTTAAGGAGAGAGGAGGGTGTGGAAGAGGAACACGGTTTTAAAATTATTGTAAATTCTTCCAGAGATATTGTTAATTTTATTTTTGTTTTGTATTTAAAATATATTAGCAGTACCTCTCTTAAAAGATACTCTCTCAAAAGCAGTACCTCTCTTTTATTTATTTATTTATTTATTTATTTATTTATTTATTTATTTATTTTTGAGAGAGAGAAAGAGTAGGGGAGAGGAGTAGAGGGAGAGAGAGAATATTAAACAGGCTTCCCAGTCAGTGTAGAGCATGATGTGGGACTCGATCCCATAACCCTAGGATCATTACCTGAGTCAAAATCAAGAGTCAGATGCTCAACCAACTGAACCACCCAAGCACCCCTTAAAAGCATTATCTAAATACAATATTATATATACCATATACTGATATACTATAGGCATTTACTGTAGAAATATACTATAACCATAGTTTCTGAATATAATAGTACCTGAGTAGCAAGGCCCAAGTGTTACTATACATGCCATAAATATGACAAAAGGAGAGGGGAAATCAGACATTTGAAAGGTTAAAAAAAAAAAAAAAGGGAAACTAGTTTTTTGATCACAAGTGAAAAGAAATAAAGTTAGCTGTTGTTTTCATTGAAGAATTGGCCAGATTCTGAGATTTGAATCCATGGGGCCAGGAGAGAAGACCAAATAAGAATTCAACACAGATTGAGTTGCCATTTGTTTCCCAAGGGTTGTAAAAGATAGCCACTATGCCACTGATTTTATCTCTTTGGCTTTAGTCCTTGACTCAAGAAACGTATAAAGGAAGGGCCCTGGACAGGACTGAGTCACTTACTCTAGAAAATATGTATCCATCTCAGGCAGTGAGATGATGGGGGTCAGCACATATATTTGAGGCTTAGAGAAGCTGAATAATGTGGGTAGCTGAAGTCTCTGCTCGTTCACACAGGGATTCACATATCCAGTCTACCCAAACAATTTCTGAATTGTCATATATAGAGTTCTCTCTGTGTATTCAAAAAAATGTTGATAATTTTCTATTGTTTTAGCCGTATCTAGGAGTGTTGGGAATTATGTGTTCTCAAATATGTCATATTAGTGCTTATAGAAGAAATTCCTATGACAAAAGATGGAAAGAGATTGTGATATATACTTAGCTGGGCTTAGAGAAAGATGTCACAATTTTTTTTTATGCCGCCATGAAACATCATTCTGAAAATAATATATTTTAACATATTCATTTTATTAGATACTTATGGTGTGTCACTGTAACATTCTTATAAACTAGCTCCTTAGCAATTAATTTAGAAAAAAAAATCACTGGTCTTATGGTGGTGGCCCAGCATTACTGAGCATTTATGTGATACAGTATAGAGAGTACTGTGCTTTGGCACATTGCTAGAGCTCTGTATTAATTTCCTAGGACTGATGTAATATAATACCATAAACTGAATCGTTTAAAACATCAGAAATTTGTTCTTGTAGGAGCATAGAAGTCTGAAATCAAAGTTTTGGCAGAGTTGGTTCCTTCTGGAGGTTCTGAGGGAGAATCTATTCCTTATATTTCTACTACGTTTTGGTGACTTCCAGCCATCCTTGGCGTTTCTTGGTTTGTAGAGAATCACTTCAGTCCCTTTCTCATCTTCATATGATGTTCTGTGTTCTAGGTATCTTTATTTTTTCACAATACCTTTTAAAAAATGTTTATTTATTTATTTTGAGAGAGAGAGAGAGAGAGAGAGAGAGAGAGCGAGCAAGCTGGGGATGAGCAGAGAAAGAGGGAGAGAGAGAGAATCCTAAGCAGGCTCTGCACGGTGTAGGATCCAACATGGGCTCTATCCCATGAACAGTGAGATCATGACCTGAGCCAAAATTAAGAGTTGGACACTTAACCATCCAGGTACCCCATTTTCACAACACCTTCTCAAATGGACAGTGGCCATTGTATTTAAATCTAGTATGACTTCATCTTCTTAACTAATTACATCTGCACACATTTTACTGCCAAATAAGATCACATTCTGAAGTTCCAAGTAGACATGAATTTTGAGGGGACACTATTCAACCAAGAATAAAATCCTAATCAAATACTATTAAAGATGACCAAAGAAAAATGCATATTATTTATGCCAAATATCATATATGAAGAATATACATGTATGCTGAAATTTTCTCTGACACTGGCTTTGTTGCAAATTCACAAATGTTTGGGACAGTGAAGAAGACTAAATAGCACTCTGCTACTGTTCTGGAAGCCAGATCTTACATGTCCATCACTGCTAAGCCCCATACATGCCTAGTTAATACTTTCATAATTAGTGTTTCTTAATGACAACAGATTATATTTTAGCTCTAATAGCTTTGCAATTTTTTTCATTCTGCCTTCCCTCTTTTACCATACTAGAATATTTGACCCTCTTTGTGAAAATTTTCAGTGAATGAAATTATTTTCAGGCTTAATGTCTTTCAAAGAATCTCTGCCAGCATTAGATAATTCATTATATACCCTCCTATTCCAGATAACATTCTACTACACGTTGTTTTAAGCTCCTCACATAGATATACACTATGCAACAAGATGTTTCCATGGTTTTTGTGCTTAACTATGCTGTTATAGTTTAACATTCTAAATACCTGGCATGAAATGATGTAAGAAAAGTTCATTATTTCTCATTTCAAATAGCAGGAAAATGTGAAATACAAAACCACTTCCATAAAGAATCATAGAGTGATGTGGAGAGAGTGTTTGTGCCATGAGTAATGTCAAGTTTCTTATAAATTACACCTTTGATGTCTTGCAATCTGTAGGTTTCTGTATACTTCCTATTGAATTCTAGAACATAGGATGTTTTGACATTGCCATGAAAATATAGCCATTGGAATGGTGCACGATCATATTGTTGAATATATCTTAAAAATAAGTTCCAAGATGATAAGAATTAAAAATAGCTAAAAGGGTTTAAAAATTTATGTGGTTAATGACCTAAAGAGTGAGATTCCACAATTATTTGGAATTCTGACAAGGTCTTTTGGACTTCTCTCTCCAGGTATGGGTTCTAGAATACATAGAGGGAAGCCTTTTGGTGTGGGTTTTCTGCTTCCTTATTATAATAGAAATTCCAGGACAGTGCCTCAAGTGCCAATGATTTGGTGATCCTGCTGGTGAAAAATAATAGTATATAGCAGTCTTTAGAAATTATCTCAAAGCATGACATTTGTATAAAAATCAGTAGCCACCTTCTCAGTACCAAAATAATGTTCATGTATGAATGATAAAGGGAGAAAGAGGTAAAGAAGAAAGAGAGAGGGACAGACTGTGTGTATGTATGTGTGGTTTGATTGGAGAGGTAGGAAGGTGCTTTTGATCCAATGTCTACTTAGTAGGACAATAGTATATTAAGAAATGGAAACATGTATTTTTCATCAGAAGAACAGCTTTAATTTTATTTTTATGGGGAATATAACTTTCATTTCTGTACTGATGATGTTGTTTAAAAAAGGGTGAATTTTATTTATTTTATTTTATTATTTTTGACATAGAAAGGGAGAGAGAGAGAGACAGAGCATGAGTGGGGTAGGGGCAGAGAGAGAGGGAGACACAGAATCTGAAGTAGGCTCAAGGCTCTGAGCTGTCAGCACAGAGCCCGATGTGGGGCTCGAACCCATGGACTGCAAGATCAGGACCTGAGCCAAAGTCAGACGCTCAACCAACTAAGCCGCCCAGGTGCCCCCAAAAAGGGTGAAGTTTAGATTAAATATGTCTGTTATAAAAAAAAAAAAAAAAAACAGAAGCCAAAAAACTTAAGACATTTGTTACATAGGTAGAAATTGAATTGCCCTCTGAAAAATTTGGGCAAATATTTGGGCAAATATTTGAAATATTTTTTTAAAAAAAATTATGGGGCCACCTGGGTAGCTCAGTCGGTTAAGAGTATTTGACTTGATTTCGGCTCAGGTCATGATCTCCTCATTTTGTGGAGAGCCCCGTGTTGGGCACTGACAGTGCAGAGCCTGCTTGGTATTCTATCCTTCTCTCCCTCTCTGCATTCCCCCCAGGCCCCCCCCCCAAAAAAACAAGAAAACCAAAAAAACCAAAAAACTAAAATTAAAAATACACTGCCTTCCAGGAATAAATATGCTATTGTAACCTTAATTTGAAGATTATGACCTGATAGAAATCCCCAGTTTCAGGTGCATATAGAATCCCTCTTCCTACTATCTTTATTATTGATCTTATTATTTTAGGTTTCACTGTTTGTGTTACCACAAAGAATACCCTCCAAGAATATGTGTTCAATCTCAATTTGCTAAAATTCTGCAGGTGACACATTATCTGCTCCTCGCTAAGGTATTCTTAAAGCCACTATGGCTCATTTTTCCTGTAGACACAGGTGCATATTGACTATACGCATCCATTTTGATTTTAAGTTTCTTATAAAATAGACAGTGTGAAGGATAACATTGCATTAAACATAACTAAAAAGAGTGTTGTGATTTTTTTTTTACTGAGGAATAATTCAAAATATTTGATTGGTTTTTAGAGAACATGTTCATCAAGTTTTTAATAGGTGACTGTGATGCCTTTCTTTGCTCTTGTTAAATGTTTCTGTGCAAAATAAAACAAAAGTTCACATATATTCTGGCTTTTTTTATTTCCTTTATAAAGACTGGAATTTTTAATACACATTTAGCACTCCTGAGAATATATTAGCAAATTATACATATAATGATCTACCCTTACCCCTTTTCTCCGTTTTTCTCATTCTTTATTTGACTCTTAGGTGTTCTTCTCTCCTGTGTTCAATATAGTTATTTTAGTTATTTGGCATGAACTCTTTATTTTTAAATAAATTTATTTCTGTGATTAAAATGTTATCAATCTTTATTTTCATTAGCAGAGTTTTTTACTCCATTGTAGTTAACATACAGTGTTATTTTAGTTTCAGGTGTACAATGTAGCAATTGAACAATTCTATACATTATTCAGTAATCATTGTGATAAGTGTAGTCTTTAATTCCCTTTGCCTATTTCACCTATGCCCCCTCTGGTAACCATCTGTTTGTTCCCTATAGGTAAAAGTCTGTTTCGTTTATTTTTTTTTTTTATTTTTTTTTTAACGTTTATTTATTTTTGAGACAGAGAGAGACAGAGCATGAACAGGGGAGGGGCAGAGAGAGAGGGAGACACAGAATCTGAAACGGGCTCCAGGCTCTGAGCTGTCAGCACAGAGCCCGACGCGGGGCTCGAAATCACGGATCGTGAGATGTGACCTGAGCCCAAGTCGGCCGCTTAACCGACTGAGCCACCCAGGCGCCCCTAAAAGTCTGTTTTTTAGTTTGTTTTATTTTTGCTTGGTTCATGTATCACTTAAATTTACATATGAATAAAATTGTATGGTATATGTCTTTCTTTGAATGACTTATTTCACTTAGTGTTATACTGTCTGGACCCATCCATGTTGCTGCAAAAGGCAAGATTTCATTCTTTATGGGTGAGTAATAATTGGTGTATATGTATCACTTCTTTATCCATTCATCTATTGATGGACACTTGGACTGCTTCTGTAGCTTGGCTATTGTAAATAATGTTGCAGTAAACATAAGGGTACATGTATCTCTTTGAAGTAGTGTTTTTGCATTCTTCGGGATTACTGGACTGTAGTGGGATTACTGGACTGCAGGGTAGTTCTATTTTTAACTTTTTGAGGAACCTGAATACTGTTTTCCACAGTGGCTGCACCGGGTTGCATTCCTACCAACCGTGCACAGGGTTCTTTATTCCCCACATCCTCACCCACATTTGTTATTTCTTATGTGTTTGATTTTAGCCATTCTGACAACGATGAGGTGATATCTCATTGTGGTTTTGATGTGCATTTCCCTGACGATGAGTGATGTTGAGCATCTTTTCATGTGTCTGTTGGCCCTCTGTATGTCTTTGGAAAATCATCTCTTCATATCTTCTGCCCATTTTTTAATTGGATTATTATTTTTTGGTGTTGAGTTGTGTAACTTCTTTATTTTGAATATTAAACGTCAGATATGTCATTTGTAGATATCTTCTCCCATTCAGTAGGTTTTCTTTTAGTTTTGTTGATTGCTTCCTTTGCTGTGCAGAAGCTTTTTATTTTGATGTAGTCCCAATAGTTTATTTTTGCTTTTGTTTCCCTTGCCTTCAGGACACATATCTAGAAAAATGTTGCTATAGTTGATATCAAATAAATTATTGCCTGTGCTCTCTTCTAGGATTTTTATGGTTTCTGATCTCACATTTAGGTATTTAATCCATTTTGAGTTTACTTTTGTGTATGGTGTAAGAAAATGGTCCAGTTTCATTCTTTTGTATGCAGCTGTCCCTAGCAGAGTTTTTTTTTTAATTGATATTCATCTTTAGTTCATAAATAATTTCCTTAAAATGCTGAAGTTATTGATTTAATTCTCATTTTTCAAAGCATAGTATCTTTAGAGATTTCTGGAGAAGATTGTGACCTGAACATATTTTTGCCTCTTTCTTCATAAACTGGCTGAAATGACTAAGGGGAAGTAAACATTAGGACAAGCAGACATCAGCCTTGAGAGCTAGTTAAGGATGTTTAAATACGTGTCGAGAACTTTAAAGAAGCAATAGGTGCTCAGATGAAGCAAGTGCAGAAATTCTTGAATTTTAGAGGAACTCTAAAGTAGAGGGGTAAGGCTGAATATGAAGAAGTCCTTAGGAAAGTGGAGAATGCGCCTCTTAACAGAATGGTTTAATGGGTTTGGTTAGTAGAATTCTAGGGGCCTATGTTTTCTTTGTATAATGATCGTACAGGTGACATTTTTTTCTTAGAGATTTACTGTCTTTCCTGCATATTTGAACAATGAACGTAAAGTATTTTACAATTAGGAAAATGTACACCAGGGATATAAAAAACTTAGGTGAGCATTCCATGGTTTAATGAATTTGGTTAAATTCTATGATAATTACTCTGAAGAAAAATGATACAGATTATCTGAAGTTTTCTCATATTTGGTTGGTCAGGAGTTATAATACAGTCATATCCTTGTCCTAGCCACTCTCCTACTGATGCTGATCCCAGCTCTGGTAAGTGTAAAAAGCATGTAAATTGCCTGTTCATTAATCTAGTAGGTAAAGCAACAGTACCAGACAAAAGTGTCCACTTGTTGAAATTTTTGATGAAAATTTTAACACTTTAATGAGAAAGAAAGCTCAGAGAGACATAAACATGAAATCACTAAGCGTATGTTTGAATATATAGTGTATAAATTCTAAATCTGAGAGTCTTAAGTCATTTACATTTAAAATTCTTTCTGCAGAGATGAAATTTCCAACCTTTTGCAGAAAATGTAATATAATTGTTTCCTGCTTTATCAGACCCATACCCAGAATTTTCTCATGTTGAAATAATGCAGTTTCCACTGTAGTAGAAGTTATTGTCAGCAGTACTGAAGTGTGGCTGAAGAAATAAAAATGGTTGGCCAGGGGACAAAAAAAGGTGGAATGACAATGTATATTTTCGCCTGAGATACAAAAAGATGAAATGGATAAGGAAACTGAAAAGGGTAGAGATAAGAAGCTTCTAGATGAAAAAATAGATATCTATAAAGCAAGAGATGTCTGTTCTCACAAGATTTTAGCATGAAAAATAACTCTCATTAAAATAGGAATTATGAATCTCTATGAAAAAAACATTTCTCCAATTTTGTTTTCAGTAACTTTTGGGGCACAGCTTATTTCAAGCAATTAAATAATGAAGTGAATGTCTCTCTGCCCCTAAAAGTTATTATAAAACAAAGTCTACAGTTTTAAGATTGAAATTGGCTCAGTGTAGGACACAGCTGAGTTTTGACAAACAGTGTAAAAACTTGGTTTCTGGTTCATTCACTAGCTATTTAATTGTTATGTGAGTCACTAGAATTGAGATGATTTGGGAAACCACATTGAAAAATGTAGAGTGCAACATAAGTAGTTGTTATTATAATATTGTTATACAATCATACAAGCAAATATATTAAATTTTTAAATTTAAATTCAAGTTAGTTAAAACATAGTGTAGTCTTGGTTTCAAGAGTAAAATCCAGGGGCGCCTGGGTGGCGCAGTCGGTTAAGCGTCCGACTTCAGCCAGGTCATGATCTCGCGGTCCGTGAGTTCGAACCCCGCGTCAGGCTCTGGGCTGATGGCTCAGAGCCTGGAGCCTGTTTCCGATTCTGTGTCTCCCTCTCTCTGCCCCTCCCCCATTCATGCTCTGTCTCTCTCTGTCCCAAAAATAAATAAACGTTGAAAAAAAAATTAAAAAAAAAAAAGAGTAAAATCCAGCAATTCAGTGATTCATCTCTTACATGACACTCAATGCTCTGAAAGTGCCCTCCTTAATGCCTCTCACCCATTTCACCCATCCCCCTACCCACCTCCTCTCCAGAAACATCAGTTTGTTCTCTGTATTAAAGAGTCTCCCCCTACCCACCTCCTCTCCAGAAACATCAGTTTGTTCTCTGTATTAAAGAGTCTCTTATGGTTTGCCTCTCCCCGTGTTTCTCTTTTCTTTTTCCTTCCCTTCTCCTATGTTCATCTGTTGTGTTTCTTAAATTCCACATATGAGTGAAATCATATGATACTTGTCTTTGACTGACTTATTTCACTTAGCATAATACACTCTAATTCCATCCACATTGTTGCAAATGGCAAGATGTCATTATTTTTGATCAGTGAGTAGTAGTCTATTTTATATGTATAGCACATTTTCTTTGTCCGTTCATCAGTCAATGGACATTTGGGCTCTTTGCATAATCTGGCTATTGTTGATAGAGCAGCTATCAGCATTCTGGTTCATGTGCCCTTTCCAATCAGCATTTTTGTATCCTTTGGAAAAATACCTAGTTGTGTAGTTTCTAGGTCATAGGGTAGTTCCATTTTTAATTTTTTTGAGGAACCTCCACACTGTTTTCCAGAGTGGCTGCACCAGTTTGCATTCCCACCAATAGTGCGAAAGGTTTCCCTTTTCTCTGCATCCTCACCAATATCTGTTGTGGCTTGAGTTGTTCATTTTAGCCATTCTGACAGGTATGAGGTGGTATCTCATTGTGGTTTTGATTTGTATCTCCCTGATGATGAGTGATGTTGAGCATCTTATCACATGTCTGTTAGTCACCTCTGGATGTCTTTAGAAAAATGTCTATTCATGTCTTCTGCCCATTTCTTTGCTGGATTATTTGTTTTTTGAGTGTTGAATTTGGTAAGTTTTTTATACATTTTTGATACTAAGTCTTTTTCTGATATGTCATTTGCAAATATCTTCTTGCAATCTGTCACTTGCCTTTTAGTTTTGCTGATTGTTTCCTTTACTGTGCAGAATCTTTTTATCTTGATGATTCTGATAGTTTATTCTTGACAGACAAATGCATTTTAATTAGTTAAATTAGTTTAAGTCATAACTAGATTCTTAAAGAATAGTGGGCCTTTTAAAAGACAGTTAAATGAAGTTGTTAGGATATATTGGAAATAAATATTTTGCATATATTTGCATAATAGTCTTGAATGTACAGAGACTTGACTTTGGATGAATCCATATACTTGAAAACACTGAAGGTATTAACCTGGATTTTTAAAGTCTTATCAAGCCCTGAATTGTGGGCGAAAAGTCTTTAATGTTTAAAATTGATAAATAGGTATTTAATGTTTATGGTTAATTAATGCATGTACAAACCATTAATTTTCTTTCTAAAAGCTACTCTGCAGAGATCAGTCATTACCAAATTACCAGTCATTTACCCAGCATTGTAGTTGAGAAAGAGGGGTGCCAAGAAGTTGCACCAGGAAACTAATTATATTTATTTGGCTGTGTCAGCAATGACCAAATCATACGTTCCAGTACCATGTCCTGTCTTGAAATAGTTTTTTACTCTTTTGTCAACAAGCATGTCAGAGGCTGATATAATTTTTTTATTTCCTTAAGGTATATAAGGATTGATAATTGTTTCTTGTCACTTATAAAATCATAAACCAGAGCCCAGAGATATAAGGACCTTGCTGAAGGTTTCTTAACTAATCAGTCATAAGTAAAGTTCAAGTCCCCTGATTCTCAGGCTAGGACAGTTTCCATTGCACTATGCAGTTTGTTACGAATGAAGCAATCACAAACTGGAATAACATTGCAGCGTTGGAACAAAGTGGTGATTCTTTTTGATGTTGGCAGCCGTGCCCTAGGAATAGGAAAGTGAGCTGTTATAATCGTGCTGTGCACTCATTGAATCCTAAAAAGCACATTGATTCTTCTGGATGCCTTGGTGTCCAGAATTCATATTATGGCTCCAGTGTAGAACTCTGTGCTACTGAGAGGGTATATAGGGGTGCAGGAAGAAAAAAAAAATAAACTCTTATTAACTAAAAATAAGAAATCTACCTATTAATATTTAATATACATAGTTAATATACGTAAATTAAAATGAAGAAGTATGTATTAAAGGTGTATTCTCAATATGACTTTATTGATGGAGGTTCACAATCAAAAACATATGGAGATCAAGTTGAAATTGCCCACATCAATGAATTTATCTTAATGCAATTGTGATATCCAGAGTGACGTTTTAGAATGCCCTTTTTTATCATATTATCAAATTGTGAAGGTGAGACATATCTTTATCTTTCTGTTGATTACTTCAGAGTGATAATCTTAAATATTTGTTGGATGACTACTAAACACTGTGGTATATGCTAGGCATGCAGCAGTGAAGGAGCATGATCCTTGCCCCCATGGAGCTTGTTATCTGGTAATGAAAAGTTGAGGTTTAGGAACGAGACAGCATTCCACAGATTGTAGCAACCACCAATGCCTTATTTTTATAACTAGGAAACAGTGGTTTAGATATCTTATATGTGTTTAGCTTAATGGATTTTGGTTTCTAGGATTTTCATAAATTTCCATATCATTCATTTTCTTGTTACCCCTTCTCTTCTCAACCATCAAGCACTCGGCAGGCATCTCTTACCCTGGTCTAGACCCAATTTAATTCCTAGAGTCTTTGCTGATACAGGCTGCCATAGACCTGCCTCGTTAACAACAGTGTTCCACAACCTCTCCCCAGTTAACACTCTGATTCTCAAAGCCAGTTGTTGGGAAGAAAGTATCTAATAAAACTGATTTATACTTAAGTTATTTATGACTGACATTTACTTAATAAAGCTAAACTATAACTGAATATAGTTCACATTTATTGAGTGGCAGTAAGTTTCAGAGATTATACTATCAAAAGGGAATGATTCACGGAGCCCCTACAGTGTGCTGAGAATCCATAGTATAGAATTGTCCACAGTCTTAGTACTCAGTAAATGTCGATTAAATGAATTCATAACCTTCCCCTAACTATTGGCATTTTATGAAATGTAGTCTACTAGAGTAGATATAGGATGAAATTTGGAATTAAAGATTGATTTGAATCTTAATTTTTCTACTTACTTTCTAGTGGCCCTTGCTAAGTTATTTAACTTCAGTAAGCCATAGTTTCTGCCTATTTAAAGTGGGACTAAGAGTATCTCATTTCCAATGTTAAAAGTAATGTGATATTAGTATTATAACTAACATAGGCAAAGTACCTTGAACACTGCATATAGTAGGTATTCATTAAATAACAGTTAAAGGAATAAATCTCTAATAGGAGAATTTTAGTGTGAAACTTATGAGAAGAATTAAATAAGTCAAGTGTTTTTCAATATGGGAATGAAAAACCCTGGTCTATGCTCCACTGACTGTGGACATGGTATGGATAGAGGTAGGTCATATTAGGATCTTGAAATGTAGAACATATGTTTTAATAAATCTGATTTTATGTAGTTTTGGCTTTCTAAGACAGAAGAAATTTTCCTTCAGATGATAAACAGGAGGAAGGGTATTTTATTCAGATTGAAGTGAAGGTTCTTCACAGATTGCTGTATACTCCGTAGTCTTTGTGATGAGAACATTCAATGGTCACGAATATGTGCATGGGCATAATAGCTGAGATAAGAAGTTTTAAAAATATCAGTAACATCTTACTCTTCTAGAAAAGCATTATTTTAGTATTCATGAAACTTTAGTCTGTAAATTTGTATTTTTTTCCATGCAAAAATAACGTTCTTGGAAAGATGTGTGACTCATAGACTTACAGAAAAATTTGAAAGCTTAGCTTGAGAGGTTCAAGTACCAACGACTAAAAGTCAAACTCTTTGAGATTTCATCCTCAAATCAATCAGTTCCAGAGATGCTTGATGGGGGCACCTTGACCAACCATCTCCCCTAGCTTCTGCAAGGTGGGGAATGAACAGTTTACTCAAAGAAAAGTTAATAAACATCAGGTATTTTTGCAAATATATTAAAAAAAAAACTTTTATGAGCCAGGCTACTGTAATAAATACATGTTTACTTTAAATTGAAATATGTGAGGGGCGCCTGGGTGGCTCAGTCAGTTAAGAGTCCGACTTCAGCTCAGGTCATGATCTCACAGTCTGTGAGTTCGAGCCCCACATTGGGCTCTGTGCTGACAGCTTGGAGCCTGAAGCCTGCTTTGGATTCTGTGTCTCCCTCTCTCTCTGCCACTCCCCACTCACACTCTATCTCCCTCTCTCTCTCTCTTAATAATAAATAAACATGAAAAAATATTAGAAAATAATAAATTGAAATATGTGACTTTAATATTCTTACAACTCACATATGGCTATGGTACAAAACAATTTTGTATTAGTTAGGGTACTCCAGAAAGCATATACTTAAATGGGATTTGATTTGAAAAAGAGTAATGAGACAAAACAGCTCTGAAGGATGGAGAAGAGAGGTGTAGCAGGGAGGATTTTCAGTCCATTTTGTAGGATTGATAGCTAAGAAAGGAGAAGGATGATGGGCTAGGAAGATTCTGGTAACAGAGTAATTTTAACTAAATTTGAGCCAGGCTTATGGGAAATCCTGTACCCAAAGTTGTTGAAGTACTAAATAATAACTTTGTAGTGAAGATGGCCCTAGAACCGGTGTGGTGTTCAGTCATTGGCTCTGAGCAGTTGGGGTAAGCATGACCTCTCTATGAATCTAGTTGTGTATCCAGGAGATGGCGTCTGGGCCTGTCATTTGACTGTGCTTCCTGTCCCAGCGGATCTGAGCAATGCGTTTCTGTGGTTGCCACAAGCACACGGTAAACAACGAAGAATCCTCTTCTCCCCAATTTCTTAGTCACTCAATTTTCCTCTTTGCCATCTTTCCCCACAAATAAATAGTGACTCACTATATAAAATGTTGTTGTTCCTGGGGTTCCTGGGTGGCTCAGTCAGTTGAGCATTCGACTTTGGTTCAGGTCATGATCTCATGGTTCCTGGGTTCAAGCCCCGCGTCGGGCTCTGTGCTAACAGTCCAGAGCCCGGAGCCTATTTCAGATTCTGTGTCTCCCTCTCTCTGTGCCTCTCCCTTTCTCAAGCTCTCTCTGTCTCAAAAATAAATAAACATTAAAAATTTTTTTTTGAAAAAAAGTCAGTGTTTCTTAACATGTCTTGCAGATCTTTCCATATCCCTTCAGGAGAGATACTTTATTCTGTTTACTTGTTGTGAATAACCTCATTGCGTGACATGCAAAAATGTACCTTTCCCCTTTTGATGAGTTTTTAGGTTGTTTTTCAATCTTCGGCTATTTTGAACAATACTAAATAAATTTAATTTTACTCATGTGTTCTTTTTTTGTACCTATGTGGATAAAGTCTAGAACCAGAATTACCAGCTCACAAGTAATTTCTTTTAAAATCAAACATTTTACAGGCTCCTGAGTGGCTCAGTTGGCTAAGCATTGGACTCTTGAGTTCGCCTCAGGTCATAATCTCATGGTCATGAGATGGAGCTCCACATTGGGCTCCATGCTGAGTGTGAAGCTGTTTAAAATTCCCTCTCTCTCCCTCTCTCTCTCTCCCTCCCTCTCTCTCTCTCTGCCCCAGCCTCTACCCTGCCCTCCCCTCACATGCATACACACATGCATGAACATGCTCTCTCTCTCTCAAAAAGTTAACCATCTTTTTTAGAGATAATTGTCAATGCTCAGGTAGTTGTAATAGATAATACAGATATCCACCCAGTTTCCACTAATAGTAATAGCTTGCAAAACTATAGTAAAATATAGAAATTGGGATATGGACATTGATACAATGCAGCTATCTTATTCAGATTTCTATAGCTATGCTCATTAGTGTGCATGTGAAAGCGTATGTGTGTTTTTGCATGCAGTGCGTATAGATCTGTGCAATTGTATAATAAGTATAGGTTTGTATACTCACCATCACAGTCAAGATAATAAATAGTTCTGTTATCATAAGGAAAGAAGCAACTTGATCTAGGAGTTACAGGTAAATAAATTAGATTGAAGCGACATATGTTAAAGAACATAATCAATCCATTTCTAACCAATGATCTATCTATAAGCAATTAAAGCAGTATTGTTTTCCTCAAAAATGTAAGAGACAAACAAATTATAGTCCTCAAGACACTTGGTGGTGAGATAGAAATAGCACGCAAAAATATATACATATAAAATAAAAAGCACGCAAAAATATATACATATAAAAGAAAACTCTGAGGATTTATGCAATTTGTTAGAGGTTATAAATTACACTAAGATTATACAGTACATTTACTATTATACAAATCATTTGTTTCCACTTTGTTTCTAGGACCTAGGGTATTCTGAAGAATAACGCGTTCAAGTACTAAGATTTCACTGTTCAATATAGGTTTCTAGATGCCAGTTTCTGTATCTTTGAACTCATGTTGATTTCTAGTTATAATTTAACCTGGTCAAAGAAGGTTGAAGAAATGAAGCAAGAAAATAAGGGAAAAAAGGAAGAAAGTGAGGGTGGAAGGAAAGAAACAAGGAAGAAAAATTAAAAAAAAAAAACACAACCTCTCTTTTAGTTTTGAAATAAATAAAACCTTTTTTACCCCAATGCTTCAAATGCTCTTGCACAGAGTTCACAGCTATTCTACTGGAGTTGACAATTGCTGTGCCTTTTTGGAAAAAGCATGGGGATTGTTAATTAAAAATTAATGGGTTGGGCATGCTCTTATTA